>NC_053128.1:12874183-13204183 GCF_010015445.1 Perca fluviatilis
CTACGGATTAGACAAAATAAGAGTCATAAGAGATCATAGCATCATTGCATGAGCCCGACGTTAGTAAAATTACTTTTGTATCCATTTTACTGAAACCAAATGCTAATTGGAGGACTTTTTTTTTTTCTGTTTGTATTATCAAGCTTGCTCGGTAACGGTGACAGACGTGGCGGTTTGCTATGTCTACTAGAGGTGTGACGAGACCTTGCGAGATTAAAACGTGGCGAGACTTCTCGTCCAGGTAAATAGTGTCTCGCGATATCAGTACAGAAGTGCAGAGCAGCAGCCTTGAAATTAGCGTAGAAAATCGCCCCTCTCTTTCTCTGTTAAAATGAGTCGGGAAGCGGACAGCAAAGCCTAACGTTACTTTTAAATGACATCAAACAAAGAGAACTGTTCTCCCTTCGTCCTATAATGCTCATAAATCAATACTGGAGTAGCCTACTGCCTTGTTTAGTGCTGCAATTAATAAAATGCAGAGGAGGAGAAAAGAGCATCTGTCTTCACAAAAATCATCTGTTGAGTGTTTGGTGGGAATTTATTTGTGCTTTAGAACGCAATACTCCATTTCTTTTATTTATTTTTTAGATTATTTTATGTATTAGGGCCCATGTACAATTTTAAACAGGTTACCATTTGATGCATTGTACCAGAGTTAGCCACAGGCTAATTTACATCTGCAGTCCCACACACACACACACACACATTTTGTCAGCACCATATCAGTGTCAGTGGTTGCAGATTTGAAAAAAGATTTCAGTTGAGATTTAAAGCTCTTAATGGAACTGCAGCTCTTTATGTCATCTGTTATTGCATTCCACTGTGTAGTGGCTTTAAAATAAAAAATAAAAAAGGCAGATTGTCTAAAAGTTGAACAGCATAAGGGTATGTTGCAGTCATAGATAGAAGCTGTTCGGGTAGATCTTACAGAAATAGCAGGGCGATAGCAAACAAACCGTGTACACTAGAGTCAACTTTGAAAAGAGTCTAAACAATCAACCCGGTCTCACTCGAAAGCGTACAAATAATACGGGTTTACAACAGTGCAATGTGTACGCCAAAGTAAAATTCTTCGTGCATTACATATGCGGAGCGCTCCAATTGAAGTAAGGGAGACCGGTGCGTTTTATATGCACGCAGCTCGCGTCGCCACGTTGTGTGTTATCGCGAGAACAGCGTCACACACAAAAAGATAAATATGGTTGGGTTTAGAAAAATAATGCAGGGAAAGGCTTTAGTAACACAAGAAAGTCACCAAAACACGGTTGGGTTTAGGGAAGAAAACATTGGGGAAGGCTTAACAAAAAAACACAACAAAGTCGCAAAAACGCGCCACATAAACACGCTAATAAACGGCCTAACAAAAAAATAAATAAAACATGCTGAAAATCGCCAAACACGGGACGCTGAAAATCGCCAAACACGGGACGCGAACCCTGGTCTCCTGGGTGAAAGTCCTGTGTTTCACCCATCCACCACCCCAACCAACCTTATGCGGTAACCTTGGTTCTCTGAGTGAAGCGACTCTCTCTCCACCGTACATATGGAATAAGTAACGGTGTAACTGTTCGTTATACAGGAGAGAAGCCAGTCATTTGAGTTTATGGCTAAAACCTTTCAGCGCTCGGTTTTCAGTTTGTGACTTTCGTTGGGGAAAAAAAAAGGACTCTCTTTCCAGTCTTATTTCTTCATTGAAGTTTTCGGTAAAATAGTGTTAAAATCTCGTCTCGATCTCGTGAACCCAATCTCGTGCCTCGTCTCGGCTCGTGAGCCGGGCGTCTCGTCACACCCCTGATGTCTACTAGCCGTGCATAATACACTTTCCAAGCAGATGTCTTCGCAGCACAGCATTGTGATGTCTTTGCAGGGATAAAGGATTACAGCAACAAGGGAGGATTCACAGCAGCCACCAGCCAAAAGATGGGATAGCGTTTATTCGTTTGCCTGTTTCTGTTAGTCTGTCACTTCAGCACCAATAAGCTTTAAAGACTAAGGTCAGGCTGTGTTTTTCCACTTTCCTATAACATGACCCATGTTGCACATCATCTCTTATTAATTTCTTTCATCTGTTGGACAAAACACGCTATATAGCATTGGTCCCTGACATATTCCCTGACAGCAGTGTTTCCGCACGGATATACGGTATCTGCAATGCGAGTTCTGTCTCAAAAATTCACACATACTTCTAACATCTAGAACAGCCAAATGATGAGCGAATTAGAACATCACCTTGCACTTACAAACTAAAAATAAAGACCGAAAAATGAAAAAGGTTACCCTAGCAGGGTTACCACTATAAATCAAAGGGGAGTCATAGGAGCCACTGAAGTGCACATTGCACAAAATCCAATGAGAAACCAGCCAACAGTCCCCTCCACCATTCTGCTCTGTTTCCCTGCCTGTTCTGTTAAAGCCAGGGCTATTATTAGCAAGCGAGGGGATCAGGTTAAGAAGATGAAGGCTAAAACAGCGTGGAGAGACAGAGAATTTAACTAATGGCATAGTTTGGGTGGGGGGTAGCAGGTTGACCTGCCAGTTTATTTGCAGAATAGGTTTACCAACCAAGTGAGCGATAGAAAGTTTCAGAAAATAAATGAATGACATGCATCACAGCACAGCATGCATCTAATTGTCTTCCATCAACGATTCATGTTTTTTTTCATGATTTGTTTGTATGTCTCATTTCGGTCTTTTAAAAAGAGATAAAAGAGAATATGATGGCATGGTGATGATGCAGACATCTGAAAGGGAACAATAAAGACAAAGTAGAAAGATGCTAAGAGGGAGCACGGAAAAGTGAGATGGAAAATCAGGAGTACCCAAGGAAGAATGTCATCGTGAAAACTTAAAAAAGGGGAAAGCCTCAATAAGTAACGGCTTCGGCAAAAGAAAGTAATCGTAAGTCCCATCCTCACCCAATTTAGTCTTGAAGTGAATAAATGGCTACCTTGAAAAACCATCTGGAGTGACAACAGCAATACACAGACGATCTCCAGTTGAATTGAATTCATAAAACGCCTGACGATCATAATATTTATAAAATGTTCTCACTTTGAGCAAGACTTGCCATGATCTGGTGTGGAGAGAGCAAGTGCGAGTCACATTCCCACAATTCAAAAGAGAAAAGTGACGAGAAATATAAAAATAACGGTGGAAAAAAAACTAATAAAAGCAAATGTGACAGTGAGAAATATGCATGAGGACTGTGCAGGTAGGATGTCAGAGGTTGCGAAAGCAAAGTGGAGGCAGAGAGACTATGAGCCTCATAATCCGCTTCATAACTGTCATCTGACATCACTGCAGCAGATGCTTGATCTCGGATCCTGTTCTCTCTCCCTATTTTAACAGAACGGGTGGGCGTCTCTGCCATGCCGTAATGTAATGAAAACAGAGAGGACAAAGGGGCAATAGACAGAGACTGAGCCATATTCCACATCATGAAGAGAGGGAGAGACTGACTACGGTTACATTGCCAAAATATTCTGTTTTTTGCCCTTATTCCGAAAAAGAAGATATTCCGACTAAGCTGTTTACATGGCTAATGCAAGTGAATAATCCACTAATATTCCTGTTGACACGCAGCCGTGCAAAATAGGATTTTTTTCAGTCCACCGGTGGCGGACTTGTTCAGCCTTGCGAACACAGCTTCTCTCTTTCATTCCTTAAACCAGCTTCTTTAAAAGGTCAGCGCAGCGATGTTTGCGCAAATCTAAAAACCTGTTGATATCCAAGTCTTTCATAATGTTTAAAAGTTGGAGTTTGTGTGTTAGGCACTCATCCTTACCGCAGCCCTGCGAACGGCTTTTTCCCACGTCTTAATCGGAAAATGCTGAATTCGGAAAAGGGCCTTATTCGGAATATCCAACCGGAATATGCTGTTTACATGACCTGTATTACATTTGGAATAATACTGGAATATTGGCATGCATGTAAATGTAGCCAATGAGAAGGGTTCTCAGTTATATAGGATTTGAACAAAGAAATGAATAGACAGGTGAAAGGGTGTAAGGACATGTGTATGTATGTGCGAGTGTGTGTGTGCATCTGTTAGTATGCAGCCAGCAAAGTAGAATTTATACAGTTTTTTTTAAAAGTGCACACTACTTAGTAAATGCACCATAAAGCGAATATATAATGTGTTGACTATGTTTATGGTTGGCTGTCTATGTGCTTTGCATACATTTGAAGGTTTTCTTTCCTTACAGGAATACGCTGGCTGAGATATTAGTTTGAAGTCACAATTTGCAACATTTTTTAATGACCTACAGTTTTCCCTGCCGCAATTGGTATAGCGTGATTATACAGGACGACAGACAGACATATTATGATCTAAAAATAACGATGAGGATACCGTTTTATGTGGATTTGCTGGGGATAATATTCAAATCACAGGTGCTGACAGTAGTAGTGGTCCGATCATGCATACCCTGCAGGTTTTTACGTGATTGCAGGTTAACTTTTCATCTGCCACATAAAATACCGTCATTTCGAAAATGTCCATAAGACGGCATCTAACAAGTTAGCCTAGTTTTCACTTTTCATAGGCAATACTCTACACTGGGAACGTGTCTCCGATGGAAACATTCAGAGGCAATTCAGGTAGTGTGATGATCGTGCAGAGCTGCAAAAAAAGTGAGGCTTGTAAGGGTTAGAGGTCCTATCTTACAATCTTCCCCTGCTCACACTGTTTAAACAATGTCATGGCTTGTTATGTATAACCTTGTTTAGTGCATGTGGGAGTGTGTGAGAGAGATGTGTGAAAGCCTAATAGTTACATAGCTCTCATAGGCTGAGTTGGAAATTTCACTTCAAACATTTACTTTTGCATCTATGTTTGTCAGTAAATAATGTTCACAGCAGTCATAGACAAGTTACCCGGCGACACATTGCTTTACATATCACACTGCCTTTAATAAGCGTTTGTTGCGAGTCTGTTGGGATCTTTGCGGCTGCTTTAGTTTCTGTCTAATTTGGTTACCTGTGTTCTGACGTGGCATCCCTCTAGCAAAAGAGAGACCTTAGGCATTGACTTACCTATATACTATAGGCGGGGTAATTGGTCAGAACCAACTCATCAGGATTCACGGGGGGGAGCTCAAAACGTAATCGCTAAATGAATGCGTTCTATTCAGCAAGATTAATGTTTTAAAAAGAATTTAAAGCGACGCAATACTTCAGCTTAAATTGAGAAACTCTCTACAGCTAATGTTAATGCTATCTCTTTATTTTGGTATTATGTGATGCGTTGCATGTTCCCCTGCACCTCATTGTCGGTCATTTTCTGGCCCAGCGTGTAAAGGTTTCCCCTTTTGTTTCTTGGTTGTCGGCCATCTCAGTGTTCGGCGTGGCTCAATTTCTGCTGGTGCGCCTCGTGTTTATAGATTTATAGCTCCGAAGAGCTGCGTCGCTTTGCCTTAGTGGTTAACTGTGGTCACGCTCAAGTTGAAGTGGGTTGTTATTCATAGATCTTTGAAGTTTGTGTGAATAAATCCCTTAAATTTTGCAATGTGTCTTGTTTCTCACACAGCCAGAACTGGGAGGCTTCACAGATCCTGCCCAGGATGACCCGCTGCAAAGAGGTCGGTGAACAGGGGTCAACAGTTGGTCAAGGCCTTTCCCCAATCATCACACACACACACACACACACACACACAGACACGCACACACACACACACACACACACACACACACACACACACACACACACACACACACACACACACACACACACACACACAATGCAGGCAAGCTTCCATGCACACTTTAGAGATATGATTTCTAGTTGCATAAATAAAGAGACTAACGGAATAAGAATAGACAGCGCTGTGTTCTACGCTGGAAAACACTGACATTTTAACTTACTTAACTAGGCAATCATGTAATGAGAACAACCTTCAGTTTCACACCAGCACAGAAAAGAATGACTGTAGGCTTTTACTCATTATTTATAATTCCCAAAATGCACCTCTGTTCACAACTGAGTGACACTCAAACAGTGTTCTAAATACTGAAAGGCGAGATTTGAAAA
The DNA here is from genome assembly GCF_010015445.1 of Perca fluviatilis. Lineage (NCBI taxonomy): Eukaryota > Metazoa > Chordata > Actinopteri > Perciformes > Percidae > Perca > Perca fluviatilis. Next base: position 12,880,212 of record NC_053128.1, read on the forward strand.
TAATACGACGGGAAGATGTGAACTTTGAATGTCAGCTCTTGAAACAGAACGTCGTGGTTGATTCTGCGTGATAACTGAATATTTGGAATACGAGAGTAAATCAAAAGATGTCACCGTGGGCTTCCTCAAACTCGTGAGACACCAGAATTTGATCCCCCACAGGGGGAAATGTGCCTGAGTGAAGCAAAACTTAACACATGCCAACCCTGACTCTGAAAGAGTTGATTTAATGTCAGCCTTGGACAGATCACAAGTGGAATCAGGACGCTATACTTATGCTTAGAAAGCCGGGGGGGGCGGGAGGGGTGGGGGGATGGAAATGTCAAGGAAGCTGCTGTCACTTGTTACTGGGAAATAATGATGGTATATTTCATTTCACCCTGTGCCACTACGTTTCTGTCAGAATCGTGGCTCAGGCTGTGCATAAATCAGATGCCTCAACATGAGTTTAGAAAATACTACAGACTTAAAAAAGACTTTTTTTTTTCCTGACATTTAAATAAATGTTCTTATAGAATAGTATTGAGAACTATTCTTTCTCATATGCCATGATTGTATGGGGCTTTTTTTTTGCAATGGCCTGATACATACTGATCAGGGGGTTTTCCATTAGCTGCATTTTGTGACAACAATGTGGCAAGTCTGAAAGCTATTTCTTCCTGCAAATCAAGTGGAGAGAAAACTAAATGCAATATGTCATAAGCGATAAAAAAAAAAGAAAAGAAAAAAAAAAGCTTTCATCTTAAACGCTAAGAGAGAGACAAACACAGAATAGCAAACAGAGCAAAATAATGAACCCTGGAGCCAGCGAGAAGGACAAAGAGAGGAGAGTGAAACCCCCGGAGGGATGCTCAGGAGATACTCACGCCTCTCATCCCTGCATCCGTCCACCACTGCACCGCCAGATGTGAATGCAGGCACAGCTGCAAAGAAGGGAGGCAAGAACGGAGAGGAGGGGAAAAACAAAGGAAGGAAGGAGGAAGGAAGAAACGAGGCAGGGAAGGAGAGAAATGTAGATAGGGTTCTCTCCTCTGGCAGATTGATAGCAACTGCCTGACTCGGTATCAGATGGGAATGCAAGGCCAGAGTGAGGAAAGGGAGGCGTGATATAAGGTGAAATGAATTGAAAGGCTTCATTTAATAGATGAAAGAGGGGAGGGTATGCTGACAGGTATGCTGACAAAGATGGTCATATTTGGTGGGAGATGAAGATAGAGAAGGGAGAGGTACTGGCAAGGCCTCGGGAAGGGCCAATAGGAGCAAGGTAGGAAACTGACACCATTTGGCGTAGATTGTTTGTTTTGAAATGAAAGTTAATGGCGAGGATTGAGAAAAATGTCCATGTGGTTGCCAGAAATGTATAAAGAAAGAATTAATGGGCGCCTGGGTAGCTCACCTGGTAGAGCGCGCGCCCACATACAGAGGCTCATCCCAGCTCATCCAAGACGCAGTGGCCGCATGTTTGATTCCGACCTGTGGCCCTTTGCTGCATGTCATTCCCCCCCTCTCTCCCCTTTCATGTCTAAGTTGTCTATAAGCTGTCACAAATAAAGGCCTAAAATGCCACAAAAAAAGAGTTAATGGGAAATTTAAAAGAACTAAACACCCTAAACCAGGACTGAAAAGTTGAATTTGAACTAAAACTATTTTACATTGTCGCTGTCAAGCAGAAACCTTAAATCTCCATATTTCATCATTTTACATTTTTTTTCCATAAATAAATACTATTGGTCAGCCTTTACGATTGTCTGAGGGCTTTTACAAATATTTAAACAGGGACGAGGTGATTTCATCTGAGAAAAATAGCTCAATGTTTTCAAATTAGCCTTTTTTTTTTTGCTTTTCCTGAAAAGCAACGGTTTCTTACATAGAGTGACGATATTCAACTGGCCATAACACACACACACACAAAAAAGGAAAATGAAGGATATTGAGGAAGGTAGTTTTGCAAAACCAGCCAACACATTTGACTGTAGCCAGACATTTTCTTGGGTCACGGGTATCGTTAAGGAGCATAGACCAAATGCAGATGATCAGATCAGCCTTTTAATAAGCCGCTACATGATTGAGGATTGGTCTCCTTTGACACATCGGCATAAACCCCTTTTTTATACCGGATTCTAGGATACTGGCTTGGTTTTTCCGCAGGTTTAGCTTGGAAAAACGTGGTGATCGTTGGAAACCCCATTTCGTTTTAACAATATGTTACTGTCGCATCATTACAATTTTCATCCTTACAACTTGTTCTTAAAAGCTGGCAGCTGATAGAAGTAAATCAACCCCAAACTGGGATTAAATATGGCGCTGCTTGCTGTCGTCATCATCTGAGCCACTCCCGACAGCCACTGATTGGTTCAGCTCTCAGCTGTCTGCCTCAGAGGCTTGTCAGCGAATCGTTTTGAGACTGTGACCTAAGAGTGAGCTCGGATGATTTACGCTGGTCTTACAAGGCCGAAAGGAAGGACTCAGGGCTTCAGCTTGGCAGGCTAAAGAGTGACTAAAGAGTGATAGACAAAATGACTGGCAGGTTGATAGAAAAGGCTGTCATCTCCGCCGTGCTGTGAATAAATATGACGGTGTGGTGAGAAAGGACTAGAAAGTGGAAGAGAGGAGAGAAAGACATTGAAAATGAGTGAGGTGGTCTGGCAAAGTCAAAGTGAATGGTCACCTATTCTGGACTATGTACGACGCAAAGAGAGGTCAGCGACAAGGGGGACAACAAGAAATGGACATAAGGAGCGCAAGAAAAGGAGAGGGAAAATGAGTCAGATGTGGGCAAAGAGGGAATGAGCAGGCTAGCAAACTCGCTGTCAAAGTTGGCCAAAGATGGGAGACATTGATCGCAAGGCCAAGTGGATGAATACCAAGAAACATCTAAAGAGCAAAGGGGGAGAAAAGGCAGGGGATGAAGGGAGAACAGAGGAGCAAAACTAGCCTAAAATGGGCTTAACTGCCTATCCAAAGGAGGGAGGGAGCAAATCGAAAGACAGAGACAGAGTGGAGGGAGGGCAGGGGCTGAGAGACAGCGAAATGCTGTGAAATTGACATGAAAATGAGGGGATGCTTGGGGAAAAGCCAGCACGCTGTGACACCTGAGGTTTGTGAGGGTTTAGCGTAGGGTTGGCTCAGCACGATAAGATAACTGCCACCTTATCTGTGCTCGTCAGACTGCTAACACACACACACACACACACACGCACACACACACACACACACACACACACACACACACACACACAGACTGACAAATCAACACACATGCCGCTCACACACAGTTTCCCTTGGTCAGGGGAAAGCAGACATGGACAGAGAACTATTAGAAGATTGGCAGACAGGTGTTTGGGGCCGTAAAATGTGTGTGTATAACTGTACATGTGACAAGGAAACTTTATAATCGACATGGTTTGGTTTGTATAATGCGATTGTGGAAACGAGTCGTGTTTATGCGTAGGCATGTCTTCTTTTCTTCTAACCACTTAGTTTATATTTTATGTAACTAGAGCTGGGCAATATATCGATATTACATCGATATCGTGATATCGTAATATGGTTAAGTGTTGTCTTTTCCCTGTTTTAAAGGCAGCATTACAGTAAAGTTTATGTAATTTTCTGAACTTACCAGACTGTTGTAACTGTTCTACTATTTGCCTTTACCCACTTGGTCATTATATCCACATTACTGATGATTATTTATCAAAATTCTCGTTACGGTCGTTACAATCGTTACGGTATCGTTATCGAGGTATTTGGTAAAAAATATCGTGATATTTGATTTTTTCCATATCACAGCCCTATATGTAACTATACAATTTAACTTATATTGTCTGTGTGCTGTGTTTTAAGTATTTTGAGTATTTTGAGTATTTTGAGTGCCAAAGATGAATTTCCAGTGTATGTAAATTCAGTGGACAATAAAGTTATCTATCTATCTATCTATCTATCTATCTATCTATCTATCTATCTATCCTTGCACTACATGTGTGCCAGTAGCGGTTTCTCTGTGTCTATGTGTTTCTGTACGTATGTGTAAAATGTGCTGATGTCATGTCTACTAACATCAATCGAGGAGTTTGTTTTGTTTGCTCCCTATTGCAAAGTCTCAGTCCAGGTTACAGTATACCGTCTGCCTGGTTAGTCACACACACACTGTCTGTCACCATGGCATGTACAGTAGGTAATCAGTGGTTCAATAGCAGGAGGCAGGCAGGGCTTTAGTGGCTAGAGATGGCCCAATACAGTTTTTTGCTTCCCGATACCGATTCCGATACCTGAACTTGCGTATCGGCCGACACAGAGTACCGATCCGATACTAGTGTGTCATATATTTTATTATTATTTTAACAGCTGTATACTACTATCCCTGTATGGATGTGATATTGACATATATAACTGGAACTAGAAAATTTGACCATATTACACCCATCCTCCAATAACTCCACTGGCTCCCTGTGCACTTTCGCACTGATTTTAAAATTCTGTTATTTGTTTTTAAATGTCTGCATGGCCTGGCCCCCCAGTACCTGTCTAATCTGCTCGTGCCCTACACCCCCTCTCGTTTGCTCCGGTCGGCTGACCAGGCACTACTGGTCATCCCCAAGACTAAACGTAAATCCAGAGGTGACCGTGCGTTTGCCGTGGCAGCTCCGAGACTCTGGAATGAGCTGCCTTTGCACATCAGACTGACTGAGTCTCTTGCTGTTTTTAAATCACTTCTTAAAACTCATTTATTTTCTTTGGCTTTTAACTCAGTTTGAGGGTTGACTTTGAGTTTTGTATTGCTGTATTTATTTGTATTGTTTTATTATTTTTGTGTTGTGCCTCTGTTGTATGTTATTGTTTATTCGTAGACTGTGTTCAGCACTTTGGTCAACAGTGTTGTTTTTAAGGTGCTTTATAAATAAAGGTGGATTGGATTGGATAGGTGGATATTATTTGTTGTAGGTCTGGCTCAGGTTAAACTCTTTGTGAAACATGAACACAAACAATGAATGCCACAGAACTTTCTTTTATTATCCAGTTTGACAGTCAGTTATAACGGAAAAAGAAAATAAATAAACTACTTTAACGTAGATTTTCTTTAGGGCTTTATTACGTGGTATTGGATCTGTGCATAAACTCCAGTACTTCCCGATACAGATACCAGCGTTTTAGGCAGTATCGGAGCCGATAACGATACTGGTGTCGGTATCGGACCATCTCTAGTAGTGGCTAGCCGAAGGAGACCATTGTGGCATAAAAAGGGCTGAGAGAAATTGAGAAATCAAAAGATGAGAGGCAGAAAAGAGAAACAGAGTGATTAGGACAGAATCAAAGCTATGCCAAAACGCTGGTGACTTAAAGCATTTTGTATTGAACGACAATATCGATGCATTATGTACTTTATTTAAAGAGAGAGAATATGGACATTATTAAGAAACACTGGCAAAGGCAAACTACAACAGTCAGCTAAATTGAACAAGTAACTTGTTGGAGCTTTGCAAATTTTGCCAACCTGGGTGTCACTCACCGCTGCCACCAAATAATCTAACAAATACTGTACCGCCAAAGGGGATCAGCGCGGTTTAGATCCCTATTACGAAACAAATCAACATCATGAAGCAGCATCATTACTTTGGCAGAGAGTCAGGGACAGAGATTGGATTTTTATACCCTTGTTGCTTTGACGTGAAGGCTATGAGAGCCAGTCTAACGATTCAACGGTCATCTCCAGCCATAAATGTTAATTAACAGCCTTAGCTGCTGGACATTCATTTCCTGCTATAGCCGAGGGAGGGCTCATAAAAAGCAGGGTGCATGTGGGTGTGTCACGTGGGTGTGTGTGCGTGCGTGCGTGCGTGTGTGTGTGTGTGTGTGTGTGTGTGTGGAGAAGCACAGAGAGAGTAATGCAAAGAGACAAAAGAAGCAAGGGAGACAGTCAAGGAGAGCAGCAGATACGAGACGAGGAACAAGAAGAGTGTGAAAGCATATATATATATATGTGTGTGTGTGTGTGCGTTTCCTCATGTGTGGATGTGAGAGTGAGTGTGAGTGAGTGTGTGCGTGTCACATCATGTGTGACAATGTGTGAACGTCCGTGTGTTCCAAGGACACACGGTGATGAAAACTGTCCCACAGGCTCCTCTGTCCTTTTCTAATACAGCAACAAGCCCTCAGCACAAACCATAACTAGCTAGTCACACCATGACAACATATTAAAGCTATACGGGGACAAAGTCACACCATGGCCACGTATTAAACGTGTACACCCCCACACACACACTACGTCAGGAGAGAGGTACACTGTGACATCACAAAGAGCAGTAAAGGACGCACGTTGAAATCTCATTACAGCTCTGTGTGGCCATTGTAAGGCAGAGGTCATGCTGTGGCATCGTAATACTGCTGTACTTGACCACAGTAAGCTAAGGCATCGCATGATCACAATATATACTGAAAACAGACAGGCTGTTCTTATGAACCATTCAGTCAAATAGATACGAAAAGTAATGTCATTTGTATGTATTCCACTTGTAACTGTAAGCCCCACATTGACCGGAGTTATAAAAGGCCGCGAGGATCCGTGTAGGGACGAGGTCAGGGTTATTTGGGTGTGTCCTAAAACACTTCAAGCAAGGGAGCGGAGTTCATGCCCTGAAAGAAGTAATGGGGGAAACACAAGACTTTTGCTCAGGAAATGGGTATTAGTGTCCCAGGGGGACTACTTAAGGGGACCGGTGTTCTAACCAAAACCACAAACTTTTTTCTAATCTTATTTAGACGTTTTAGTTCCTAAACTTAACTGGAGTCGGCGCATGATAGTCACCGCTGTCACCGTGCCCGGTGCACGTCTCACAGTAACAACGGCTAAACTTCACTGTCAAGTGACAGGTTGGCCGTGACCGATACGATACGAATTGTTGTGCATACGTTTTCATGCAATAGCATACAAACTTGTTTATGAGAATGCGTTAAAAGGAAAGGGGTCACAATGACATCATGACACAGCTGCGTGATGGGGAAATTAAACAAATGGTTTCACAATGGAGCAGCTTTAAGGTAGACATTACACTTTCTTTCTACTTTGCAGTGACTTTGTAACATGTGTTGCTTATTTCTTATATTGCGTATTACTGTTAAAAGTTTTTATTCCAGTCTCCACCTGGCTGATGGCAGAATTATCATTTCACAAGAAGCCAGAGCTGGCCACAACTGGCTCCATTGTGTAACACAAACCAATGAAAGCGTTATGTTTGATGGTTGTAGTGTTCATGTTACCGCCATAGTGTCATTTTTATTTGGCTGTATTCTCACCAGTCCTGTTGTTTTAAAATCCGAAGTGTTGTTCGGTGAAGCTGGCTTATTAATGAAGAGGAGAACCAAACAATGATCGGCAGCTGGCTGTGGAAAACACAGCTAATGGAGACAAGCCATAACTCTCTGTGTCCATCTCACTGTCGACGCTTCCCATCCTCCTCTCCTTTCCCCCCCCCCATCTATCAATCCTTCTATCATTTATCCATTCTGCCTCATCCTCCCACTCCTCTCTCTCTCCCTCTCTTTCTCCTCTTATCTATCTAAATGTATTGTAGGACACCACCAATTCAGGCTAGTGTAGTATTCTGACCATGAAAATGTTTTACAGCCCCCCCCTCCCTCCTCCTCCTCGTCAACCCCCTTTCCCCAAACAGATAGATGAAAAGCCCCCATGTTGTAGTCACGGTTCAGTGATTTCTAATTATGTGTTCACCGTAGGAGCCTGGTCAGAATATTTCATACAGACCCATGACGGAGAGATAAGAGAGACAGGAGGGAATGAAGAAGGAAGGGGAAAGACGAAGAGGCAAGAGAGAGACAAGAGATAAAGAGCCAGCTGGGCTAGTGGCTGGCTAGCCCAGCTGGCTAGCCTGGCTGAGGAGTTTGCTATCTAATTCTTACTGTCAGTCATCCGGCTTGTTAGCTTGGTGGCTAATGAGCTTGCATTTAAAAATGTGTATTTGTACCACTGGCTACTGTCTTATAACTGTCTAACTAGGGATGTCACGATACCAAAAATCTAGTATTCGGTACCGATACCAACAAAAGTACACGATACTCGATACTAAAGTCGATACCACGGTGTGTGTAAAAAAAAAAATAAGGAAGAAAATAGTAATAATACATTATATAAAATTAAACAGTAATTCCTTTATTTAAATATTGGGGGATCAGCGTCATGTCGCTCTTCTTTCAGTGTTTTCTATTAGTTTCAACTTTCTGTTATAGTGAGGAGAAGAGGGGGCAAGAAGAGCGTGATGTACGAAAACGTCAGTCTTCTGGACCCCACAGCCCGTTGGCTTTGAAGCCTGGAATCACCACGCAGCGAGCGTACGGTACCGTCTTTCATGAGTTCACAGCAAGCATGTCTACAGTAGTTACGTTTCTCGCTCTCTTCTTTTCACAAATAAAAGTTAACTGATGTTATAGAGGTCCGTTTTAAAAAGCGCTATCAGAGCACACCTTAGGTTGTGATAAGCCTCTTTCCTACCAAGTAGTTACAGGAACGAAGTTATAGGAACAGTCCACTTCTAAACAGTTCTACTAACTTCTCTCCCCCAAAACCGGTTTTGCAATTTGCATTCGCACTGGCCAAGTGGCCATAGGGACTGACCTTTTGTTATTATAACACGGCCATCGAACCACCACTATGTGGAAAAGGAAAAAGACCCTGCCCTGAAGTAGGAGCTGAAAGAGTTACAGGAACTGTGGTCAGAGGAACTTAATAATCCCCAAATTGGTCCAGTCGGAACACGAGAAAAAAAAGGGTTCTAGGAATGTTATGTTCTAGGAACTGCAAAAAGCCCGGAAAGCGGAAAGCGACTATAGTTTTGGGAGTTCCAGGTGAAGTCGTGAAAGCCGCCGGCGTAGATGTACGGTAAAGCCAGAAGCTGAATGCGGTCAAGCCGTACAGGGAGATGAGGGGCTATTAGCTGTTTTTCCGTGCTGGTCGGTGTTCTTCTTCAGCATCTGGATATTGCAACACAGATAATACACTAAAATACTCCATTTTGTACTCTTTGGCTTTCAGTTCCCTCAAAGGTCAACACTGTCAAGATGGCGTACGCTTGGTCAGTGGCACGAATTCCCAGGTCAACGTTAACCTAAACTGAACCTTGCCCAAAGCCTAACCCACAGCTTTCTCTCCACACAAAGTAAGGTTAAAATGTCTCCAGACTTTTGATAATTATACGATAATTAGGAGGACTTCATGACCTCATGAGTACAGTCAAATGTGCCACTTACACCCTCAGCAAGACGTGCACACATACACAGTGGCTCTTCTCTGGGCTCTTAAATGACTTGTGTCATTAACGTTGGTGTGCGGTTGCCAGCTGTAATATTTCCTATAGTCATTAGACCATCTGGTGGCCTGACTCCTCTCATATCTCTATCTGTCTTTCTCTTCTATCTCTGTGCCTGTCTGCTTTCTTGTGCTGCTCAGCCCATGCCTCTCGGTTTCTCTACATATTTGTCTCAGTGTTTCTCCATTTTTACATTTCTTCATATGTCTCTTTGTGTCCCGTTCATATACACTGTATATGTCTGCCTTTTAATTTATTATTATTATTTTCACTCACTCTCATCCTCTTGGAGCCCATCACAGCCTGTTGCCCCTGGCCATTTCATCCATCTCTCTGTAATGGAAACCCATTGATGTATGCAGCCATTTTGGTGCTCCAATATGTTAATTGGAGAGCTCTGGAGCCTTTTTTTATGAAGAGGGTCAACATCCTTTTAAATGAAAGCTTCATCACTGCTGTAATTACGGTGTTGAATATAACAGAACACAAAGGATTTCATCTAAATACTCAGGATTTCACAAAGGCTGAATCACCATTTAATATACTAGTGCAGTGCCTGTTGAAAATGTGCCTGTTCAGAACGGGCCGACTGCTTGGCCTCCATTACTGCTGCATGGAGCGGTCTCGAGAACTGCTGTGCAAACAACTTCACACTTGAACCCTGCTTCCTTGTGTCCAGAGCAATACACATGCCACGACATAGTTGTGATGCGTTGATATGGATCCCACGCAACTTCCAGTCCACCCCTACAAAGCAGCCTGATTTGTTGGGGTTAGGCACTGACCTCGAGTAGTTAAGTTTAGGATAGCCGACTGGTCAGGGGATAGGACCTGAACAAATCGGGTTCCGTTACCTTGCGTAATCATGGACGTCTGGCCAATAGTAGCATGTGAATGCTATTGAAGGGCGGGTCTTGCCTAGAAGTTGCGTGGGTTCCATAATAATGCAGTTGCGACCAGTGTTCATTCCGAAAGTCACATTGCTGATGCTTGAAATGTTTGAGTTAGCTACAATGTAACATATCTGGTCCCTTCGGTCTCTCTTTCTTCATCTGTTCTTGAACGTACTGTAGCGAGTGACGGAGAGAGAGCTGTACTAAGCATGTTGTTTGGCTGTATAGCTGTTAATATTGTAGTGAGCCATGTCCTACTAATACATATGTCGGTTAGATCTCAAGAGCTCGCACTTGACACTGCACTTTCGCCGGGTCCTCAGCAAGTCGATCGGATGAACGGTTGTCGAGAAAAACAAAGGACAGACAGACAGACAGACAAAGACTACTTCCATTTTAGTTAGCTATATGAAAAATAGTATTTAGCACATAGGGAAATACTAATTTGGTGAGAACAGAATTAACATTCTCCTCATATCTCTACTGACAAGGTGTTTGAGAAATTGTACAGATATATGTGCCTGGTTAAGTGACTTCTGTTTTTCATTTGCCTTTGCTTAGAGCTAAGGCAAGCCATCACAATAATGGTCCATGTAATGATGCCATCAATTTAATCATCCCAGGTAGATATTGTAATGGGAGCCAATCTCATTTAATGTACAGTTCCATGATTAATTGAGGTCCAAATTCACTCGTGTGAAATCAACTATTACTATCACTATCTATATTATAGACAAATTAGCTAGCTATATTTTGGTAACATGGAAGCTGAGTCCATGCGCAATGCAAACCAACATACACACACAATCTCACAGACATAGCTTAAGTACGTGTGTACTAGCTCTATCTCAATCCTGAATCCTTTTCCGTGCTTGTTATGTTCCTGTTGATCAATAACCTCTCAATTTGTTTCACTCTCATCCGGTAACACTCTATGCAGGCAATTTAAAAGCTTGATTTGCCAAACACCATTTGTACAAGCAACAATTCACGTATGCCATTTGAAATTCAGTGAAAATTTGAGAGACACTTCAATGGAAAGATACATTTTTACAGTAAAGATGTACTTTTGAGCAATGCCATTTGGCTATCTGTACTATATGAGCATCATTTATAAGATATAAATCAGTACAATGTAAAAAGTCCACCTGGCTTTCTCTGCATTTCAAATCATATTTGCTCTTTACTGCAAAAAACCCAACTGTCTCTCTCCCTCTTGACTGTATCTCTGTCCTCTGTTCACCTGTCTTGCCTCCGTTTCATACTGTTGATGTCTGCTCACCTCCTCCTCCTTAAAATATATTTTCCTTTTGTATAGGGAAATAGAATGTGTGAAATAAATTATTTTTAGAAGCGATAAAAGATGAGCGTTTTCTTTTACGTGAGGGTCTGTCTTTTTTTCCTCCAAGTAGAGCATGGTCTGTTTTGACCTGTCTGCTGAACCTCACAGTCTGTTTAGCTGTGATAAATGTTCAACAATATAATGTTGCTTTTAGTGTAGTCATTTTGACAGCAAGATTGCTGTCATTGCCTGTAAGTTTGAATCTGCCCGTTTTCATTTCCTATATATTGTCTTTGACTATCCTTCTCTTGAACCAACACACAATCAATCCCAAGAGCCCTTATGACTACTACGAACTGTGCGAAAAATCCAATAAGCGGAGTCAAAAGAGCCAAAAATGACTATAGCAAAACGGTGTTACAACATAGAGTGCTTTCACAATTGAGACACTTGACTATCGCAGCTTTTCTCCAAGAAGACAGCCGATTGCTCACTTTCTCAGGTATAATCATGTCGGTCCAAAAAAAAAAAAAAAAAGACCCCAATAAACAATTGCACCATTACCATAGAAAGAACCCATATATGTGTAAGTCTTTGCAACACTAGCATCAACAGAGAGGGCAGTTTGTTCAGACTGTGGGCAGGGAAATTGTTCTTCTCTTTTGCTTTTATTGCTAAAATCTATAGCAGACAAAAGGGGATGTAATCTCCATCCAAAGTCCATTCACCTCTGAGGCAATCATGTCTGTCAGCTCCTTTCAGGACCAAATACAAAAGAGTGCCCATGCTTCTTATTTTTGTTTCACTGTGAGGGCCAAGGGACTAAAGGCAGCCTTCTAGTCGAACAAAAAGTACTGGATAATGGTTACTTAAAAGGCAACAAGCAGTAGAAGCATGTCGTCCCAATTAGGGATGCACAGATACCGATGCCAGTATCGGGTATCGGTCCTATGCCGTGTGCATGTACTCGTACTTCGTAGTCATAACATCACTCCGATACTACCACACCCGATACCACCTCGTAGCAACGTGACAATAACTTCTCCGTCAAGCAGGTACAGGTGACGGAAGAGGAGCAATGCCAGCCGTTTAGAGATTTTGGGCTGTAAAATAATAACTAGGCTCTTGCCCAATGCATGATTGCACTCGACGAGCAGCCATTGTCAGTCGTTAATAATATTGGGTTTCGACGTCTTCTCAGTCTACTGGAGCCGAGAGATTTTCCAGCCGTCACCACATCACAGAAACCGTGTTTCCAAAGCTGCTTGGTGAAAAAGCACATCAGCAGCCTGTCGCCCGTATACTTCACCACTGAGATTTGGAGTAGCGGTGTTAGCCCAATGTCTCTCGTCAGCTTAACGGGCATAAACATGAAGAAAACTGCTCTGTCTGCATGAGGTTCCTACACAGCGCTGTTTTTTAACCACAGTGCTACTCACACAAACAGGCTGAAACGAAAGCTCTCGGTGTGTAGTCTAACTGTTTTAACTGTTATAGTTTGCCACAATTCTTCAAATTTGGACAAAATCACGTGAACTTAGCCGCTGGCGTTAAACAAACCGTCCTCTCCGCTGGATCGGTAAATCCACATGGGTTCTTGATATGCACGTGAATGACGTCATCGGACCTCACGTTCTTCATTCTTTCTAAACTTACCCCAGTATTTTGATATTAAGGAATTATATGATTTATTTTATTGACACTAGCCCGGAGAAATGTCCAGGCCCAGGCACTGAGCTTTGAATAGAAAAAAAAGGCATGGTACTTTGAAAATACTGCTTTGTTCTAATTGACAACAATATCAGAGAAGGCCAAAATCATTTGTGTGTCTGAAAACCCCCTCGGCCCCCAGAGGGATTATGAAGTACTCGTATCGGTACTCGGTATCGGCAAGTACCCAAATGTAAGTACTTGTACTTGATATGGTATCAGTGCATCCATAGTCTCAATCAAAATGTATAATATATAGACAACATTTTATTTTTTCATTGCAGTGGACATTCAAGACTTAACAGTCAAGCAACCACAAAAGGCTATTTAGACTCTAGTATAAAAGGGTTTTGTCACAAAAGACTGCCGCTTCTGTGAAATGAAAGCCCTTCCTGCTCAATAATCATCATCAATGGGTTAGTCATGCAACACACGCTTCACCTTTATTTTTATTTTTTATTTAATTCAGGGGAAAGTCTACTTCTTGGGTCGTGCTTAAAAGGCATTGACACAAGAGAACTTCGCTGAGGCTAATAAGGGCTAACTGCCTTGCCTAGAGGCACCTCTGTGTTAAGAGAGCGAGCGTGTGTGAATCTAAGAAAGTATGTCCCATCCAAACAAAGGCCACGGAAATAGGCTTTACCTTTATCCAAATTCAGATTATTTATTGGGCAATTCAATATTTCCTCTGCGATGCCGTGTGGAAATTAAAAGTAATGGAAAAGGGCTTCATTCTAAACCAGTAGCATCACCAAAATGTCAGCCTTTCATCGACGGAAAAAAGGGAAAGTAAAACAGCCTTGTTTTTAGCTTAATGACATCTTTTATGTGTTACACTGTGTGTTTTGAAAGGGCTTAATAAGGACATGAGGGGCTTTTTTCTCAACAGGGGATGGTGTAATTCTTCAATTCGTGTGGATACATGAATAATACATATCAACATGGTGTTCTAATGGCTTCAATTGACTAGAGCTGTATGTACTGACATGATGACTCAAACATTTTCAATATTTACAGAGTAATTTAAACTTTAAAGACACACAATCTGCCCTTGGTGGCAGTGTCACGTATTCATATCTAGAGTATTAAACATTTCTGCCTTGCAACAAGACGAGAATATCCAGTCCAAACCGCCCTCTGTTCCTCTTAGAAGAAGACGGCCTGTACTCTTCATAATAAAACTGTCATTGCCTCATGGCAGGGAGTGCATTGCTTTTAAAGGCAATTAGAGGAGCTGATTTGATTGGCCGTGATTGATGCCAGCCTCTCACACACCCACTGATAACGTATTCCTCCTAAGCACACTCCAGATGTGTTTGCAGGCACATCTGGAAAGGTGTGTTCTGCTCCTTAAATAATGAAAACAGCTCCCTACATCTCACATGTCAGTCTTGTTTTTTGTCTAATGAGATTAAGAGGCTAGGTATGAGTCAAGAAACATGAAAATATATCACAGTACATTCCATTATGAATCCATTTAAAACCAACTTTACATATTGCAGCCACTGCCCCAATCCATGTTAATTTAGGCAAGCACAAAGCAAGCTTGAAGTACTAGCATTTGCATTTAAAATTCAAAAGACTTTTAGCCGTTTTCTCGACCGCTAAATCACCACAAGTTGGGTTTTCTACCTCGAGATGCCGTGACGCCAAATCCAATTTAGAAGTTCATACTACAAGAGCGATTTTCAGTCCGAGCTCCAAAACATGTTGAGGTACCAATGTAAGCACAATCTGTCTCTGCTGCTGCAGGCGGGGACTACAGAGCCGGTGTGTGTTTCTAAGTTAATGTGTGTGCTGTATTGTAGGAATCGTACTCCTAATGGGAGTGTCACAGCCCCATGAGAATCCCTTATGCCTGTCTTTTGAACATAAAGCTTTTCTAAAAGCCTCTTGCACATGAAAAACGATTGGAAGAGCTGAGTCAAGCACAGCCATGAGCACAACGTGGGAATCACTGTCAGAGAAAAATGTGTGTTTTTATTCCAATACTATTAATAATCCTCCCAGACTGAGGTTGTTGGTAGTGCGTGTGTGCGTGCGTGCGTGCGTGTGTGTGTGTGTGTGTGTGTGAGTGCGTGTGCGTGCGTGTTAAACAATGCTACTGTGAACTGTACATCAAAAGGAAATAGCTGGAGCCTTGGGTGCATTAGCCATTTAATATGAACAATGTCAACCAAGTGAAAGCAGAATGTGCTTAACATTTCACTTCTTTTTATTTTTTTTATCTCCCTGTTGATTTCAAAGGTCTTTCCTAATGCAATTTTCACCCATTTCTTCGGGGATAGCTTTTCATCTTTCGATTATTTTTTGCCATTGCTCTTCGCACAAATTATCTTGAAATAGCCGTGCTAATCCAAGACTGGCTTGTCTCACAGTGAAGCTAATTTAGTCATGTGTTGTGACCAGCGATGTTGGATCAGTTGATGTTGTTCAGCTCGTAACACATTGCAGGCAATGGGGATGGACATTACCGTCAGAGGAGGGATGACGACGGGGACCGGTGCGAAAATTTGGAATTTGTGCTTAGTCATTTAAATTGTCCCCTGGAAGCTTCCCTCGCAGCCATTTATCAGCGAAATTAAGTAGCAGCAATAGCCAGTCTCGCGAACTGTGACTCAGCAGAATTCTTACATCTCCGTGTTATGTACTTTACTTTGGTATTAAAACTACAGCACTGAAGATTTTTGGGATTATTTCAAACTAATTAACACCCCTCCAGCCAGTCAGGATGGAGTGCACACTGAGGCCATGGTGCTATTAAGGAATCATCCCTGAGGATACACTTCACTGCCAATACGGTTGTAATGCGAGGAGGTTCAGTCATGTGCCAATCCGCGTCATCAAAGCATATCTGGATTTGATGATCATTTTTTTTTCTCTAAAATGTAGAAGTGGACATCTGTGTAAACAATCGAGTTAAATGCGACAGTTAGGTCTTCATTCTCTATATCTAAAAGTTTAAGGGGGATAATCTGATAGAAAATTCCTCCATGTAACCATAGCTCAACCCCCCCCCCCCACACACACACACACATACACACACGCACACACACACACGCAGTGTAACTACCATCTTAAAGAGGCTTTCCAGTCTTGACAACTCAATTTTCTGATTATTATAACATAATCGTGGCAGTTAATAGGCATTCTCATATTTCATTTAGGTTCTTATGAAAATAAAATATGCTAGTTTGAGGCCATATTACTTCTAAGTAGGCAATTAAAACAAATTGCTTCTAGTAATGGAGAAATATGGCCGCTTATGATAAGTACCATATGGACTTTTTTTTCTACATTTCGGTCTTTTTAAGCTACCAGTCAATAGATTTAAGTAGTGGAGGGTCATGAATTATACAACACACACACACACACACACACACACACACACACACACACACACACACACACACACACACACACACACACACACACACACACACACACTTAAATGGAAATACCAGTGGGATACACTCATCCCAATGCATGTCATACATTCACACACGTAAAGGAAGCATGAAAATAGATGCGTGCATGTGCGCACACACACACACACACACACACACACACACACACAGACAGATGTGAAAACACACCCACACACGTAACCCGTCAAGTTGAGCATAACCGAAGGGCTTCAATATGGATTTCACACTTGAGCTAAACCTCCTTAACTTTCCTCAACAATATGGACGCCTCAAGCCATGTCAGTTCCCCCACTGCCACTACAAACATTCACTTATTCTTCACAGACAACATCCCTCGGGTTTAAAAGCTCATTTTGGCACATTGTTTATGGAGGAAGCTCTGAAAAAAAATTGTAATGTCATTATGTGGCATCGTGTATCTGCTTTAATGGATTGAGGCAGGATATGACATGATGTGTTTTTATAAGCTGCCTTCAGACCCACAATCTTGCAAGGATGGACTGAAAGTGTCAACTGATCTTTTGTTTGGAGGAACATTTTCCTTATCTTATTTTAACAGTAGTAGCATGGGAAACCTGACTCTGCTTAATACAAAAACAAACTATGCAAAGTAGGTCTTATAGACTTAAAAGAAGAGAGTCTAAATTGAGGTCCTGTAGCATGGTTTCTCATCACAAATTGGTTCCAGCTCTAAATACAGACAATTAGAAAGCCATGAAATTCAAATAAAGCAAGCCAGAATTCTGACTTCCTTGAAAACTCCATTAACATGACACTAAATCTTCTCCAACTAGGGGATAAAACACTGTTGTCTTACATGTTCTTCCAATTGCTCTCTTTTATTTATTATTTTTTTTACCCACATAAGCGCACAAGCAATTCAATACTTCCCAGACTCAGAGAGACAGAATATGTGAGACCATATAATGTCCATGACCAATAATGCATCAGGAATGTGTTGTGGGGAAATCGAGGAATTTGTCATGGGGAGGGGAAAGCGAACGTGCAGCAGGAAATTGACCGACTGTTCAACATGCCTTCACAGTGAAATCGGACCCACTTTTCACACGTGCGCGCACACACATCCACATCCAAGCGTACACATGCTCTTTTCTCAAAAAAAAAACTAATAAAAAAAATGACTCAACGCTCATACACAAGGACTTGTGCAAACAGTGTCGCACGTATAACATGTCTCGCTGCCACGTGTTCTCATAACACAACACTATTCTTCCTCACGATGGATTTACTATGAATTGTTTAATTGTCTTGCACGGCTCTCGCTCAGTTGATTGTCTGGCAGCCAGAAATCAATCATCACAGGAAAAAAAGTTTTACAGCTAGTTACGGCTAGGGCTCTACAAAGTGATGTAAGTGTTCTCTTCGGTTCTGCCTTTCTGCTGCTTTCACTTATCGGCTAAAATATAATAAATTGCTTGTTGAATTCAAAAACGCATGAAAGCAAATCATTTCCAACATTATTTTATTGAACAAATTGAACATTTAATTGAATATAAAAGGCAGCACTAAAAAAAACGAATGGCAGTTACATTTTAAAGTGCATTTTTATACTGATAATGACTGCTGCAACCTGTTGCGATGTGTATGTTGCGCAAGTTGATACTGCAATGACGATTTAAAAAGAAAAATATACGAAACGATATATATTGTGCCGCCCAGCTCAGCTCGAAGTGGGCCGGCACTTCTACATTTTACTCTTAAGGGTACCTGCACTTTTTCTTGCGTACCGCTACTTCTCACATGTAGCCGGTACTCTGACAGAGAAAGCGTCAGTGTCAGAGAGACTGACCCTAACATTAAATAAACTACGCTACCCAGAGGGCACTACGTAACTTCCCTCAGTTTGGAAAAGCTGTGTGATGCCTGCCGCCTGACCGTAACAGATCTTTCACTGCTGAAAACCTAGAAACTAAAAAAGAAGTGTGTCAAGTTTGTAAGTCGTTACGTTAGCCTGGCTTCAGAAAGGTACTAAAAGAACGCGTGCGCCGGAGGCAGACACGTCAACAGAGGTTCAAGTCCAACCAGAAACATCAGGTACGATTCGTGGGCTTCAAAACTAACGTTAACTTCGATGTGAGCGGAACAGCTTGCGCTAACGAGGAGTCTGCGGCTACCAACCTTAACGTTACCTTAGTCAATGACACCGACGTCAACCATAACGCGAGTAACGAAACACATGGATGGACTGACTGTTGGTCAAGGGACCAAACTTGATGACCAAAATTATTGCTCCACGAACAGCTGGCTCGTTTTTAAAAATAACAAACTGGGCTGCAAAACATGTAGCAGCATCCCGTCACTTGCTGGCCAGACAGAGACGGGAATAAAGCTGTCAAGAGATACACGGGGACACACACACACACACACACACACACACACACACACACACACACACACACACACACACTTTTTGAATAAATACATACATTTATGTTGTTGTACCAGCAATATATCCAAGTTTTGTTTTTCACTGTAGAAATCTCAAATGTCATAATGATTTGCCAATGCAAGAGAGTACCGGCACCTTATTTTTTTCCACTTCAAGCACTGGTGCCGCCCTAGTTGCAGCTAAAAACCAAACAAAGCATGCTGAACTCTTTGACATATACACACACACAGGGGCGTGTCGTTAACAGACAAAGATTGTGTTACTTAAATTGGGGTGAATGAGACTAATTGTGGTTGTGGCTGGCAGCGATGGCCCCCGCTGCAGGTGGCTATTGGGAGCGATCGTAGACCAGAGCCACAGATGGAGCATGTAAAAGGTTGCATCTGGAGGGAGAGATGGCAGAGGGCTTGCACGACTGCCGCCTGAGGGCTCTCTGCTGACGGGTCCAGTGGGTTTCCAGTGTGGCTTCTCCAGAAAAACATAATGAACAGCAGCAGTGGCAGAAATCATCGGGAGTTTTTTTTTTTTTTTTTGTGACGTGAAGTTTAAGAAAATATGGTTACAACTAATGGATTTTTATAACTGTTTGACACATTGCATTTTTCCCATCAATAATCTGTGAAGGTGCAACAAAAAAAGCACAAGAGGTTTTAAAAAAAAAAAAAAAAAAAAAAGTCTCGCCTCGAAATAAGCAGCAACATCAAGATGGTAAGCTCCGATAAAACTGCACCCAGTAACAGAAATGAAATGACAACGGGAACAAGATGGCAGAAAATAGTAGGATGATAGCATTGGCCATGAAACGACAAGGGGCATAAAAATAAATTGAAATACGCTTCCCTTATGAGTGGGATCGCAGAGAAACAGATGGTGTGTTCAGCTGCTGTTTGGTACAGGGTTTTTATCCACCAGGCATCAATTTGTTGGCCGAAGAACTGTGGCGCTTCAGGCAGCCAGTTTACATGCTCCGTCCAGCTTTTGGTTTTGCCAGGGTCGTTTCCATATTGGAATATATCGATGCTGAGGGAACCTGCTCCTCCAAGATGACCTTTAAGGTGATTTCATTTGGACTCTGTGAATGTAAAACCATTCCAAGGTTCTAATGTTGAAGCAGTTATTTGATTTAAGAATTTTAAAAAAAGGTAAATAAAAGGCTACTATCACACATGTACAAATCAGGTTAAAAGACTCACACAAAACACAACATTGAACAGACACACACGCGTACTTGTACAAGCGGCGGCGCACAAATGCGCAGTAATACCAAACATATGGTCGATGCAATTAAAGAAAAAGATAGAGACATTTGTACACACACACACACACACACACACACAGAAGCTGAAGTCATTTAAAGTGTGTTGAGGGTATTCTTCTATTTAATCCTTCCCGATAAGGGACTATTTTGAACTCTGCCTCCAAGTCAATTATAGGTTTGTTATCTCACACACACACACACACACACACACACACACACACACACACACGGAGGGCATTCACGTTCTACCTGTGGGAAGATTGTGGGAAAAGACACATTTTTACCTTAACTCTGACAGACTAGCGGTTGTCCGCACAATGTGTGCATGCGCGTGTCGACCTGTCGCCACTGTGACACCCTTGTGTGTACAGTGCGTGTGTGTATGTATGCAGTAGTGTATGCACTTGTCGACGTCAACCGTATGTGACAAGTAGGACTGGCTTGGTTACCACTTTACCGCAATCCCGTCTGAGCTCGTCGCCATCATCACCGCAAAAAAATAAATAAATACATTGGCCTGCACGTGTGTCCACGTTGTGTCTAATGACATGGATTCACTAATTCTAATGACATGGATTGTGTCTGATGACGCTGTGTCTTACATGGATTCAAGGTTTTCTAAACAAAACTTATCATCAAAATATGTTGTGTGATATTAAATATTATGCAAGCAATAATCATGGTGTAGTTCTCCTCATCGACTGTATTCTCGCCTATTTCAAGAGGTTATGGAGAGAAAAAAAAGTTTATTGGGGTTTCTTTTGTGTGTTAGATTATTATAAATTATTATTATTATTACTACTCTCCGTTACCGCTCGCTCTCCGTTACCGCTCGCTCTCCTTGCGCGACCACACGAACACCGACGTCACTCACTTAAGGCACCCTGCTATTTTTGCTCTTACGCTACTCTCGTGAGGGGGTTGCGGTAAACCGCCATACCGCGGTGATACGCTGCTTCTTCACTGCGGTAAGAAAAAAATTAAAATAAAATAAACTCTACCATCCCAGCCCTAGTGACAAGGTGTATGTGGTTACACTGATTACTGCAAACTGAGGATGTGTGGATTTTTAAAATGTTGTCGCTGCATTTAGTTCACGTCTGTGCATGCATGCATTTCTGTTTGCTTGTGTGCTGTGTGATAGAGTGTGTCTCTAGTGTGTAACAGTTGACTGTGTGTGTGTGTGTGTGTTTGATATGTCTCCTTAGCCACAGGTGCAGAGAGATGCTGACACTGCTTACAGAGAGACACAGTGCAAGAGAACGAGTTTGTTTATCCGTCTTTGTCTAGTTCTCTCTGTCTCTCACACACACACACACACACACACACACACTCGTACAGAAACCAACATGCCTGCAAACAGACAAATAAACATGCCTGCACACAATCACACACTCACACACACACTCACATCTGGGAGGGTTATGGGACCTTAGGCACCTCGCCAAGGTAAACAGAGGAAATTGCCAGCCCTGACATTTTTTTGTGTGGAGCGAGGCTTCTCAAGGTGACAGCTTTCACTGGGTGTTAGTGGGAGAGGAGGGTTGTGCTGCTTACCAATCAACACACATTCATGACACACTTGTCATTTGCCGTCTGTGTGCGAGTGTTGTGTGCGTGAGGTGGAATGTGCATGTGTGACAGCTCTGTACGGTACGTGTTTATGTGAGTGTTGGTGGTTGTGCTAGACAGGGTAGAACATTGTCTTTTGATTGCATCTGTTAACATATACATTTCATGCATGGTTTTCTCCTAAACAGACCTGAACTGTTTCATTGCCATTTCTTTCTAAAAGTGACTACAGTGGAACACAGAAGCTAGTTCAAGACAAAGATGCAAATTGTTCTTCCATCCATGCTGGTTTATTTTAAGTGTCTTTTTGTTCCATAGAGAATTTCTTAAATGAGTTTAAAAAAAAAATCAGGGCTCGACAGTAACGGTTGGCAACCAGATTTAGTCAACTGGCAACCATTTCATTGCCTCTGATTGCCCCCTTTTAATATAAAACAAAACTAATCAAAACCTTATTTCAAAAGAAGTCAGTATTTTATTTGGTTGTCTCTGTAAAGTTTAAACACTAGCTACGTTCATGCGCAACACAACAATTCAGATGTTGTGCGACCGATCAAAACACGCGCGTTTGCCGTGAAATTATACAGGCAACGCAATTTTCGGTTCATGTTAACGGCGCATGTTAAAAATGCCCGGTATCTACCGGACGGAATAGCAAGGCGGATTTCGGTGCCTCATTTCGGTGCCACTTAAACGTCTGCGCTGCTCTCTGATGCTCCGAAACAGACATTAGAGGCAACAGAAGCATCGCTGCATGTCACGCTAGTAAACACTAATAACACGTTACACAGCAGGTAACGTTAGCCTACCTTTAGCTACAGTAGTAACTGGATTAAACACGGCTCAAATGCTGACAGCTAAACAGTGTAAAAGTGTGACTGGATTTCACCGTAGAGGATTCCAACAGTGGGACGTACAACAGTCTGCCGCTAAAGCATATGAGCTAAAAGACACAAACTAGCACTGGTCACTAGCCTGGGAAAACCCTGACAAACAAATTTGAGATTTGCTCTGCAAGTTGGTCCGGCCAAGAGCCCATTCAAGCCCATTTCCAATGTTTCCAAATCAATCACCAATCACAACAGTTGAGGCGGGCTTTACACATTGACGATAGCGCAGCGACGGCAAGCAGCTTTTTGTTTACGTTCAACATGGCGGCCACCGAAGCGCAGCAAACCGTTGATGCCGCTGTCACTGCTACGTCACCCGGATCGTTGGTCTGATTGGTTGAAGGACTATCCAATTGCGCCCAGAGGCATTTGAGCGTCGCCCGTTGGTGATGCCCCTTTAGAAATGGGCTGTGAATGAATGTTGCCCGGGACCCACTCTCAGTTACAACTGAGAAGGGTCTGGTGTCAACCAAGCTAACTGGTTACTGCTGTTGTCGGAAAAACAATGTACATGGGAATAAAGGTTGCGTTTACTGGTACACTGCTAAACCTTATGGTGGATTCAAAGTTATTGTAAAATACCCTTTTCTCATCTGTTTTTGTCGTTTAACAGCATCTGACTGGTGAAAAAAAGTAATTATTGTTAAAAGTTATTGTTATTACATTTTTAATAATCATTTTAATTCCCCCCTTTTTTGTGCCGATCCGAAAATTGATCCGATCCGTGACTCAAAACCGTGATCCGAACCGTGAGTTTTGTGATCCGTTGCACCCCTATTTGAGAGGGATGGGAAATTATATTGCAAGCCATTCGGTCATTGTTTCATTATTACAATGTGTGGTATAGTTACATACAAAATGAATTGCTCCAAATATAGGGCGTTTAAAACATGGCAACCGTATTGTCAATTTCGGCAACCAAAAGCTGATGCCACTTTGAAAAGTTAGCGTTGAGCCCTGAAAATATAAAAAAAAAAAAAGTCTGTAAATAAAGATTTGAGACTATTCAGAAACAGATTTGTAAGAGCAAAACAAGCCTCCAAGATTGAGCAAGGACTTAATTGTGAATATAATTGATGTGTTGAAGTTGCAAAACAAATGTCTCTAAATTTGAGAGCAG
The DNA here is from genome assembly GCF_010015445.1 of Perca fluviatilis. Taxonomy (NCBI): domain Eukaryota; kingdom Metazoa; phylum Chordata; class Actinopteri; order Perciformes; family Percidae; genus Perca; species Perca fluviatilis. Next base: position 12,904,092 of record NC_053128.1, read on the forward strand.
TGAGGCGTCCTTTGCCCACTATCTTCAAAGCTAGTAAACTCTTTGTTGCAGACTTTTGTATCTAAACTGAAAGTGACAGCAGAGTAAAACTCCATTTCATTTGACCTTAAAGTAAAGTTTTGTTCTCTGAGGCTCACGTTACCTCTCAAATATAACCGTGTGTATCTATTTGAGGCATGTCATCCAACAATCTCAAGTGCTCCGAATATGGAGAAGATGTTACTCTTGTCAATGTATTCCTGCTCACTCTCACATCTTGATTTGCAGAATAATTATAGCTCAATTCTGATTGGCGCTCGTTCAGTAGTTTTGTCTTTAATGAACTTCCATACAGTAACAAGCTTATCTCTGTATACATCGGTTTACGTGTGTGTGTGTGTGTGTGTGTGTGTGTGTGTGTGTGTGTGTGTGCGTGCGTGCTTGTGTGTGTTTTCCACACTCTACCATACAACGCCAGTTTATAGAAGATACCTCTATCTTATTTTGTGTCTGTTGATGTCTTTCAACAACACAAAGGGACATAAACCGGTTATGTAAATAATCCCCCTCCATTCACTCCCTGTCTTTTGTGCTTCGGCAGTGGATATAGCGTGTACATGTGTGAATGTGTTGGGAATGATGATGCCTCTTCTTTCAGCTTGACTCCTTTTTGTATGAAGTTGAATACATACATAATTTGGAGTAGAAGAATAATGTGCATATGTGTGCATGTGTTTGTGAGCAAATACACAGATATGGGAACAAGAATTAAGAAAAAAATAAACTGACAGAAGTGATGTCTGCAAATAATACGAAGACAATACAAATGATATTAAATACAATTTTAAATCTACTTTAAAAAAAAAAATACACGTTTCATTGATATACACACAAAATCGTCTCGATTTTCTCTGATCGACTTGTTGCAGACCTTGTTAGTCACAGAAATAGAACAGTCTTCCTCTCCAGACAATCCCTGCTACTAAAAAAAACAAAAACAAAAAAAAAACATGACTAAACTTGACTCAAATCAGCACACCACACCAATCCTTTTCCCAGGTATCTCTGTTTGTCCTGGCCAGCTGTTAGACACACACACGCCATTATTCACACACAGCTAATCCCCCAGTGGACCTCCATGATGGAGCCACACAGGGTTGCTAGGCGATTTGTGATACCACTGCAAAGTTTCTATTAGAATGGCACACAGGGACTAACACTTCTGTTAAAATATACGAAGATGGGTTGAGAATATCTACCATCATAGCATTGGGTCAGGGACACTTGTGTAGAGATTATCCCTCCCTCCATAATTCTGTTCTGTTTTTTTTTTTTGTTCTCTCGGCCTCCTGTCTATCGACCTTTTTCCTTATTTTCCTTCTGGCTAAATCCCCTGACAAGTTAACCCCCGCCTTCCACACACTGTCTCTTTGATTTATCCAAAATTTCCTCTCCCCCATTTCCCTTTTTTGTTCTAACTCCCCATTCTTTTACTCTATTCCCCCTCCCTTCTCTTTACTTCTATCCCTCTCCCTCTCCCTGCAGTAGCTACCCAATAAAGGATGTTGTTAATATCATTAGGCAGACTTCCTCCAGCCCAGCGCCCGGCCCACTCCCTTTCAGCCATAATCAAGCGTGCACACTAACTATCAAAGGAGACATCGCTAATAAACTACCACAGTGGAGCGGAAAAACACACACGAACACTCCAGCGAAGAAAGTACTGTGTTGAAATAAATGGGTGCGTGTGCATGTTGGAACTGAGGGGATGGGTGGGGTAGCGGGGATTGGTGCCGGTTACCCAGACAACACTAATAAAGTATACTCCAAAGGCTAGCACAGTCTAATGCAAATCTGCCACTTAAGTACACTAAATTAATTGGGGTTGAGGGACATGCACACAAGCAGACATAGCTAATAAAGTGTGCTCTGAGAAGAGGCAAATACTGTCAGTTTAGTGGGTTTAAATGGGTGAGGGGAGGGTGGGGGTGGGTGGTGGGCAACTGTGGCTTCCTGTTGCACTGCAGTCATTTGCTGTAAATCATCCCTAAAACAGGAGCGCATATTGTAGGCTGCATAGCTTGAAAGTCTTCTCTCCTGACACTTGAATGCTACAGTGCATAGATCACTGGTTAAACACGGTCTAAAGGGAATACGTGATGCATTGCCGTGAGCAAGGAGCACTACATTTAAAGAAGAAAGATGGGTGGGAGGACAATGACACGGGGTTGCTAATAGAGCACGCTGCACAAAAAGCACAGGTTCTCGTGCAATCATAGGCAATTATCTGTCTAAATGAAAAGAGGAGGTGTCATGTATACACATTCATCATCCTTTAATTGCAGAGACACAGATGAGATGGTCCCAGTTGTTGAGGCCACATTTTATACAGCGCTTTGGCTGCATTCTTTGAGCTTTCTGATAAAAAAACCACAAATGGCATCTTTAACTTAAGAGCAGTAACATTGCTAAAAAAAACCTGCGTGTAAAACTTTCTTTTCCTGTACAATAACAGATTTTTACTGACATTTCAAACAAAGTGTTTTAAATAATCTTGCCAAACTGTTGGCTTGTTAAAAACCTGTCTGATCATCTGACTGCTCGTTTCTTGCCCCTCCAGACTTTGTTGTAGTGCTGTCACCATGTTTCCCTATCTCAGTACTTTGGTGCAAGGGACATGCATTTATGGAAATACAAAATATCATACAATGATGAGTCAAAACAACCATAAAATCCATCCACCAGCTATTATTCTTTTAGAGGGTCACAGAGGGCAGGAGCTGATCCCAGATGACAATGGGCGAGAGGTGAGGTACACCCTAGTCTCGCTTTGCCAGGAGGGTCTGGCTAGTCCACACAGCATTCCGGGATGGGAGCCCAAGTGCTCTGGTTTATTGGCATGTCTTTAAACCAATCACAATCGTCATGGGTGGTGCTAAGCGCTGCACAGAGCCACGTGCTGTTGCAAAATAGCCTCTGGAAGGAACTTGTTTTGGTGGAACGTGTGTACGTTCAAAGGTTGTTTTAGTCGTGCAACAGAAAACTCAGATTGGACAAATAGTCTAGCTAGCTGTCTGGATTTACCCTGCATAGATCTGAGTAGCAGTTAACCATAGTCCTCAGAAATCCACCAGAGTTTAAAATTCCAACACAAAGAAAGTAAAAGGTAACGGACATCCGGCCGAAAAGAGGGACATGCGGTGGAATTTCCGTTGGCAACGGAGCAATCCCGGAAGTGGAAGGTCGTGGATATAGACTAGAGATGGCCCGATACCATTTTTTGCTTCCCGATACTGATTCCGATCCCTGAACTTGCGTATCAGCCGATAACGAGTACCGATCCGATACTAGTGTGTCATATATTTTATTATGTTTTAACAGCTGTATACTACTATCTCTGTATGGATGTGATATTATTTCTATCTTTGTTGTCGGTCTAGCTCAGGTTAAACTCTTTGTGAAGCATGAACAAACACAAACAATGAATGCCACAGAACGTTTATTATCCAGTTTGACGGTCAGTTATAACGAAAAAAAAAAATAAACTACTTCAACGTAGATTTTCTTTAGGGCTTTATTACGTGGTACATAAACGGTGCATAAACTCCAGTACTTCCCGATACTGATACCAGCGTTTTAGGCAGTATCGGAGCCTCTCTAATATAGACTAGGACTAGACTGGATGGGTTGCCAGTCAATCACAGCGTAGTCTGGCTCAATGGAGGTACATTGCTTGGGATGAAGCCCAACATCTGCCGCGTACCTCCTGTCTTGCTATCTCCAGTATTGGGGCTCAGCGTCAACGGCGGTTTTGATTGGTTTAAAGAAATACAAACAGACCAGAGCGATGTTTCCCTTATCCCAGAATAGATAGTCTGTGTAGCCAGACCATACTCCATTGCCTAGCAATGCGAGACTAATCGCATGGCTGACAGACAACCATTCACACACACACACACACACACACACACACACACACACACACACACACACACACATATTCACACCTACGGGCAACCGAGCTGCCAACTGACCTAACCTGCATGTCTTTGGACTGTGGGAGGAATCCGGAGCACCAAGAACCGTCTTGCAGTGAGGTGACAGTGCCAACCACAACACCACTGGCTAGTAATTCAAATGCATTTGTCTTATATCTAGCATCAAATGAATTTGAATGAAATTTTTACCACAACAGCACTGCAATCTGTTTTTCGAGACAAATAAGTCAAGCCACTTCCTGTGCATTTGAACAACCATTGGGAGTTTCCAACGCTATGCAGCCACTACTGAGCTCCCCTGTCATGCTTTATTTATCCCTTTCCCTCTGCACTGTAATGGAAATATAAAAGGGTGCATTGATTAGTGTTTAAGGATCAGGCTTTAATAGATTAAAAGCCCCCGGCTCTGAGAGAGGCACTCCCTCTCAAACACACTCACTTGTGCATAAAGGCAAGCTTATATACACATCAAAAAGCTAATATATGGACGGAGATGGAAAGAGATGGATATAAGCAGTAATGCACATGTACAGACAGCAGCTTCGCACACAACAACATTGTTGGACAAAAACATTGGATGGATATAAATCTGCACAGGAACTCACACACACCTACAGCCAACAGTGCCAGCGGTATATCTATATATATTTCATAGCGGAGATGAATAAATAGATCTGAAATCATCCCTCAAAAAAAGGATAGAGATATCTGCATGTCATTCATGTTGGAGCCCTAACTACGATTTCCCATTTGATGAAAAATTCATTCATTTTTTTAAACGCATTGCATTATTAATAACGTGGCTCGATCCCAGAACATTTTCTACACACAGGGGTGCGGACGTCAGGTCTCAATTTGAGTTTAAAAAAAGAAGAAGTAAACATGAAAATAAATGAGGGTGGCTGTGTTTCAGCATCCCACTGCTGATGTACTATGAGAGCAGACCTGAATATCATATACAGCAACTGAAAAACAGTAGCTGTCAGGGCAAAAACTAAATCCAATTTACTGATGTTTTCAGGTTATTTTGGTAAAAGTATGTTCCAAATTGTAACACCAACTGCCGTTCACACACACTTGTGTGCCGAGAAGATGATGTGTAATTTGCAAATCTGTTGCATAACGTAGCTTGCTGAAGACCTGCTATTTCACCATTTGAAAAACGGCAAATCCAATTTCATTTGGGGTGTTACTGCCGCGCCGCATGGACAGGTAAACCTCAAAACGGTGATGCTTGTGTCCTTTGGAATTCTTGTCTCTCCTCACTTCATTTGATTTCCAACCTCTCCTTCCATCTAATTCTGTCCATTGACCATTGTCACATCTCCGAGCATCGCCTTGACTCCAAACATGTCCAACATGTCCCCTTTCATTTTCCTCTAATCTTTGCACCCCCGTCTTCTTCACTGACCTCAATCACACAAGTGGCCACAGTGGTGTTAGGCTCCCATGTGCTGGGCAACCCTGTTCTGTGCTTATCCTTTCCTCCGGGTCGTCTCGTACTATACACTGCTCACAGTTGGGTCTGCGGAAAGTCTTTCCTAACCTCTAATTTCCTCCCCTCATCTCCTCCCATTTGACCATCCAACTATCGACTCCTCTTATTGCCTCCTCTGTTCTGCCACCTTCTTTCTAGTCCCAATCATGCCCGATGGTATCCTTCAGTAGAACTGCCTTCTGCTCTATAATTGAATCTCCTGCATTCTTCTTTATTCCTTGCTCCTCTCTGACCACAATCACTTTTGTTGTTAGCCTCCTCCTAACCTCTCAAGTCGTCTTTCAAGTCCTCCTGTCTCTTTTAATCCTCCCCTCAACAAGTCGCGTATGTTGGTAGCCGTGCCTAGCCTCTGCTCTGTCCAGTTAGGTCTTCGGTGCTTGTTGTAGTCTACTCTGCCTCCGGTGAAAGCATTCTTGCCTGTTGGTAGACTCAACTTTTCCTGTCACTTCTCCGGACCGCTGGGTCTCGAGAATGACCGGTCTTGTCTGCTGACCTCCTCTTGTCTCACTTCTTACGTCGCCATATTTTCCCTGTAAGTTTGTCATGTAAGTCACGCATCTCTTCACTCGCCTCATGTGACACAATGGTATTAGGATGCGGAAAACAGGCAACATTTCACAGCATGCACATTGACGCGGGTAATTTAGCATTGAGGAAGTCACATTTCGTAGCACCCCTTTCCCTTCACTTTGTGCTGCCCGTGGAAAATAAATTCTCTTCTACACTGGCAGCGATACAATTCTTTTCTACTTTGCAAAAGAAAAATAGAAGAACTGCAGCATGGCCAGCAGTAGATGCCATGGATGAACAGACAAAGATTGCCACCGACATAACTTCATTAACGGAAAATACAAGAAAAACACCGATTGATTGAGAAATGACCTAAAAAGAGCCTTCGCCGTGCAAAAGCTGTGCGTTGTTTAAAAAAAAAAGAAGAAAAAAATCAACTCAAGGATCAAAGCGTATCACTCCGCTGATATTCAATTATTAATGTATAGATCAAACTATAAATGTGTCATCTTGGCAGTCATACAGTGCAGCCATGCATTTCTTCAAAGGAGCAGGTGACGGCGGGAATAACTGATTTCAGTACAGGCTAATGCCACATTCACGTCCCTTCATACAGATGAGCATCTGAGCGGGGAAAGGTCTGAGATATTGGCAATGTCTGACCACGGTACGATAACTGCTACTTGGCGACCAGAGAAGTGCTAACAAACCCGTGGAAGCATGGGTGAAAAACCAAACAACTGGCAGTTACATAAAAATAAGATCCTAAAAGTTTTCCTCGCCACTGTCGCACTTAATGCTTGCTCTTGGGGGAATTACGGGAATTACTGGAATTGTTGAGTCCTTGTAAATTATAGAGTGTGGTCTAGACCTACTCTATCTGTAAAGTGTCTTGAGATAACTCTTGTTATGATTTGATACTGTAAATAAAATTGAATTGAATTGACTAATGTAGCTCAGCGTAAATTCTGTCAGGGAGACTTCATTTACGTTCTCTTAAACTGATCAGCTGGTTGGTGGGTGTTACGTTCGTGTAAACCAATTGGAATCGGGCACGTATGTTCAAGCCAATCACAGCGTGACTACCATGTTTTAAATCTGTTCTCTCTCCTGCTTCTGTCAGTTGTCTTTTCAGACGAGAGTGCGACCCGCCTCCTCCCCTGACGGCTCCCTTTTGGTTTTTCATCCGGTCTACGGGTTTTAAGTCGCAACCACCAGTGTTTAGACTCCATTGGGGGATATGTTTAAAATATATATGTACCCCTTCTACGATGGAGTCTAATCTCCAAAGTTTGTTTTTTCTTACTTTGCACTTGTAACTTACAAATAAATGTTTGCATATCTGCAATGAAGTCTCTCCTGATTGAATTAACACAGATAGATTTGACTCAGCCAATGAAAAAGGATCTATAAACAGTTTGTATCAATTGTCAACAAACCGCTACAACTAGGGGGTGACATAGAAAAGTGTGAATGTTTACCCGGTCGAAAATAGTAGAAGGTTTTTCCCCCCAGTCATTTGACTTTCTATGGCATGAATGCAGGATGAATTCACATTGTTAGAGCTAATTTGCTTTAAGCGTTGTTTTCCACATGTACTGAGCAAGCAATGAGTCTTGCGTGCATCTAATAGAAATACATGCAGGCAAGTTAGTCTATAATACTGAGCAGGAAACAGACTCATATTAGCCTAGACAGATGAATGCAGGAATGGATGGAAGGGGAATTACACATCACACATCTACATTATGTATTACTGTACTGCATATATACTGTACTATATCGTACTGTAGCCTGGAGCCATATTAAGCTCTGCTGAACCTCAAGATGCACTTAAATATATATATAAAAAATATATTGTGTATGTGTATGCGTGTGTGTGTGCGTGCACGTGTCAAAGGAAATTATTTTTTATATGTTGAGCGTGAGCACTTCATGTGTCAAAATGCAAAAATAAGTTTGTGCGTGTTTCTAGCATACATTATGTGATGGTGAGTGATGCATATTCATAAAATGGGTCTATCCATTTCCCTCGTTTCATCCCTCGTTTGCTTTGATCAGAAAGAGTCAAACTCTTCGATCGCCTGGGCTGCAGGAATGCTACAGGGGCTGAACGGAGAGCTGTCGAAGGAGGAAAACGCAGCAGAGGCAAGCAGATATACACACGCATTGACACACACACACACACACACACACACACACACACACACACACACAGAGACCCACTAGCACACATATAAGTTGACAAACTGACAGACACTGTCTCGCAAGCAGAGAACAAAAAGACAGCAAAAGGAGCACAAACATACAAGTAAAAAAATAAAAAAGATCTACTAACACACGAGCAGAGAAGCTCACAACCACAGACAGCCAATACTTTTTCATAAACCTTTCACAACTTTCCATAATTGAACGTCCTGGTGCATAGTAAGAGGGTTATGTAAAGATTTATGGCATTTGAGAGTGTTTTAAATTCGAAGAGCACAAAAGTTATTTCGTATTAGCGAAATAATTACACACCGGGTCCCCCCCTCGGAGCCAGATCTTCCAGCTCAGGGTGCAGAGAGGAAACCGTTGTAAAATGCAGATCTCTGAAACGCATGCGAGTCTGCTTAATTGGGGCCGAGTCTCAACAAAATCTTGTCATGTTTTCACACCCTTAGGTGCATTCGGATAAAAGCACACAGCAAGTGGCATATCTAACTAGCGAAGAGAGAGAGAGAGAGAGAGAGAAAGGGTAGATGGAGAAAGCGAGGGAGCTTTCTCATTTCTCCGCTGGTGTTTGGAGGCTTTTTTGCGTACAAAGATCTCGCATTTGCTTCACAGAGGCATGTAATATGTCTCGGATGCGTGCGTGTGCACACAAATACGCTCAACCAAAACTACCTATTTACTTCTTCCCTTCCTTACTCCTCTCTACCTCTCACATTCTTCTCTCTCTCTCTCTCTCTCTCTCTCTCTCAGCCTCTCCTAGGGTTGGAGTTCGAAAGCACTTGGCCAAATCCAGTGAATCAGCTCATCAAATCGGAATCCTACTGAATCCTTATTTAAAAAAGTAACAATGATGAAAAACGTTATGTAAAAAAAATGTAAAAAGTCAAAGACATAACAGTTTTCAGCGGTAGCCAAATTAAACGGTTGATTACAACCTGAAAAAAACTGGATGAGTGTTGATTAAACACGTCTGACACGGCGAGAACGGGTTTAGCCGACTCGGTTTCTCACAACTTACGTTACAGAGCTACTCGCTGGAGATCCCGATTCAGAGCGATTACATTGCTAAGCAGGCCAGCTGACAGTCTTGCCTGGGCCCGGGACGAGATAAGCTTAGATGGGCCCCCCGCGCCCAGATCTCTCCTTTTCCCTTGCTTTTCCTCTCCCCTGCTCTTCCTCTCATGTTCCTCTCCTCTTCCTCTCCTGCTCCTCTCCTCTGATCTTCCTCTAATCTGATCTTCCTCTCCTCTCCTCACATCTCTCACTGAAATTAAGTGTGTGATCAGTCTCTGATCCATCCTGCTCAGACTCTCCGACAGGGCAGCGGGCCCCTCCCGCATCTCTCTCTCTCTCTCTCTCTCTCTCTCTCTCTCTCTCTCTCTCTCTCTCTCACCGATAGCCTGACTCTGTCCCTCCGTTGCGGGGCAGCGGGCCCCTCCCGCATCACTCTCTCTGTCACCTGACTGCAGCTGGATCTCTCTCCTCTCTGTCTCATCCTCTCTGACGGAGCTACCAAACTCAACTCTTTCTGTAAAAGAGAACGTGTTGTGTCAGGCTTTTATACAAGCTAATGGACGTTAACATGAGAGCTGGCCTGTTAGCTTACGTTACATGGCTCGTAAACGTTGGCTGCGCTGGTTCTTACCTTGCTCTACGTTGACAGTTCCAGCTTCACCGTCACCACCTTTTTTTTTTTATATTTGTTTAGAAAATCTCTAAGGCCTCTATTTTCTTCTTCTCTTTTCCTTCCTTTTCTGAGCACCGGACTTGTGCTGACCGGAAATTTTGAGCGTACTGAACTTCAACAACATCAAATTTTGATCAGTGGCCAAACCATTTTTGTGTTGGGGGTGGGGGGGTTCTTGACCACTATTTCAAGGACAATTAGGAAGAAAACAAATAAAAAGCTTTTATGTTCTCAAATATTACATATTTTTTTCCACAAATAGGCCTATTAAATTTTTTTTTTTTCAATTATTCCATAATTTAATGAGGGCCCAGTTCTGGGCCCCCAGTTCTGGGCCCCCCCCTACTCTGGGCCCGGGACAACAGACCCGTTTGTCCCCCCCTATCGGCGGGCGTGTTGCTAAGCATAAATCGTGCCGGTCAGTAAGCACGCCGTCCACTTGCGATTGCAGATTTTACTAACATCCAAGTACACACACCTGCTTGCAGAGAGACAACAGCCAACAGCTTTCTGTTGTTGATCAGGTAAAGTGAGGTCTGTCATTCCGACTAGTGATAGCGATGGTCAGCGCCAAGCTAAAAGTAAGAAGCCTGCGAACTTTGCTTCGGTTTAATTTTCATGGTAAAAAAAAAAGTCTGTGACTCTCTACCTCCGTACCTCCCTACCTCCCCGCCTTCCCCTAGTCCACACCAGCTTCCAATTTGTAGCCTTTGTGTACGTTACAGCAGGGAGATTCGCGCCCCCCTGCCATCCTCTGATCAGGCCCACGTTCGGACATCTGTCCGAGGATGTTTACCCAGGCAGTGAGTGTGTTAGGGGAAATATTATCCTAGTTTTATCTTACCTTTCTTCTGTCTGAAGCATAAACACCAGCATCGCGAGGTGGGGATGGGAGAGGAGAGGCAAGGAGAGAGAGAGAGAGAAAAAAGGAGAGCGTAGAGAAGGTGAGACAGAGTGGACCTGAGAGAGTAAAAGAGAAGGGGTTAAGGGTGGGGAGTCAGCGAAAGAGGAGCGAGGGATAGAAAAGGAGAAGTAAATGGATTGGAGAAGATATATAATGGGGGATAAAAGAGGGACACTTGACAGGGGGGGGGGGGAGTTGGAAGGGTGACGAGAGAAGAAGGAGAGGAGACAGAGAAATCAGTAAAGGAATGGAGAGTGTGAAAGAAAAGAAAGGTAAAGGAGGAAACAGGAGGAAAAGAATGACAGTGGGGAGAAGGCGAGGAGTTCAGAAGTATCTACAGCACAGTTTCAGCTGAAAAAGAACCCCGCGTACTTTTCTAGCAGTCTTTAAGTGACGGTTAATCAACTTCTTAATCAATATGCGCCTCTCGGTTCCTCGAGAATCACTTTAAACTGTCATCACTATCTTGTTCTCAGACATCGCACAGGCCCCTTAATAAGATGGAAGTACCAGTCTCCTGTTTAGGAACTTCTTCTCAAAAATAGTAACGTATGTCTTTTTATTTAAACATTTTTGGCAAATGAAAGAAATGTAATTTCTCAGTAGAGTTTTTCACTCCCCTACTCTACTGCGAAATTACATTTCTATCCTTTTCCAAAAATGTTTAAATAAGAACACATAAAACTTTCAATTTCGGGGTTATGCCCAAGAAGTCTAGACAGCTTTTTTATCGTCTGTTGAAAAAAAAAAAAAAAAATCAATATACAGTTTACAAGCATGTCTGTCTGGTGCTTGGCATATATGAGTACACAGACGGGCACACAGATGCTTCCCATGCACATAAGTCTCTCTTTTTTACTGTTATCTATCTCTCTCTCTCTCTCTCTCACACACACACACACACACACACACACACACACACACACACGCACGGTCAAACAGGCCTCTTCCAGTCTGGTGTTGCTTCCAACCTAAAACCAAACCATGTGTGGGAGCTATCCTGTGCTGGCCTAAAGGTCTCTCCACTAGAAAAGGGCTGGAAAGACATTTATTGCCTGCCTCTGTCTGTCTTCCTCTCTCTCTCTATATGCCTGTGTCTCGGCCTCGGTGCCTCTCTGTTTGCTTTCAACAGCAAGTGTCTTTTTGTTTTCCTCTTTCTTTTTCATTATTTGTCTGCCCTAATCTGCTTGCCTGTCCCTTCTAATTTGTACAACCGTTTTCTGTGTGCCTGTCTGTCTGTCTGTCTGTCTGTCTGTCTGTCTTTCCCTCGCTTGAACTCTTTCTGTAAGTCTTTCTATTTGCATCCCCCCCCCCCTTCACTTCTTCTCCCCTCCCCCCAACACCTCCCATCTCTCCCTCCCACTCCACCACCAACTAGGCATGAAAACGGTGCTCCATTAGGAGTGCCTGAGCTAAGCCCAGCCTGACACACACTGCTTTGATCAGCCGAGAGCTGGGCTAAACACCCCGCTAAACTCCCAGTCTGAGGTGTGGGGTGTGGGGTGTGGGGGTGTGGGGTGTGGGAGGGGGGTTGAGGGGGGCAAAAGTAGCGAGAGTTAGCGAGAGATGGGACCAGGAAGATCAAAACAGAGAAATGAGATGGAGACAAAATAAAAAGGGAAACACACAGACTGAAGAGAGGAGCTCAGTTTCCCAAGCTGTCCCACAGTGTATGTCCCCCCACCACTCTTGTCTTTTATTACATTTTCCTTCACATCTTTTTTTTTTTAAATCACCTAGTTTTCTCTCCATTGCCTTCACTCCTTCCCCCTACAACCTCCAGGTAGCCTCTCAAACGCATCACTAACAATCTCTGCAGGTGCGTAACTCACACAAGCTCAGAGAATGATGAGAGCGAAAGAACTAATGCAAAAAAACAAAACATAATCAGCTCAGACGTCGGAATATCGGGAAGTCCCCCAACAAATCTTTGCAGCATCTTTCTCAGAGAGCAACTTGGCTGTCTTGGAATTCAATAAATATAGTACCAACTACAACACACACACACACATGCTGTCTAGGGGAAGAAATGTGAGAGGGAGAAGGACAAGACAAGAGAGAGAAAATATATAGAGACCAGACCTCCATAACTGACAACAGTAAAATAAAAAAAAAGAGCCAGATCTTTCTACATTCAGGCAGGCAGATACTAAACCAGCAGCAGCAAAAGGACAAAAAGCTCCCGTCTTTTTCTCCCAAGGAGTGAAGAGAAAAGGGATTTCCGCTCAGTGCTAATCAATCAGGCCGTGATAATGGCTCCCATGCCTAGCTGTCGACTGGAGGGGTCAAGGCATCCCGTGACCCAGCGCCCAGGGCCCAGGGGCCAAAGCCCCTCTCAGAATAGCACCCCAGGACGGACTCCCCGGGCTAATTGTCCAAGCCAGTGTCAGCCTTTTCAACCCCCCGTCACCCCCCTTACCCTCCCCTCCTTCCACTTTCTCCTTCATTCCTCTCTCTTTCTTCTCCCTCTCCCTCCCCTCCTTCCCTCCTCACAACTCTGCGATCCTCTCTTTCTATGCAACTGAGGAATCTACTATGGATACCAGCATGTACCAGCGTTGGGGAGAAGAGCATTTGGAGCTCAGGAGACGTAGAGAAATAGAGGGGGAGACATGAAGAGAAATGGAAGGGGAGCTCCGGACACGGAGAAAAGTTCATGAAAAGACAGGAGAACAGGAAAGGACAGCGAGAAGAGGGAGACGGAGAGCATGCGAGAGACCGAGATCAGTGGCGGCAACGAGAACGAGCGGCGAGGGAAGTGAGAAGGGAGGATGAAAAGAGCCAGAGACGGCAATTATAGGAGTATAGGACAGACTGGGACAGACAGATACAGAGACAGTTGGACAGAAGAGGGGAGGAGGAGGAGGAGGAGGAGGAGGAGGAGGAGGAGAGGCAACCTGACTGTCCGTTTACACATCACTCATATCACGGGAACAGAGTGCTGTGTTCAATCCCCTTCCATCTGCATATCAATGAGTTTCCATTAATCACAGCCAGAGCAGCGTGCGCCTCAAAAGGGAATCTGCTCAACATCAGTACAGCTGACCGCCACAATGCAACCGGCATACAAAACACAAAAAGACAGAGAGGGCATGCACACGCACACGCAAGCACGCACACAACCAGGAAAGCAAAAGAGTCCGAAGCAAACCCCACTAGCTCTGCACAATGGCATTCCTCTCATTCCACTCCGCACGCTGCTAATTAACAGCATTAGATCTCACAGACAGATTGATGGAGAGGTATTCCGATGTTGCACCAGCACCACATCTCCGCTCTCTTCTGTCACCTTTCCCCCCCCCTCTCTCTCACAGTCCCTTCCATCCAACTCTCGCTCCCTCTCTCAGTGCCTGTCAGGTCCCGGTCAGACAGCGTTGAAGAAGCGCAAAGTCCAAAAATTGAAATAAGAAAAATATATATATTTTTTAAATCAAATGGCTACTCACTGGGAACCTCTTCTTTTTCTGTATTTCTTTTTTTTTCCTGATCTGTCACTCCTTATCCTCTTCTCCACTGTCGCAAGGGGAGTGTGTCTTATCCCGGCGTGTGCGTTGTGTCAGTCCGATAAGAGGAAAGTTGCCTGCACGCATGTGTGTGTGTGCATGCGTGTGTGTGTGAAAGAGAGAGAGAGAAGGAGAGAGAGAGAACGTGTGCGTCTGTCTCTGTGTCTCGCACTGCTCTGAGTGAGCGAGCTGAGGCTGTTTTAAACAGGCTGCTCTCCCCATGTGACCAGCCCAGCCACAGGCAGGAATACATTACTGAGACACACACACACACACACACACACACACACACACACACACACACACACACACACACACACACACACTCACTCACTCTCTCTCTCCCCCCTTTCTCTCTCTCTTGCCCATACACACACACCATGTCCACAGTGCACCCCCTAGCCACCGCTCAGGGTAGTGGAGGGAACAGCCCACACACGTAATATGTCCACACACACACACACACACACACACACACACACACACAGTGACAAAATATGGCAGCCATTGGAGTTCACGCTATTCTAGGTATGCACACAAACAAACACTGTGTTCCGACACCAAAAATTAAAGAGCATAATAAGTCTAATACAATTAGAGGCAATTCATCCAATTAAATGTTTTTTCAATGTTCTTGACTTCCCCCCCCCCCCCATCTCTGCTGTGGCGATGCTTCACACCTGGAAGCGCTGACCTTTTCAGGAATGAAAACCTTTTAAAGTTGACCTTCTGCTGCAAGGCTGATACGAGTTGCATTACAGCTTTTACACCAAAGGGACAACAGTGGGAAAACGCCACAGATGAAGTGTTTCAAGTGAAATATATGTTGGCAGCTACAACGAAATACATTTCCAAAAAGCCATGCGACGCTCAAACATTGAAAGTGAATTCACGACATGAGACCGTGGATTGAGAAGATGATGGATTGTCTCCAGAGAGTATATTCATGGGAGACACAGCTTGCCAAGGCTACAGAACACCACAGATGCGTCATTATTCTTTCTAACAAATGGAGCCAGCACAGCATTCAGACTGCATGTGCAATGGATAGTTGATCAGCTCCTGACACATTTGTCATTTCATGTCCAGGAACTGTCGACACCATATTGCCACTGTTGAGAACCTTGAACTGAAATGAATGGCTACAGAAAGTCATTTATTATCACAATAATACCCGAGAGGGCATTCTTTTCTGTGATTACAAGCTCCAATTGCAAACAAGTTTAACACAGCACTTCCTAATGTCGACACATCCAGGCCTCAGGCGAGCATGTGCCAGAACCCATACAAAGCTATTTGACTCAGTGGTTTAATCTGAACTGGCTATGTGAGCTGCATGGTTAACTGCAGCACCCCGTAACCTCTTCTTTTTTAATACTACACTACCTGGTTTGTCTTCCTAGGCATAGCACATTTAATAGGAAATAGTCGTATTTTTGTAGTTTCAGCCATCATTCCTATGGGTAACACCGGTAATAAAATGTCTTACAAAGTTAATTGCTGAGATCTAAGAATGCGGCAACATAACAAAAAATAAGTCAAATGGGGCAAGACACATGAGCAGTCTGATAATTAAACTGGTTTTAAACAAACCTAAAGGTTACCTACGTTTTTTTGGAACAGAAGGTGAACAGTTATTACCCTGTCCGTTGTGAACATCCATCACGGTTTATACGCTGACTTAAATACTTCCTGTACTTGTAGTTTTCCTAGTCAATATTATTATTGACAGTGTTTTTGGGCCTTTTTTGGGGGTATTTTTGTTAGATACCATAGTTAGACAGGAAAGGGGGGGGGGGGGATAGATGGGAAGACACACAGCAAAAAACAATTAAAACCAAATTGCAAAAAGAGAAAATTTATACAACAATTATAGATTGTCATCCGTAGTAAAGGCAGGGTTTTAACTTAAATAACCATAAGAATGCTAATACTATTCTCTTTATTATCATAAACATCTCTACAAATTAATCTCCAGAATTACATGATGAGCTTCACACTCCATTAAACATACCATAAGATCGATAAGCCTTCTTTGTCGTTAACTCTTGTATTAAATTTAAATGTACCATGCCCCTCAAATCACTTTCTACTAATGATAGCACCAGTATTTCTTTATTTATTGATTTATTTGTAGGTAACGTTCATTGTAGGCTGTAGCCTACTTTCATCATAGGCTTTAAACAATCATTTCTTTATTAAGTATGATGTTGGCACAATATTGATTTTTGCAATAATCAGAGTCGGTCACCCTATAAATGGGAACTGGGTATTGTATCATCATACCACTTATTTTGATCTGGCCCACATATGCATCTTGAGTCATTCTACTCTACTCTGTTGCTGCACAACTATGGACCTTTTTCGCAGCAGACATTTTTGACTATTTGTCATAGTAGGAAAAGCACAGCTGAAATTGATCACCTTAACGATGGCTCAATTCCATCAAGTGTCCCAGTAAGCTATTTCAGTGAGTCAGCATGTAACAATACAAGGGCCTCTCCTAAGTGGAATGCAGCCATCGTCAATGGTTCTGAATACACCTGTGCTTTTCCTACTATGACATGTCAACATGTCTGCCGTGAAAAAGGTCCATTACTGAATAACTAAGACTGACTTTTACAAAAGACCTTTACAGACCAACATAATAACAACAACAACAACAACAAAAATAGCTCTGCTACACTCTTTGCCTTTTTACACATTTACCATTTTAAGGGTCAACGAGGAGACTGGCATAAAGAGGCTTAAAGGTGGTCATGCACTTTCAATGTCTCAAACAAGACTGCGCCACAACAAAGCTGGCCTCAGGTTTCCCAATGGCATCACATACAATGACAGATGCAGATGGTATGGCACAACAATAGCACAATATTGCAACAAGAAATAGCTGTGTAAGTGTTACTCATCATTTAAATAACCGAAGTTGGCGGTCTCGGGATGATATCCTAGTCTCTAGCGAAGGACAGTTGCACTACCATGGCCTGGGTGTGTGAAGCATGTCTATGTTCCGATAAGCCTTTTGAAATGAGGAAAACAAAAGCCAGGGGGTGTATGGACTCAGTGAAGGCTGAGTCCACCTAATTTACCCTTACTTTTAATTAGCAGGGGGTAAAAATGCAGCGTATGCCTTCATGCTGCAACTGCCACCAGTTACTGTACTAACCACTAACACATTCTATTGTTTTAACTTCTGTGATGTTATAGTATTAACAGTTCGGGCAGTGGTGGCAGGCAGTCCCAGCAGTGCAGCAGAAGAAACGGTGTAACGTTAGGTGAACTGGTGAAGGCCTAGCAGTTAAATGACATTAGCCGCGACGTTAGTTAGCCTAACGTCAGGTCTGGACCATAGACGGTCTGGACACGAGTGCACATATCTGTCTCTGAACTTGGCTGTTTTCCCTCACTTCCAGATATCCCTAAAAAAAAGTTCGGCATAGCTCTTCTTTGCGTTGTTTGGTTAAATGTGTTTGTAACGTTATGCTAACTTGGTTTAGGCGCAGGGTATTCTAACACTGCCCACTTCCTGTCAAATTAATAACCTGAGTGGACAAAATAATACAATCCAAAGTTCCATTCTGGCACGACTCTCTTGCACAAACATCAGATTTTAACATTTCATTAAAATTATATTAAATTGATTACATTTAAGCATATAAAATGGCTACATTAATTTAAAATATATAAATAGGCCTATCCTATTATAGGCCTATATATTACAATAATGTATTAAAAATATCGTAGCCTAAGCAACAATACCCTATGGCTCCTAGACCAGATAGATAGATAGATAGATAGATAGATAGATAGATAGATAGATAGATTATTCATCTCGAGGAAAATTTTAGGCATCCAGTAGCTTAGACAACCATAACACAACAAACATACACACATCTCACATACATAAAAATCACTCACATAAATATAAAGAGTTAACAATTTGTGAAGTGATTACAAAGGTCTGGTATGGACTGTCCATGTGATGAAATGACCATGATAAGGTGCTATGGTAGAGTGTGTGAAATGGTGGTAGTACAAAAGTGAACAGTGCAGGGATTGAACAGTGCAATAGCTTATTATTAAATGTTAACTATGACTATGAAAAGATAAGGATGTAAACATAATAGAATTGCTTGACAACCAAGAAAATAAATAATATACTTTAAGAACAATATATGACTATATGGTAATAAATTATAAAATGTAGATGTTATGACTACAGTCCAGATTGTGTAGGAGGGCTAATGTAGCCTAATAGACAGTCAGGTGTACAGCAGACAAAGTGATATAGGCCTACTGGTAGGGGCTGAGAGAGACAGGATCATGCTGATAAGTCTTGCATTGACTGTAGAGTACCACCGTTGAAGACAGTCTTCCTCCAGTTGAAGTATGGGATACACTTTGTTTACTTTGTAAACTTATCAGTGACAATTATGGTCACTACTGTATCCAGAGTGTCAATCACGGAAAACTAAAATATGCATACAGATACAAATAGGCTATGCGGCAGTTTTGTAAATTATGATTTACAGTTGTTGTGTGAGAGCAACCCTGATTCATGTCAGATAGAAGTGTGTGACAGTAAATATAGCGCAGCAGCACACCAAGGTGAGAGTTTTGCTCCTTTGATCCCAGACATGAAACTGCAGCTCTGCCTCCAGGCCAAGCCAAAGTGAATTGACGGAATTAAAATGCTCTCGAAGTTTAACATCAACGCATTATCATAAGTCCCACCTGACAGACAAACACCGTAACTCAATTTAAAGTATCTTTAGCTCAGCACTGCAATTCAGGAAAGCATCAAATAAAAGTTGCCACTGTCAGGGTCCATTTAAAACAAGTAGGTCAGATAGTCTCTACAGAACCACCTATAAATACCAGGCAGGCACCCATGTGCCATATTTTAGGACTGTAAAGCAGGTTAAATGTAGTTACCGTCCTCCTGTGAAAACACAGTTAAAAAATAATTTGGTTTAAGTCGAGATAAGTGAGCCCACAAGGATGCGTAATGCTAGGGAGTCTGCTACTGAAACTGCTTTTTCATTTATTTATTTTTACTGTATGCCAGCATAGGATCTGCCAAACTGAGTGTCTATCTCCCTAACGTCTCCAGAGGTTGCTGCTCTGTAGCTGACCCTGACCTGCCAGTAAAAATAAATGTTTCAGTATTACACCATCATTAGCACCATAGTAATGGAAGCCTATGCTTGTGTACACATCTTTGTAAAATGCAAATAACATGTCCTGTGCACAAAAACGAGTGGTACGTGTCCCCAAGGACTGTGTGGATAAAAACGCAGTAGCTTGAGACTGAAATTTCATGGTGGAAAGTGAAGGCATCAAGGCTGAGCTGCATACACTTGCCTACTGCAGTCAGGATCAGGAACTCACTTGCACTGGGTTAGAAGCCCCAATTGAAGAGTCACTGGCTGCTTGAACTGCTGAATGTCTAGTTTGAAGTCCCAAGTTAGGTAAAAAGTCCACTCTTCTTAATACACAGTACACAATAAACCATTATAATCGCTGTCATCATTGTTCACTGTATACTATAAATGCCATAACCAGTATAACACCAAACCTATGTACATTAAATACTATATATAGTTGTGGCCTTCAGGGAACCATAAATTATTGCATTGCATTTGTATAAAATGAGAAGGTACATAGGACATAATTAGGATAATTTTAGTCCAATTTTATTTTGCTTTGAATTCACTAAAATACAGTTTTAAAGACATTGGGGTAATGTGAGAAATGGTTTGATGAACTGCATATAAGGACACTAAAATGAAGCATTTGCATACAGTCAATTGTGGCGGTACTAGCCACAGAATGTTGGGCAGTGGCTGTTGAGAGAAGCTGTTCAGGTATCAAGTGAATTGGTCTTAAAGACATTGATCTATACTGCCAGTTCCTCCAGCTCTTTTTATTATTTTGTATATATGGGGATGTGAGCTGATGGCAGTGTTGAAGAGTGTGTGCAGAGAATCCCCCAAAACCTTTCAAAGTTGGTTCATGCCAGCGATTTTCGGCTAAATAAAGCTGTTCAACTACAGTTCGAGACTTGTTGATGGCACAAGAATCGCCTCTGAAATTAGGAAGTGGTGGTTTAATCGTATGGCAAATGACTAATGGATCAGTCTTTTCATCCACTTTAAGACAGTGTTGGGGAGAAGGCAAGAACTGTGATGGGGGAGTAATTTTTTTTTCACCATTGATCTATGAGAATAACCCATGATTTGCTGCGAAATATTGACCGTCCTTGGTATCGCCAAGAAGAACATCCCCCTATAGGCATTATTGATCATTCTGTAGATATTCTCTTTCATTATTTCGAGTATTTGTGATGGTAGCACTCAGGAACCTGATTGAGTCAACTGCTTTCCTAATTTGGCCTGTGAAAGCCTTTGAGAATCATTTAAAAGTACTGCGGGTAGTTGGGCTGTTGCAGCACATTGATACAAGGTTCATGACTGCATTGTTCACCAAGAGACTCAACCTTGTGGTATGTTTCAAATGGCACGTTGGGACAAAGTAAGGCACCAGTAGGCATTCCTATTCTTAATTAAATCTAGTAAAGTCAATGAGGAATGTTATGTTCTGGTAACCCTCTCCACTGATTGCTAAATTAATACTTTTGGGTTGTGTTTGTCATCCTCATTTCTCACTTATTCAACCCTGACTAAGGACAAGCCATTTATACCTGTGATATTTGAGTAATGTTGACTTGACATACATTGTAACTGGTGTATCTGAAAATTAAGGCTGGGAAAGTACCTGTCTTGGACTGTGGCTTTTGTAGGGAGATACAGCAAAAACATACTGCATATGGTGAATGCTTTTTTGAATTTGTAAGTTTAAAGCCTAATTGACTGATTTGTTTACGACTTGGGGTAGAGTGAGTCCAAATCACACTCACAGAGCTATTTGGAGCATATGGGCTGGCACACCCAAGCAATCAATGGAAAGAAGCTAAAAGCTACAAAAAGCAGCAAATTGTAGGAAAAGCATGCTGTATATTTATATTAACATGCTGCAAGTTTGTTTGAATTTGTAACTTTGAATCTGCGTTGACCAATTATTTGGCCACTAGGGGTCAGAGAGTCTCTAAATCACACTCACAGAGGCTTTGGGAGTCACCAATATGGACTGACACATCAAAACAAGCAATGGAAAGTGGCTAAACGGTGCAAAAAGCAGCAAACTGTAGCAATGAATCTGTGAAATCTGCAGTACTAGCATACCCATCGCACTACAGCATCTAAACAGTCTATTTTTGCCAAATGTTGCCATATATATATATATATATATATATAAAAAGTCCCACATATTAAATCTCATTTCATATCTTTAATATATATATATATATATATATATATATATATATATATATATATATATATATATATAAAATGTCTCACATATTAAATTAATTATGACTCATTTCATATCTTTATATATATATATATAAAGATATGAAATGAATCAAAATTAATTTAATATGGGACTTTTTTTTTTCTTTTTTTTTTTATGTGAACATTAAGCCATATGAAGGACATGTTAAACTATGAGAAACACATATCCTGCCATCTCAGCATGTTTTTATGCCTGAATAAAAGACATTTTTATCAGCATTTCACCCCCTAAAATGTCAGGCCCTGTCACAGACAAATTTCTAAATGTCAGAAAGATTTCCTAATGACTTTCTTTGATACAAATAGCATTTTCTTATTGATCACATGTCCCTGATTGTATCTGACATGGTTTTGTAACTCCTATAAGAAATATAAGCGACTTTGTGGTTAATTGTAGTGGATGGTAAGCACAGAATAACCGCCAGCTACTCATAAGATTGTAAAAAAATCTTCCTTTATATCCCAAATTTTTACAAATATGCAATAGTGGATATATACCCCCGCCTTCGTGTACACATTTAAAGAGATTCATTAATGAATAATTTCTTAAATAGTCCATTTTCATATTATAATGTGATGTGTGACAGGACTGACCGTGACGTGACAGGACTGACTTTATGGATTTTGTTGATGCAGGAAAACCTATGTTTTGTGTTCTTTAATTAAGTTTTGGTAAGTATTCCTATTTGGAATTTTTATTATTTTAATATTAATGTTATGAGACTAACATGGTCATGTTCAGCCAATATATAATCTATCTATCTATCTATCTATCTATCTATCTATCTATCTATCTATAATTGCAGGAACGTCTTTAAGTAAAAGAAGCACACATTGGCTTTTGCTGCTGTAGCTGCTGGCCAATCCCCCTCTCACACTGCATGCAAACACTGACTGAGCACTAAACCTGTTTGAGTCGTGACTCACTCTGATCTTTCACGTACTACACCATCTCTCTCTCTCTACGCACGCACACACACACACACACACACACACACACACACGTTCTGGTGGTTGATGAACGCAGATATGTGCTGTTTAGCTCTCATAACAGGCCAGGTGGGTAGCGCACTGCCATGAGTCCATGACGCTAATGTCTGATTACTCCACATTGTCATTGTGATATTTTGTGATTACATTCTGAATCTGAAACAAATCTGTAAGTTAGCAGTAGCCCTACCGCCTCGGGCTTGGACCCCTCATACCACACGATCTCTCTCTCTCTCTCTCTCTCTCTCTCTCTCTCTCTCTCTCTCTCTCTCTCTCTCTCTGCGCACACACACACACACCGGTTCTGGTGGTTGATGAACGCAGATATGTGCTGTTTGGCGGAGGCCCGGTGGGTAGCGCTCTGCCATGAGACCATGAGGCTAATGTCTGATTACTCCACATTTTCATTGTGATATTTTGTGATTACATTCTGAATCTGCAACGTTCTGTCAGCTAAATCTGTAAGTTAGGAGTACCACCTCGGGTCTCTCTCTGCGCACACATAAACGGTCCGGTTCTGGTGGTGATTAACGCAGATATGTGCTTGGGACTCTCTCTCTCTCTCTCTCTCTCTCTCTCTCTCTCTCCACACACACAAACGGTCCAGTTCTGGTGGTTGATGAACGCAGATATGTGCTGTTTAGCTCTCATAACGGGCCAGGTGGGTAGCGCACTGCCATGAGTCCATAACGCTAATGTCTGATTACTCCACATTGTCATTGTGATATTTTGTGATTACATTCTGAATCTGCAACGTTCTCTGTCAGGTAAATCTGTAAGTTAGTAGTAGGGTATACAGGGGGGTTTGCATATGAAGTGGTTTGGGGTCCTTCTGTAAGTAATTTTGGGGTAGGCTACAATTTGGTTTTGATGAATTCTACAAGCAGCAATACCACAGGCCAAGTAATCGGCCGTTCCAAACAGGCACATTTTCAACGGGCACTGCACTAGTAGAATATAATAAGAACCTAATTTATTAAAATATGACCACCAACTTAATAACTGATATAGTCCAAACATATTTTAATTCAATAAGAATATTCAATATAAAAAAACTTTCATTTAGAAAGTATTTAACAATTCCTTTAAAATTCTCAAAAACAGTTAATCGAAATTTTAACGTTCATTTCATTTAATAACAACATACACACAATAATGATAACAATGAACAATTAGAATTACATAAATGTATTACATAAAAATACACACAAAAACATGTTATGTTGACGCACACACGCACGCACCCAAATGTCTTTTTGGAGCTTATGGTGACGGTTGGTTACAGGCTGAAGAGGTGGAATGAATTGAATGACATGCTCAAATATGTACCAGATCACTCCTACATGGTGCATGCATCTTACTTGTACCTGAACCTCATCAATGGCAGTAATGATGCCTGGGTAGAGGTCTCCGTCATGTTTTATTACACACCACTTTTCTATCACTTCTGGACCCCATTCAATTTCTTCTGTTGTTGGTGGTGAGGTTGGTGTGGGAAAGCTGAAGGCCTTGGTGTTATAGCATGTGCACTGTAGAATCTTATCTACAGTGCACATGCAGCTCACATCACGGTACACCATCTGCCCAGGAGAAGTTGTGACCACCTTGTGTATCCTCATAGTGGATGGGATTTGGGGGATGCCGTCTGGCATGTCCTTCATTGCCCGGTCAATGGACACTTCACTTATGAAGAACAGTTTAAGAGTAGTGCCCATGTGCCCATGTGCACCGAGGCCTCAAACAGATCCGTTGCACTTTTGATGTCGCGTCCGTGGCTCACCAAGCGATCCGCACACCTCTTTACAACACCTCCAACCGCATCTGGCGCCCCTTTCCCATGGCTGGCCTCAAAATAATTCCATAGGTAAAAGTCCCCCTTCTGGCGGTACTGTGTGCAAGGTCCATCACTTAAGAAATTGACCACTGTGACAGTAGGAAAGACATTCTTGACATGAGGCAGAATGGGGCTTAGATGTTCCCATATTACTGGGGCCCCTTTAGTCGTGATGGCCAGATGGTGCTGAAGCAGAGTGGTTCAGCAACTGGTCCTACATATAAAACTCCAGCGTGCAGTGTTGCTTGCACATGGGATGCACTAAAGTGCACTGCCTGCATCTCAGATGCGTATTTACATATGCAATTCTCAGAAAAGTCCACATGTATAATACATTCGTTCTCAGCCATGTTCCTCTTCAGTTCCCTGCAGTGTCTGTACGGTCGTCGGATGTTGAATGCATGGCGTTTGAATTTTACCAGCATGCCCTTGAAGAGCTCGATGAGATCATCAAGCATGATTCTCAACCTCCTTCTTCTTGGAGGTTGTTTTAATGTTTTCCTGTTTGTCCTGTTGCGGCATCTGTGACCCACTGCATTTCCCTGAGCAACAGGGACGTTCTTCTCTTAGCATATTTCCAAAGAAGTCATTGTACATGCACTCTTTCTTGGTTTGGTCACAACAGATCTCTGTCATCAATGTTTCCAGGTCAGGGGTGTTAAGCAACTTCATGCTGCAAAAGTTTTGAGCTACAAAGCCCAAGATCTTGTGCAATTTGCACAGGCACGTTTCCCTATCAGAAAGCGTTGGGTGCACAATGCAATAGGGCCGTAGTTGGCTAAAACAGAGAATAGGACACTGCTTTTCTTGGATTTTCTGCCAAGTATTTCAGTTTTCAGAATAACAAAATGATGGACGAGGTAGTTACGACAGACCATTTTTCAGGATTAGTAATTTTCAAAAGTGTTTTTAATTAAGAATAAAACATCCAAGGACCTAATAAATTACATATTCCTTTAAAGCGCAACTCACAGAAATCACCCATTTAGTCATTTTTGTGTCAGTTTTGGATTATAAAGTTATAAGTTTTATTCCCTGTAACAATTCCAGGACAGATAATGTACGTTTCTGGTAGAATGTGCCATGTACCATAAGTGATAAGGACATCTTCAGGTTTCACGCTTCATGCTTTTTTTTTCTGCCTTGTAAATGTATAATTTCAAACCATAATTGTAACACTTTTACAAGGATAATATATATCTCAAATGTGCTGAATATATGAGTGTCAGGGCCAGGGTCACACCTACTCATAACCAATAATTTACTTGCTTGTTAGAAGGCTTCATCTGATTTGAATATGATAATTTCTTTTGAACGGTTTCTTGAGATGAGGGTATCACCATTGCTATGGCAACATCCACATACCAAAATAGTTTAAACAGGAAATCTCTCAGGTCAGGTTAAGGGATTAGGAACGGCCTGCTCCGCACTGATAAACACCGCTGACAGAGTTATCAAAGTGGCAGTCACCTTCCAGCAGTGCCAAGTCTCTTAAATTGCAATCCCTTTCGCATTGTCTTGCAATGATGAGAACAAACACATTGTAAACAATATTAGCTACATGAGTACGTTTACTCGCGCATTAATATTCCAATATTATTCCGAATATGAAAATATTCCAAATTTGATACAGGTCAGGTACACAGCATATTCCGGTTGGATATTCCAAATAAGACCTTTTTTCCGAATATAGCATTTTCCGATTAAGATGTGAGATATTCTGATATTATTCGGATTTTAGAGGCATTCTTTGGACATGTATACAGCACATTCGGTATATGCGTCTCAATCAGGGTTTTTACCGCAGTTTACTGACTCTTGCCTGTTTACGGCTTATGTTCATCTCTGTGCGTTGCTATGGTTGCTATACACAAACCAACCAGCCAACAGTTTGCAGGGCTGCAGACCCGATAAGGAGAAACACAGCTAGTTTTAAACATTATCAAAGACTTTGATATTGACAGGTTTTTGGATATGCGCCACACATCGCTACGTCGAAAAAGATGATTTTTTTTGGCCATTTTTAGGCCTTTATTGACAGGACAGTTGGAGAAATGAAAAGGGAGAGAGAGGGGGGAATGACATGCAGCAAAGGGCCGCAGGTTGGAGTCGAACCCGGGCCCGATGTGAAGAGGAGTAAACCTCCATATATGGGCGCCCATTCTACCAACTGAGCTATCCCGGCGCCCACGCCGACCTTTTCAAGAAGCTGCTTGAAGGAATGAAAGAGGGACGCTGTGTTTGCACGGTCCAACAAGTCCGCCGTCGCCGGTAAACTTTGAAAAAGATCGTATTTTGCACGGCTACATGTAAACGGGAATATTAGTGGAATATTCACTTTCATTAGCCATGTAAACAGCTTAGTCGGAATGTTGTCTTTTTTGGAATAAGGCCAAAAAACTGAATATTATGTGCATGTAAATGTAGTCCCTGAAGTGTACACATCTCCTGTGGATAATCAATGTATTCTCATGATCATGAAAACTGAATTTCCGAATGCTAATCTTGCCCTTAGTCCCTTAATGTCATCCTAATAGGTTTATTTAAAAGTAAATGGTTAATTCACATTCACAGAGAGTGCTGAACAAAGTCCCTGGGACTATTGTGAAGAAACCTTGAGTTTTAAAATTCAATAATGTGAATTACAGGTCATGAGTTTATTCTCCGCCATGCGCTAATCCTACCCGGAGATAAGAGAGTAAAATGAATGTTTGAGCAGAACGGATTCCGTTGTTCTCTCTTAATTCTTAGCAGATGCCAAACTCTGCCTCGGGCTTGTATCTCATAGAATACAATCACCTTAATGAAAGCATTGTGAATATGTGTTAAAACACATGGAAATTATCATCTAAAAATAAACTTAACAAGGGTAATTGTTGAAGCAGAGGGACATCTTAATTTGGCAAAAATGAATGAAAAAAAACAAAAAACAAAAAAATAAAGGTACAATGATATTCCCACTTTGAAAACATAACATTATCAAAATTGATGGTTACACATTGTTCTGCACAATAAAACCAAGCGCTCCATATTACACTGTTTTAATACGGTCTTCATTTTCATAGGCATAAATGTCTAAATATGGCACCTCTCCGTTTCCTACTTATAAATCTACAGCTGTTTGAAATAGACACAAGAACCCCCAACAATTCCCAGCGAGAGGCAGAGAAAGGTAGCGCTGGAAGCTCAAACACAACAATTGACCTGGGGACAAAGCTCTTTTAACTCAACAAAGAAGGAAGTCTCGCCGCACTATCGCTTAATTAACCCGTCACCTTGTAGGGCGACACACTGGACAATATACAACTAGTAACCTGCACAGATAAGTCTGTGTAAACATGGAATTGATTATGGCGACTGAAATCGTACCACACTGTGTGCATGCGGTGAAGGGTATTCCTCGTGGGGGTATCCTTACAAGGGAAAGGAAAACAGTGTAAAAAGAAGAAGGAGAATGTTTGTCATCAGTAATAATCCTCCTGCATGGAGTTTGTGCTACGGTCTGGATGAGCTGTACAGGAAAAGGAAGCTGGCTACTTTTCACTGCACTGCCTCATAAACAACACATGCACTTGAGCAGTGTTTGTTCGGCTCCTTTACTTAAGTAAAAGGACTAATACGACACTGTAAACAATACTCTGTTACAAGTCCTGCATTGAAATGGTTACTTATGTAAAAGTATGTAAGTATCATCAGGAAAATTATTAAAAGTAAAAGTGCTCAATGGAGAAAAATCCAAACATTTTAGAAAATGGAAACGATCCAAACTGTTCTGTGTTTAATGTTTAAGTTTTAGACCATTGGGAGTGGTTGTGATCACAACACTGACATATAACTTTTCATTTCATTCCATGTATGTGTTTATTTGACAGGGGCAGTGCTTATTAATCAACAGTAAAGTAACTGTATATAAGCCTGAGCTCAACAGGCTAATTTTCATCTGTTGTCCCTGGCCAGTTTTAAAATGGCAACCTAAAGAAATGCAATAAAATAAAATGACTTATAGGTTGCCATTTTAAAACTGGCCAGGGAATGAAATGAAAAGTTGTATGACAAAGGTCGAAAAAGGTGACAACGTTGACTTCTTTAATGCCCCAAATCAACCTCCCGTGGCTGCCTAAAGTTGTCGGAGCGCAAGTTTTATGCAATTCGTAATGTAAATAAACAGAAACACAACTTTGAATCTGTCCTATGGACGATTTCTGTTAAATCAAACAGTCTAACAAAGTTAATACGCAGCTATTTCTTAGAGTGTGGCTCCTTTCGATGTGAAGGAGCAGCGGCTCTACTCCGAGCTCCCTTTAGGATGTCGGAGCTTCTTACCCTCTCTCTCTAAGGGTCAGCCCAGCCACCCTGTGGAGAAAACTCATTTCAGCTGCTTGTATCCGCGATCTTATTCTTTCGGTCACTACCCAAAGCTCATGGCCGTAGGAAAGGGTTGGAGTGTATATCGACTGGTAAATCGAAAGCTTTGCCTTCCAGCTCATCTCCCTCTTTACCACGGTGGTCTGGTGCAATGAATACATCACTGCTGACACCGCACCAGCAACTCACTCTCAACCAACAGGGAGAAAACCGCCATTTTCCAGCAGAGAACCATGGCCTTTAGACTTGATGATGTTGACTCTTAGATGTCAAGTATACTCGCCGTTCCTGACCTTTCGCGCACCAGCGTGACGTCATTGGGAGCGCCTATAACTATTTATACTTGCGCGTGGTGGTCACGACACTAGTTGCAGTCTTCTCCTGAACAGAGGTGGCGCAACTGAGGAAAGGCTGCCGACTTTGCTATTTCTACGGACTAGAAGAAGAAGAAAGAGGTAAACAATGGCGAAGAGAAGAAGAGAAGCACTTTGAATACTTCAGAAAGTCCGCACAATGATTCAATGACCTATTTTGTCGGATCAAGCCTTTCATTCACCATAAAAGAACTCCTCTTAAAAGGTTAGTATTAAATGAAAAAAAAAAAAATGTATGTATAAAGGCTTTAAGACGCCCTACACGTAATTGTAGGCCCAGTTTAATTATGCAACTTCATTTTATACAATATACTGTATGTAGTAGGGGGTCCCTGCTCCATCTCTCTTTCAGTTAAGGGACCTTGGCTTAAAAAGCCTTGAAGACCCCTGATTTAAATAACATGAAAAACAGTTCTCTTGAGTTGAGTTGCTCACAGTGACAAATATAGAGTTACAACTGAGCAAATGTGAGGTCCAAACAATCAACATTAGGTTTTCTATACTGATGTTTTAAAATCACATTAAAAGCAATTTGACGGATTAGAACTTGGAACTGCATGCTATTTGGTCGAGGGCTCTGGGTAGTGAGCCGCTGCTTCTCATTCTAGAAAACAGCTTTAGAAAAAATGAGAGGTTTTGAGTTGATGCTGAGGAGTCTAGTCCTATACTTATAATCTACAATGTACTGTATTTGCTTTGTGTTCCCACTTTGCCATGGCTGGTAGTCACCAGAACACTTTAATTATGTGTGAGCATCAGCTGAAATCCGCAAACAGGTCTGTGTGGTTTCATCAGTGAACAAAAGAAGATATCTAGGAACATATTGTTCTTAAAAGTCGCCCCATCCCACCAAAAAAAAAAAAAAATCTTTTGTTGCAGTCCTTGAAAATTTCAACACACTTGCATCATCTTTAGCTAAATATTCATTTGTCCTCTGGTGTACGTGTGTGCGTTTGTGTTAGGGTGAGAGAGCATATGTGTTCATGGGTAACACTGTTTATGTGTCTTTCTTTGACGATGTGTGTTTGACGCAAAGAGCGTGTTTGAGGGTGAGATTGAGCGCAGATGTGTATTTGGATTTTGTTAGGAGAGATGTAGGGAGACTGTGTGTGTGTGTGTGTGTGTGTGTGTGTGTGTGTGTGTGTGTGTGTGAGAGAGACACACAGAGTGTATGATAAATATTCAGTGTTTATCAGCATGTCTAGGGGTGTTAGCAGAGGTCAGGGAGATAGATTCCTCCTCATTGGGTGACTGCAGATAGAAAGCAACAACACGCTATCGGGCCCGGCGGCACTTCATTCCCAGAATCACAAACAGCATCCAGCCCACAAGCCTCCATCAGCGTTAAGCCAATATTTATTTGCTCTGATAAAACGAACACAAAATATCATTGTTCGCCGTCCAGGGTATGTTTGCCTGTTGGATTGTTTGCCTTCCAAAAATTGGAACTCGTTTGCAGCGATATTGCTGCAGGCTGTGCCGGTGTCATATGTCCAACGTCTGTCCGCGTCTTCCTAACGATTTACAAGTTAACCCACTGAGGAAGTGATTATGCAATAGGGATTTTTATTTCTTTTCCTTTCAGAAAACAAACGTGTCAAATTCAATGTCTGGAATCCTTGTGAGTCAAAGCTCTATTCATTATCCCATTGGGTAAATGTAATTGGACCTACAATTTCTGAGAAAGGTTTTAAAGCAATGCAACTACTGTTTTCATTCATGTAATCCAGTAATTACATTACACGTACTAATCCAAGTAATGCTCCATTACTTTGAAATTTCACGGTGTTGGCTTGTTTGCCGTCTTTCTACGAGTTGTGTCACAACCCATTTGTAACTCAGACCTACAGTACAGGCCAAAAGTTTGGACACACCTTCTCATTCAATGCGTTTTCTTTTTATTTTCATGACTATTTACATTGTAGATTCTCACTGAAGGCATCAAAACTATGAATGAACACATATGGAATTATGTACTTAACAAAAAAGTGTGAAATAACTGAAAACATGTCTTATATTTTAGAATCTTCAAAGTAGCCACCCTTTGCTTTTTTATTAATAAGGGACAAAATTCCACTAATTAACCCTGACAAGGCACACCTGTGAAGTGAAAACCATTTCAGGTGACTACCTCATGAAGCTCATTGAGAGAACACCAAGGGTTTGCAGAGTTATCAAAAAAGCAAAGGGTGGCTACTTTGAAGAATCTAAAATATAAGACATGTTTTCAGTTATTTCACACTTTTTTGTTAAGTACATAATTCCATATGTGTTCATTCATAGTTGTGATGCCTTCAATGAGAATCTACAATGTAAATAGTCATGTAAATAAAGAAACACATTGAATGAGGTGTGTCCAAACTTTTGGCCTGTACTGTATGTTTAAAATGTCAAGCTCCTGATCTGAGACAACAGAGTTATTTTGTCATATTACTAAAAATTGGTAAAAACATTATACAACTGCTTTCACAGGCTGAGTACTGTAGTACTCCTTCTGGGGAGTGAACTGGTTTCATATGTAAAATTGGCGCAGTGCACCTTTAAAAACGCACAATGCCACACATGAAAGATTTAATATGTTTTTGATGGAGTAATGGAATTGAATGTAACTTATTACTGTGCTGCTGCTGTTGAGTAATTCATTATGTAGGCCAATGTAACTTTAATAGTAATATGTAATGAGTAGTTATTTTTTTTAGATTATTTTTTGGGCATTTTAGGCTTTTATCACATAGGATAGCCGAAGATGAGAAAGGGGAGAGAGAGAGGGGGAATGACATGCAGCAAAGGGCCGCTGGTCGGAGTCGAACCTGCGGCCGCTGCGACAAGGACCTAGCCCCTGTATATGGGGCGCACGCCCCACCAGGTGAACCATCCAGGCGCCCCAGTAAGATGTCATGAGTAGTTTATTACTTGTCAGTAACTGCTCCCAGATCAACACACATTCACAACAAAAGCATCCAACCACAGGATTATGTGATGATGTAAATACATTACATAACATAAATAAAAGAAAGCCACTTACATTTGTCGTTCAGACGTAATAAAACCATTTTTTCCTTTTACATAACCAAAAGAAATGTATTCTCACACATGCTTGACACATCCCTTGGCATATAGTGAATGTGCCAAACATAATGTATATTGAACATTGCACTTGACTATCACTGATAATACTTTCTAGTTCAGTCTGTCTCTCACTTTTTTTTGTCCGGGCCCCTTGCTGTCTCTCTTCTCTTTTGCAGTCTCATCATTCCCCCTCCACCTGTCTTTTTATTCTTTTCCTCCCTTTCTCTTTGACTTTCATTTTCTTTTTCTCTTGCTTCTTCTTCGCTCTCTGCTGGTCTTGCTGTGTCTCCCTGCTGACAAAGGTAGCAGGAGGATTTTCTCAGAAATATTTCGTATCTGATAAGAATATTGCCAAAACATGAAATGTAAAAGGCGTCAGAGACTTATCTGGCCTCCTAAATGTTTTTATGTGTTGCCATATTCTAATGGTAGATAGCTGACAGGATAAGGGATCCTTGTTGCTACAGGGAGAAGAGGAGAAAAAAACAACAGCTGGGCTGGCAGGGACAAAATAACAGGAACAACTTACAAACAAAATATATGACAATCTTGGCTTCCCATCAAATTTAGAATCCAATTCAAGATTCCTGGGATCACTTTCAGAGCTCTGTATGGCCAGGCAACCACCAGCATTGGGGACAGTTGACGCTTCAGGCCTAAAACAAAAGCAGACTGTGACTTTGAGATTTTGGCTTCTAAATCTTGGAACTCATTGCCTTTGGTTCTGTGGACACTGTGGACACCCTTAAAAAGGCAGCTCAAGATCTAGGGAAAAAACGAGATGGCAACAGCCAAATTGGCTTCATCAATCAATCAAGGCTTCAAAATGGCAGTCTACAAACCAATTGGTGAAATCACTGATGTTATGTCCATTAGGTTTACAATCTATGCGCCCAAGAATATTGTGATTGGTTGAAAGAAATACAAACAAATCTGACATTTTTTTCCCCCTATAGCAGAAATAAATGTTAACTCGTGCAGCCAGACCATTCTCTAGCGCTGTAGAGATACGTCTGGCATAGTTCCACTACTGACCCAATCCTTAGCCATCACAACTACATGCCTAACGCCAGCCCTAAACTTGACCTAAACCTGATTCTTATCTCAATAAGCCTGGCTCCGCCCTCCTACGTACTTCCGTTCAATTTTCATTTTCCTTCATTACTATGTTTGGATTTGCAGTATATTCGCGGATTCTCTCCGGTCAAATCTTTACCGGTCCAGTCAGCGAACAGAGGGCTGAGAATGATGACTTTGAGGTTCGGTAACCTTCGGTGAGTTCCGTAATGGCGGTAGAGAAAGATGCAAGTGAAGTCATTTGGTCTGTTGTGGCATCGCTGCCGAATATCCTGAAGTTAAAGTCCGAGCAAGAACAGTCTTTGCTTTGTTGGTGGCCGTGATGGTGTGGCACTCCTCCCCATAGGGTTCGGGAAAAGTTAGATTTTCCCAGGCCGCTCCGTTAGTGGTGAAGGAGTTGGCAAAGGCGAACGCTAGCGATGCTAAGCCGACGTCACGACCAAACGTTAGCGATTGGTTATAGCAGATCCAGAGTGGTTCTGGGCAGATCCAATAGTTTTAAACTTCAACAAAGTACCCGCCTTCAAGGAAGTTAACACTTCTCAATGGAGAGTGGCCAGACTCTCTGTACAAATGAAATGTATGAGAGTCTCGTAGGACCAGGCTACTAAAAGCAGGCCTAAAATTCATTGTTAACCTTGTCGGGACCATCTTTTCTGTTTCTGTATGTGTCCCCATAATGTGATTGTGTGAACAGGTTTCTATCTTTATTCATTCATATTAATTAGTGCTGTCAAACGATTAAAATATTTAATCTTGATTAACCGCATTAACGTCATAGTTAACTCGCAATTAATCACACATATCTAAATTTTCTAAAATGTCCCTTGATTTCTTTTTGTCCCATTATTTTTTTCTCATTTTAATGCTGTTATCAACATGGAAAAGTGGATCGGCTTGCTTTGTGCTTTTGTCGCCTGGCTTTGACGAGGGTGCGGAGAATTCGCATCAGCTGTGTGCTTGGCCATCAAGTGGTATTCACAACGACAAAACGCACAGATCACTTTGGTCTTGTCAATGGAACCATTTGGCAACTTTTTAAAAGTAAACTTTTCGTTAATCTCGCGATAAAAAATATTTACGCCGTTAAAATGGGTTTGCGTTAACAGCGTTAACGCTTTTAACTGACAGCACTAATATTAATATTGTATAACGGTAGTATTACCTTCACACTAATCCCAAATCTGGTAAACTTTACTTTCCCAGTGAAACCTAATTCTAACATGGTCTTAACCCTCAATCAGGGTCCTCACTTTCAGAAATGCCCTAACTCTCCAGACCTAAGTCATTTTCACAACAAGTCTTCCAAACCATACAAATATATAGGTAATTTATTCCTACCCTCTAATACGACCTATTGGAGCGTTTCATAAATTAGCGTCCCAATCGGTGGCAGGAAATACGACCCACAAAGAGCATTTTGCGGTTTTACACGTTAAACTTGTCAAACGGTCGTAGTATAGTTAGGTTTAGGCACCAAAACTACTTAGTTAAGTTTAGAAAAAGATTGTGGTTTTGGGTTAAAAAGCACAGGACTACAAACAGGACTCGTACCCCCAGTCTCCTGGATGAAAGTCCTGAGTTTGACCTATTCACCAACATCCTTACATGGTGTTTTGGCGCTCTCGTACTTCATCACCTTACTTCCTACTTTGCTCCATCATAATTACTACAGCCACTTTGCAAACGTAAATACGAGTAGAAATCTTAGAGTAGAAGCTTAGTGTTTTGTGGGGGAAAGAACAGTCTCCATTTTCACTAATGGAAGATGAAGGTAAATGGCCTGACTGAATACAGATGAGCAGTTACATAAAAAAAGAAATTATAAAGCAGCCTTCTTTTAGTCATTTTTGTAGGTCTTTTTCCTTTCTGTAGAACAGCTGAAGAGAGACAGGAAATGGGGGAGAGAGATGACAGATGACATGCAGCAAAGGACCTCAGGTCAGACTCAAACCCGGGTCGCTGGCAAGGACGGAGCCTACATGGGGCGCGCTCCTCCAGGTGAGCTTGAGGCCGCCCCAGTTATGCATTTATTTGGTGATGATAAGGTGATGTAACATGTTTTCTAGTTGTGGGTTCTCTGCCTATTCATCTCCTGCGGAGGCTTGTCATTTTGCCGTGATGAGCGCCGACATGTTTCTTCTTGTGGCCACATGCAGTGATGTTCATAATTTGACACCAGTCTAATCAGTCTGTTAAATACTAACCAGATTAAGGATCATTTTTGCTTTCACCCGGTACACTTTCAAACCGACATGATTAGATTTCAACCCAAATGTCATCAGTCGGTTCCATTACCAAGAGGATTTACATGCAATCAAGTTGTCACCATACATGTGACAACACAAGTCATTTGAATCAAATCATTAATTACATGGTCCTTGCACTTTGGCAGCACATCAGGCACCCTGCTGAGTGTGGGTTCAATTAGGGAAGGCACCAACAGGGCAGATAGCTTTGACTTAAGTACAGACGTCTTTTGCAAACTTGATTTGAGTGACAGAACCGCTGAAACTGTGGTAAATTGCGCCTCAAACTGATTAATATTTCTGACAGATTTTTTTTTTTTTTTTTACTCTAAATCCTTTTGATGACTAAGATGATTACTGCCAATCAAAGAGAAGGCAGACAGGTGATCAGTCTTTTTTTTTTATTTTATTTTTTTTCACTAGCGCATCAAACCTAAGATCCATATCACAGCTGCAGTGGAGGCAAGGCCATTTTTTTAGGATCCCCATTAGTTGTTACTACAGTAACAACTAGTCTTCCCTGTGTCCATTATTATTATTATTGATAGAATGATGTTGTGTCACATACGTGTGACCATAAGACTTTCCTGGCTACAGTGACCCTTCTGCAATGCCATCACGTACACTTATAGATACGTTTGTGATGACAATATGTAGTTAAATATTGTTTCTTCAGTTGCATTGTTTTAAATAGCCGCTCTGTTGTTTTGTTCCTCACAGAGTCCTTTTTATTACTCAGAAAATCAATTTAATGCACCAAAGTCAACAGCTCACTCATGGTCATCCTGACCACCTGTCCAGCCATATGACAACCACAGAAGAACAGATGATGTGACACCATTTTTTAAGTGATTAAATTAGATTCCAATTGGCTACAGAATATTTTCTTTTTGTTTATGTTTGTGATTCTCTCAGTGTCAGATAGATGCCTTACGGTTAGAAAGCCCATCTATGAATGCTGGAAACTAAACCATCTTTTACATTGAGTATCTTTACGTGCACACCAATATTCCACTATTTTTTAATTTTCGGATATTTGATACAGGTCATGTAAGAAGCATATTCCGTTTGGATATTCCAAATAAGGCCTTTTTCCTAATTTAGCATTTTCAGATCAAGACATTTGGAATATTCTGGTTATTCAGGTTTTAGAGGCATTCTTTGGACATGTAAACAGCGCATTCGGAAAATGCGTCTCAATTGTTTACAGCAGTTTACAGCCTCTTGCCTGTTTACGGCTTATGGTCAGTTCTGTGCGTTGCTATGGTTGCTGTACACAAAAGCAACCAGCCAACAGTTTGCAGGGCTGCGGTATAGATGAATGCCCAACACATAAACACGCCTACTTTTAAACAGTATTTGGATACAGACTTGGATATCAACAAGTTTTTGGATATGGGCAAACATCGCAGCGTCAACCTTTTCAAGAAGCTGGTTGAAGGAATGAAAGAGGCACACATGGTCAAACAAGTCCGCCACCAGTGGAAAACTTTGAAATAAATCCTATTTTGCACGGCTACATGTAAACGGTAATATTAGTGAAATATTCACTTTCATTAGCCATGTAACCGCTTAGTCGGAATATCGTCTATTTCTGAATAAGGGCAAACGATGAAATAGTATGTGTGCACTCTGTTTCATCGATTTGTTATTACATTTCTCCAGAATATCACTTCTAATTATTCCTCTTTCAGGAGGAAACTTAAAGTACAGTCTCATTTTGAACCAGCAATCTAACGAGGAGCCTCTCCACAATCTCCTGTTCTACTGCCACTAAACCACCAAAGATTGAAACCTTTTATTAGCCCTAAATGCTGAATATGTCTCCATAAAGGAGGCCCATTGAAGTTGAAGCAAAACAGGGAACAAGATTAGACTAGTGTGTGTCGCTTGCTGCGTGCTCTGTTTGTCAGCTTCAATTATCCATAACACTCAGCCTTAATCCTCATTGCAATTAAAATTCCAATTAGAATTGGAAAAAAAAATGTTTTCCAGACACACAGAGAAGGAAGAGGGCTGGGTAAATATTGGCCTACCACAGTGTCAACACTCTGAGTCGCAGCAAGAGAACATATGGTAAAATACTGTGTACAATAGCTGGGGGAATCATCTCGGAATATAAAATGCTCAATGCATATGCAATAGCCATTAGCGGCATAATGTTGGATAAATAAGGGTACATTGATTTCCTAAATGAAGTAATTGGATAAGGATGATTGCATTAGCATATTTTAGATAGTAAAGCAATCATTGCAAAATTCATTTTCATCTCATTATCTGTCATTGATAACTAATCTGATAAAGAAAGTGAATACTTGGATTTTTCTTGTAAGCTGTCTTTTCAATGCTTAGCGTACTGTATGAAGCTGGTGTTTTGTTGAAATATGGACACTCATACAATCATACACGGAGTGCACATACAAAAGGCAATTTTTTTTTTAACCTTTATTTAACCAGTTAAGCCAATTGAGAACAAATTCTAAATTTGCAACAACGACCTGGCCAAGACAAGGCCTAAAACGCGACAACATAGTTACACATTGAATACGCAAAATATAACCATACAAAATACAATAAAAAGAGTAAAAAAAGAATAAAATACAGATTAAATATGAATACTGAGTGTAGTACAGAATCTGTATACAGTTTGTGCAAATGTGTCAGAGGTGTGGCTTGGACCCAAGTGCAGAGATGCGAGGAGAGGCAGCAGTTAGAAATAATAATAATTGAATAAGAACACAAAGAGACTTACAAACATGTAAGTTGAGCAGGTGAGTAATCCAGAAAAAAACAGGAACACGGAAGGAACAGGGAACAAATCCAGGAACACAAAAATACAACAGAAGACAGGCCGGCGCATTACACTAAAGACTGACGAATGAAAATAACCCAACAACAGACACGGAAAGCACAGAAACTAAATACACAAGTAAACAAGGGTTAACAAGGGGCAGGTGACACAAGGGCTGGTGAACAGGTGAAAGACATCAGAGGCCCGTTCCAGAAAGCAGGTTTAGTGAAAACTCTGAGTTGGTTAACTCTGGGTTTTCCGTTCCAGAAAGAGAGGTAACTTAACCTCAGAGTCAGTTACTATGGTAACTGAGTCTGTGAACCTAACCTGGTCGGGAGCAGGTTTTCTTCAAGAAACCTCGAGTTTCTCTCATTCTCCTCCCTCTCAGAGGGAGGGGAAACTCATTTCCTCATTCATTCAGTCTGTATCAGGTGCATTTTAATGCAGTTTCTAATCTGCATGAATAAAAAAACTTATTGGTTTATGTTAGGCATACTATAAAATGTTTTTTTCCTCAAACATGTCATGTCCTTTTGTCGACGATCCCGTTGATGAAAAAGCTGTATTAATTCAGAGAGTTTACGTCGGGAGATGATATTGAGTCCCGACTAGATGTTTTTTCATTTCCACATAACCGATTTGAGTGGTATTTTTTATCACAGTCTATTAGATATGTAGATACCTTATCCTTCCACTAGTTCAACATTGTGGACAGGCTTTAACATCCCAGCAGATTCTTTGTGTCGCATTACGTTTTTTACAAACGGCAGTTTTCTTTATAACAGCAGCGGATCATACTGTAATAGTAAAGCCACTCAGAAAATTGTGATCGCTCTGAAACGTTTTTTAAACGTGTTTCCTGGACACAAACCAGTGAGAGCCATTAAAAAGAAATAAATGATTATACTTATAGTTCTGTTAATGATCATGGTGCTGCAGCCTCAGAATGGGAATAGTATAGTTTACTTTTTTCGCCCGCAGAATTGCACCTGAATAAAATTATAGGTGTAGCCTACAATTCCAGTTTTCACCAGTAGCCTAATATTATAAGTTAACTGTGATTAAATATGAAATTAATACACTGTTAATGCGTACGCATTGACTCGAGCAGAAATTTCTCTCTCTTTTGCAGCAGCAGCCGCTGTCTTGCTTTTTTAACGAAATGCATGTTCAAACTCGCTGTTTGTGCGCATGAGTATTTCCGCCGACCAGTTTGTTTGTGGTTGTTACCATGGTGAATCGTAGAATCATGGCTCCATTCATACTGCCTTATGTACACGCGCGTAACCCTGAGTGAACATACTCCGAGATGATTGAACCAACTCAAATCAGCTGTTCTGGAACCGAAAACTCTGAGTTTCCCATCTCAGGGTAAATCAACTCAGACATCAGGGTTAGACTCAGAGTTTGTTAAATCTCCTACCTGGAACGGACCTCAGGGCAGAGCAGACAATCACAAAGGTGGGAAAACCAAAAGACAGAAAGTAAAATCAGACAACTCATAAGAGAACAGAGAGACTAGGGTTAGGTGCCTTGAAGTCATCGGTCGCAGCGGTGCCTTGAAGTCGATTAGGCGATGGTTAGGGTTAGGGTTAGGGTTAGGGTTAAGGTTTAGGTTAAGGTTAGGTGCCTTGAAGTCAATGGTCGCAGCGCTGCCTGGAAGGAGACGTTGGGGGCTTAAAACACCATCGAGCATGAGATAGCCTCTGACAGCAACATGTGTCTTTTCAGAGACACTGCACTCATTATTCTAAAAAGAATTCAGAAACCTCACTGTGAGTATAGATATAGTGAATACCCCCCCCCACACACACACACACACACACTCGGAGTGCTGCATTGGCCCATTGTTTCAGTTGGCATAATTTGGATGAACTCAACCTGCATACTGACTCAGTGGTGAGAAAGACTAGGGTGAGACCTGTGGGGTGTTTCACCTCAAACGCCTGAGGAAATTCTGGGAATCCCTTCAAATACTGGAGGACTCTTGGATTCACTTTTGACGCTCTGGGTTGGGACGTACTGACTGACATGCGGCACAAGAACGGGACAGTTAAGTTTAGGAAAAGATCGTGGGTGGGTTTATAAAACCTATGTTTTAGTGACACGCAGGACAAGAATGGGACAAAATCCCCAGTCTCTTGGGTTAAAGTCC
Source organism: Perca fluviatilis (assembly GCF_010015445.1). NCBI lineage: Eukaryota > Metazoa > Chordata > Actinopteri > Perciformes > Percidae > Perca > Perca fluviatilis. The sequence continues at coordinate 12,944,704 of NC_053128.1, forward strand.
TGTGTTGTTTGACCCATCCACCACCCCCCAACCAACCTCCTTACACGGCATTTCGGTCTTTCATACTACTTTGCAACACATTCTCACACCCAACTCGTAAAATAAGGACGTTCGGTCAGGAGCCTTTCTCGTTCTTATTTGACGTTAAAAGTCTCCTTTAGCGTCTCATGTAAACGTGCTTGGTCGCCACTATTGCCGTCCCTTTTTCGTTCCTTTTGACGCGCTTGGTCGGGACGGGTGAATGGAATCGCGGAGGTTGGGTTTAGGAGAAAAACAACGGGGAAAGGACGCCTCAAAAGCCGGGAAACAAACGAAAAACAACGGGGAAAGGACGCCTCAAAAGCCGGGAAACACACGCCGGAGACGGGGAAACAAAACGCCATAGACCGGGGAAACAAAAGAAAAACAACGGGGAAAGGACGCCTCAAAAGCCAACAAACAAAATGCCACACACGGGGCGCGAACCCGAGTCTCCTGAGTGAAAGTCCAGTGTTTTACCCTAACCACCGTCCTTACGCAGCAATTTCCCCTTACATACCACTCGCTAAATCTCATCCAACTGCGGCTCTCCCCAGTACGTTACACAAATACGCCGAAGGGTGCCTTTTTCGTCGCATCAGACGCTGAAGGACACTGCCCAAACGTACTTATTTTACGAGTTCGGAATGAGAACAGGTTGTACTTTGCTACCGTTGTCGCTCTTAATACTACTTCATCTTTCAGCGCCGTGGTCGAGCTGCTGCTATGCCCGGTGCGTTCCATACAGACGCTGAAGGGTGATTTATCGGACGCTGAGAGCCACTGACCAAGCGTCCGTATTTTACGAGTTTGGATTGAGAACGGGTTGGTTATTTAACTCAGACAATGTCAGACGAAATCGCCTCGTCACTGTTTAAATATTCGTAAAAAAACAAAGACAGACGTAAAGCGTGATCAATAGCATTGATTTATAAAAAAAGGTTTTTAATTATGAAATATGCAGAATCAAAGTTTCTGGCTGACAGTTACGATATACATGTATTATTATTACCTTTTGTTAATGCATATATTGAAGGAACTGAAGGATTACATTACATTTCACTGAAATTATATTTGTGTATGATTTCATGTGACAAATAAAAATACAATTGACTGATTTAAGTCTGACCTTCAACCGAGTAACATTGTTCTCAAGTGACTGACCATTAGACCAAAAACGCTGTGTGTACAAAATGACAGCAGAACCTGAATTTTAACCAAAACTACAACAAACGCTTATAGTCCGATTTTCCGCAAAATGCGAAAAACCCCAACAGAGCCCACATTATTAAGCTATGAACAAAATGCAACAGCACAGTGCTATCAGCAGTCAAAATCAAAGCCCATCTGCTTCAAAGGCATCTTGTTCTTATAAACTTTCATAGTTTGGGGCCTAACAAAGTGTCTGTTTTCTATATTTATCCCAGATGAATATCAGTTTGCCTGCTCTATAAGCCAGCACCACAGTTCAATATCCTGCTGTGTGTTAAGGGACGAGTGAGAGACTGAGAGAACACAAAAGAACAATGAAAGAGAAATGTTAGACATACATTGCTCGCATTAAGACAGACACACACACACACACACACACACACACACACACACACACACACACACACACACACACACACACACACGTTCAGATGCATGCATACAGCTCATGCAGCCCCTTTAACACGCATAAAGACACACAGTGAGATACACCAGAGACACGCAGATGAAACACTTAAAGAAGAAAAGAGCCCTTTTATTAGAGAAAAGAGTAATACAAAAAAAAAAAAAAGTAAAATGCAGAGAAAGCCCAGAGTTAACCACAACTTCAGAGCTTCACACATGCCAGGGTGAGAGCTTGGCTGCAGGGGAAATGTGTCAAAGCGAGGCCTCTGTCTGAGGAGATTTAGGCCTCAGCCAGAGATGAAACGAAGCCTAACCTCAACACAGAGCCTTGCGGTCTTCTGCCTCACTGTGTGTGTGTGTGTGTGTGTGTGTGTGTGTGGTAACACATTTGTCCCTGCATGTCTCTGGGAAACTATCATAATGTGTGCATGAATGTGTGAGTCCATGTGCATATACCAATCGTTTTTGTGTACATAGATGAGCGTGTCCTTAAGCATGTGTGTTTCTGTATTATTAATTTTTTGTGTGTGTGTGTGTGTGTGTGTGTGTGTGTGTTTTTGTGTAAATCGCTCTGCATGAGCATTGTGTGTGTGTGTGTGTGTGTGTCTCACCACACTTCCATCCCTCAGATCCCTCAGCCTCAGTTCTGCGGTCCAGATTTCATTAGCAGCCCTCTGGCTTCCCATCCACCATCTGAATCTAATCCTTTGGCTTCCTTTGACATGCATCTGACTAATGAACGTCAATATTTTGGTTAGAGCGACCAGGATGTAAAGACAGAGAGCCTTGGTTAGGGTGAGAAGAGCAAGAGTGATGAAAGGAGTGTGTGTGTGTGTGTGTGTGTGTGTGTGTGTGTGTGTGTGTGCTCACGACTGTCGGTGTCCATAATAAAAAAGGGGTTTGGTTATTGTAAAAGATAATGTATCTCACCATTGCTTGCATGATTAGCGCCAATTGCTGCACTATTTGTGAGGGCTTTGATTTATTTAAATTCAAGCAATAGTTCTGGAAACAAAAATCTCAAATCCAAAGTTTATTTGTAAATGTGAGTGTGATTAAATACACCAATTCCGAACTGCCCTTCATAGCTCAGGTGAAATAAGATGTGGTCTTGATATCAACAAAAGAAACCCTCATTACAAAAGGCAGCTTTATTTGTATAGCACATTTCAGCAACAGGGCAATTCAAAGCTCTTTACATAAAACATTAAAGAGCAGTTAAAAGCAATGAAAAAAATAAAAAAACAGATACGAGAATAAAAGTTACAGTGCAGTATAAGAAATTAACAATTATTTAAAGAAAGCTAACTTCAAAAAGAAAGGTCTTTAGCCTTGATTTAAAAGAACTGAGAGTTACGGCAGACCTGCAGTTTTCTGGGAGTTTGTTCCAGATACAGTATGTGGAGCATAAAAACTGAGCGCTGCTTCCCCCTGTTTAGTTCTGACTCTGGGGACAGAAAGCACACACGTCCCAGATGACCTGAGAGGTCTGGGTGGTTCATAGTGTAGTAGCAGATCAGAAATGTATTTTGGCCCTAAACCGTTTAGTGATTTATAAACCAGCAAAATTATTTTGAAATCAATTCTTTGAGGCACTGGAAGCCAGTGTAAAGACTTTAGAAGTTGAGTGATGTGATCCACTTTCTTGGTCTAAGATGGAATAAGCAGGTCTCTAATTTTGGTATAAAATTACCCACAAGTCCTCCCACCCATACGACCACATAGGTTGTTTGTTCCTATACGACTTACAGGAGCAGTTTTCTAAATCAGCGCTCCTACCGGTGGCAGGAGATCAACACTTCCTCATACCTAAACGTTACGGTCGCCGTTTTAAACAGGTGGTTAACGTTTTGGATCAGTCACTGTTTGGTTAAGTTGAGGCAATAAAAATACTTTTTAGGTTAGGTCTAAGAATAGGACTTGGTTTGGGTTCAAATCAGACGTTCGTTCAATTCTGCTTACGCATGTGACAGGGAATGTGACACAGCTCCGTTTGTTACGTGAAATAAACAAAAGAAAATTGCCGTCTACTTTTATTTTGAAACGGGACACTAAACCCGGCCTCCCACGTGAAAGTCCCGTTTTTGTTTAAACCATCCACGACCCCACCCTAGCTCCTTGCGTGGGAATGTGGCGCTCTTATACTTGGTCACCTTACTTTCTGCTGTGCTCCCCTTATTATTACTACGACCACTAGAGGGCGCCACCATTGGCAACGTAAATATAGTTTTTTTTTGTTAACTCATGTATGTAACGCTGACTTGTTTTAAGTTTTGTACGCAAGTTAACTTGTAAGTTCAGTTACGTATGTTCTATGTCACATTCGTAACTAGGCGACGTAGTGACGTTAACTATGTGACGTAGTTATGGGAAGTAAATATGTGACGTAACTATGTGACATAACGTTACCTTGCGTAAGTAAGTTAAAATAAGTTAAAGTTGAGTTTTGGTTTCACACTGGACACATAACAGTCTCCTGGGTGAAAGTCCTGTTTGTCCCACCCATCCACCTCGACCTCTTCCCTACGTGGACATTCTCGCTCTGTCACCTTAATTCCTCCTTTGTTCTTGTCATAATTACTAAGGCCGCTAGAGGTCGCCGTCACTGTAAACATAATTATTCTGTGAAATAAGCTGCTTGTACAAGCAACCTATGGGGTCATTTTTGGGGGGAGGACAGTCTCAAAATTAGTTAAATTACACGATTTTTCTCACTCAGTAAAATTGCGTTTTTAAATTGGCATTGTCTTATTAAGACACATTTTCATGCATAAGAGACCTTACTGAGCATGGAGATACAGCATCCCTATCGTAAGCCAAGAACATCAATATTGGCTCATTTTGTTCATATTTTGTTCCTACACAATTCCCTTCCACCATGTTCCTCTTAGCGCCCTTTCTCACATGACATTTGTGTTTAGTTTCTTCCTTCTCTGCCAGTAGAGCTCATCATTTGGTGTACTGAAGCCTTGTCGTTTGTCGATACAATTTAGGGAGAAATGATGAGGGGTGGTATGCTGAAACAAATCACCCAACTAATCCAAACATGTCAGCATCATTGTCATGGAATAAATGAGATGGTATATGATATGAGTTGAAGCAGTTCATGCCCCAGGAAACTGGAGCAGTTGGTTGACAGTGTAGTCGGACTGAACACGTGCGCCTGTGAATGTGTGTCAGCACACTTAGTCAGGGAAGCCTGGGAAGTGTGTATCTGTCTTCCCTTTTTCTTTTTCTTTTTTTAACTTTTTAGCTGAATTCATATGCTCCTTTTTCAGCAACTCCTTCAAAATCACTCAGTCACACACTTTTCACACCTGGGAGCTACCAAGTACAACTGCAGTATTATACTGTTGGCTCTGAATGGTTCCACTTGGAGCAGTTAGGGATTAAGCACTTCACCCTCAAGAGCAGCTCACTGGTAAAATGAAGGAAGAAAGCTCCTTCTCTCTCCTTATTCCCAGATTCACCCGAGGGATTAGAAACAGTGACCATGCTTTCACAAGCCTTTTTCTCACCAGTCTTTTCCCCTCAATATATGCGATGGCCCACCCCCGTGTGTCTGAGAGAGACAATAGACGTAGAGAGACGATAACGTGTAACGAAGGGCAGCTCAGGCGAAATGTTTGGTTTCAAGTTAGACAAGACGGGGGCATCACACGCGAGAATGAGAAACACCACACCAATGAATGTTGTCATTAAACACATTTACATGTATAAATTACAATTTTAAACTTTTAAAAGTTCAAATATTGGCCAATGTGTATCTTTCACAGTCAAATCTGAGGCATGCTGTGCTGCGCAAGACTTTCTGATAAACGTTAACAAGTATAATACCTTCAATAGGTGGCAGAAGCCCTTTGTAGTGATACAGCGCAGCCTTCACTCGAGCACTGAAACAGCCACGTTGGTGCCCAAACATCATCTTATGGAATAAAGTCTGAGCTGCTGTTTTATAATGTGGGTAAAACTATTGACTTTGGTTGTTGATTCAGGCTTAAAAAAAAGGTGTTAGCTGGAATGAATGGCGCTGTGTCGGACATGAGCCAAACTCTCAGTCCTATGCTGTACTCTGTTACATCGTCACACATCGTCCATCTTTTTTTCTTCTTTTTTTTTTTTACCCTTACAAAGCAAGCCCACAAATTCTCATTGTGGTCTGGCAAGGCTCAAGAGGCATTCTAGAGAGACAGGTCTAATTTCAAACAGACTGTAGGATAAATGATTGACATGTGCTCTCCTTAGCTGAGACATAATATAAACCTAAATCCAAAATGGGCCCTGAATAAATCTGGGGCAAGTGATATAGGTCACGAATGCGGCTTCATTTTGTACCTAAAATGCCTAACTGTTGTTCGCTACATTTAAACATGTTGAGAGCCTGTGAGTTACGTCATAATCTAAAACTTTATCTGGTTCATGATCTCTTTCTTTTCCCATTGGCTGTTGACACTATCAGATCTTGTTGAAGGATGACTTGGAATTTATGGAAGATAAGGCCTGGAAAACAAGGTCATTACAGTCTCTTTTAGGAGCGTTTATGTTAATATATACAAAATAATCCAACCAAAACGTCCTGGAGTGACCTGATGCTCAGGATCCAGCAAACAGGAAACAAGTTGTTGATGTGATCTAGCTTTAAGAAACATGGATTCCAGACAGAGATACTGTAAAGAAAGATAAAGTAAAATAGGTAAACAGAGAGAGATGTTTATTAAGAGGATACAGGAGGGTAAAAGACACAATAGCATCAGAGGAGAGGAGTGACTGTAGAAGCAGAATGGACAGTAGCAGACAGGAGATATGAAAGTATAGACACCAGCAGAAAGAGACAGAACATAAAGATTGAAAAATAAGAATGGACAGAGAAAAGAGAGACACTGTTTAAGCGTGTACATGTGCGTGCGTCACATCCCATTCTTAGCAAGCCCCTTCAATCAAGATGGGATTTACAAGCCTGGGTTTCTGTTACCACATTTTACTGCCTACAGGCCTGTGAGCAGGGGCTTTTATTTGGCAGGAGCTTAAACTCTAAGAGTAACAAGTTGGTTTTTTTTATTTGGCAGCGGTTTCCAACTGCAATGGTTTTCTTCAGGTTTCCCGACCGCAGAGCAGAGGGAGAGGACGGCACAGGGGGGGGGGTAGAGGAGAAGGCTAAGAAGAGGAGGGGGAATGCAGGCAAATTACAGCAGCGAAAGGAGGAGGGGAGCAGGAGAGGGAATATGAGGAAGGCAGTGTGATGATGTGATGTGAAGGAGTGAAAGAGGGTAAAGAGGATGGTCTATAGCAGGGCTGTCAAACTTATTTTCACTAAGGGCCACACTGGAAAAAGAGAATCACACCAAGGGCCAGACATGGAGAGTTTATTGACGTGCTTTTGTCACTTTTTTTTTAAAACATTTTGGTAGCTTTTCTCCTCATTTTTGTTGTTTTTGTTTCGACTTTTTCATGGCTTTCTCAGACATTTGTCGCCTTTTTGTAAATTTGTTTCTTTTTCTGACGTTTTTGTACGCTTTTTGACACATTTTTGTTGACATGAAGCCCTACAAAAGTCATCAAGAGAGTTCCTTAGCAATCATAGAATTTAGCAAATCAAACAAAACAATGATACATTTTTAAAAGCCAACTCACAGCAACCCGTTTCACAGCCTGAATATGAAAACTCTCTGCTTCTGGGGGAATGTCTGTGTCTCAGAGTCTGCTTTGAATGTCAGGTAATTGCCTTTTTAAAAAAACACTTTCCTGTGTTTTTGGCTTGGCGCAAAACTAGGCGGGCCAAAATTTATTGTGAACCCAAATTGATATACGGGCCAGATCTAAATCTGCAAGGGGCCGGTTTTGGCCCGCGGGCCTTGAGTTTGACACATTTAGTCTATAGGGTTGGTGTTAGGCATGGTGGTTATGGGTACATTTGGGGTAGACTTTTTTTAAAGACTTTTTTTGGCCTTTATTAGATAGGATAGCTGAAGACAGGAAAGGGGGGAGAGAAAGGGGGTATCTTGGAGCAAAGGGCAGCGGATCGGACTCAAAACCGGGCCACTGCAGTAAGAACTGAGCCTTAGTATACACGCTCAACCAGGTGAGCCACCATAATGGCATCCCAAGTTGAAACAACTTTGTGTTGTGTGTGTGTTTGAGAGAAAGAGAGAGACCTAAATATGTATCTGCCTGCCACAACCTGAGGGACTCACCACTATAAGATCCCAACATTACAGATTGGTTTAGGATTGCACAGTAATTATATTGTACAAAACTGTTAAGTATTATATTGTGTTATGTAACTGTTTTGTAATGTAGTGTGTTGTGTAACTATCAGTGCAGTATAGAATATATGTGACACCTACTGTATGTATTTAATATGTGATATGTACTATATATGCATTTTCTGTTAACTACTTTGGCAACATGTTTTCTTTGTTCATGCCAATAAAGCAAATTGAGTGAGAGAGAGAGAGAGAGAGAGAGAGAGAGAGAGAGAGAGAGAGAGAGAGAGAGAGAGAGTGCGTTTGAATAAGCATCTTGAAAGAAGTCAGCCTCTTTTGCATCTGCCTCAGTACCAAATCCAGACAGATGTAGACCAAGGTAACTAGCTATGTTATTCACTGGACTGAAATGTAACTATCGAGGGATATTCATATTTGTAAGTTGCATTCCGGAGTCAAACTCTTAAAAGTGGTAAAGATACAGCACACATTTAAGTCCTAACCACACTGGAGGGGAAAACAATTTGTCGCTCTCCAATGACTTTGTATTGGGTGCAGGTGCCTCCTTGTCAATTCCGTCTGCAAGCAAACACCAGCAAAATACCTAAATGCTGCTGTGTGATGGAATGCACTAACAACTGGGTGAAGAACCATACAGTCTATGTAAAGAACCCATAACTTAGTTTTTATAGGCTGCCGAACCTAAAAAAACAAGCGTTTAGTTTGACAGAAGTGGATACAGGCGATATGTGAGGCATCAGCAGGAAAACTGTGGGATCCTGACACTCAGTATGCCTAACGTTACGTGTGCACTGACATTTGATATAACATAGTTAGTCAGTTTTAGGCTAACTATTTGTCTGTAAATTAATCTAAATCATTTTGACGTTATGCAACTTGTGTTATAGTGGAATGTGGATAAATTAGAAAGCTATGCAGTATTATGTTTGCAAGTGCCTTAGCATACTAACACATAGCTAACATTAGCTTACTAACAGCTAACTTGTCCTCTCTGGTAGACATAGATTGCTATAATAATCATTTGAAATGGTTAAATCTAATGTTTTTGCTAGCTACAGGCATTTTGTTAGCGTTTCAGGTCTTTGCATATTGTGGCGCCGATTGTTTTCCTCTTCGATGGGCGTGGCTTTCAGAGTATGACACATTCCGCTCTGTCTCCATTAGGCCTAGTGATTGAGCTTAAAAGTTGAGTCTGTAATTTGTAGAAAAAGTGCCTGTTGTATTTAGTTTTATGTTGTTGTGGTGGGGTGGATCCCCTGGATAAAGCCACTCCAACTCCACCCACCAACTTCGATTACCCCACACAAGTGAAGGCCTGATGCAATACAGTATTTTATAAATGGCAGAGATGAATAGAGCACAGTGCAGTCTTTTTTTATGTGGACTGTGAAAACTCACTGTAACCTATGGTACCATTACATTATCTGTCCAGGTATATGCCAGCATTGCCAAGTCTTGCATCACCAAGATGTTATCCTACCTTCACAAATCTGTCAAAGCTAGGGACATAAAAAGAAAATGTATTCATTCATTATTAAAATGTAGGGAGAGCAATGCCCTCTGTTTCGAATTAGCCCTGTTAAAACTTTTTTTTTATTTTGCCACAAAATTGGCGCAAGAAGTTAATTGCTGCAGTTTTTAAGTAGGTTTTTACTTATGTAAATCTATCTTTGCTTTGCAGTAGACTGTATGTATCTTCTAACATGTGTTGAATAATACACAACCTTATCGGCGGTCAAGAACGTCAATATTGGACATTTCTGCGAAACCCTGGATTATGTTGAGTGATGAAATTATTTTTTTTTACATCCAATGCCTACATTTTTAAAATGTACGATATCTGCATGACAACTAACTGTGTGGTTGAAGTTGGAGAAAGATCATGGCTATGGCAAATAAAATATGAATAGAATTACGGGAGGCAACTCAAGCACTTGGCTATGATTAGGTAAAGATTATGGTTATGGTTATTAAAAAAGATGAACATGCTGCACAAATAAAGTTTATAATTTTTATTATTATTATTACTTCCTGCATTGGCACTGTACATTTCTATTGTAAATTGTGCAGTGTGAAATTGTAATTTCATTCAAAATAACACGTAATTTTTCCAGCCTCTGAGTCTGTCTGTGTGAAAGTAAGGTAACATAGTTTAAAATTCACATCAGGAAGCTGCCCACTGAGCCAAAGGAGTTCACGGTTAAAGGCCTGAGTGGTAGTAATGAGGTTGCTGCACTTTTATTCTGCAAGTGTGGAAATTGAACCAGACACCAGGAAATAATTTATTCTACTTGTACAGACTTTTGAAACTTTTGAAAGCAATATCGATGTCTTTTCAATGGCGACAGTGGGCACAGGTGCCCTGGCTGTCACTTTAGCTTAGACACTTTCTAAGATTTTTCCAAAGCAATGTCAAAACATCCTTCCCTTTCCCTATACATTTCCACCTCAAAAATATAACTGAAACATAGAACACATCATCTTTGGGATGTTCATGCTCAGGTCACTGCTTTTTAAAATGACAGAGTGGATACATATTGTACCATTACACAGGAACAGAATGTAGATGTTAATGAGACGGAGGGTATAGAGCACATGTGTCAAACTCAAGGCCCGCGGGCCAAACCAGGCACTTCACAAATTTTGATCCGGCCTGCATATCAATTTAGGTTCACAATAAATGTTGGCCCACCTAGTTGTGCGCCAAACCCAAAAGACTGTTTTTCAAATGGCAATTACGCAACGTGGCAGATTTGTCGTCTTTGAGAATCAGAAATTCCCACAGAAGCAGAGAGTTTTCATATTCAGGCTGTGAAACAGGTTGCTGTGAGTCGACTTTTAAAAACGTAATAAAAAAAAAAAAGGATAATGTTGGAGAAAGCCACACAAAAGTTGGAAAGACTACAAAAATTACAGAAAATGCAATCATACAGTCAAAGATATCTTACTTCTTCAATTAATTAAAAGCATGTCAATAAAAATAATAACTTTACATATCTGTAACCCCGTAGAGGAAAGGGTTAACAGAAACATAGTTTTGGCCAATCAGAGGAGGTTGTGCCAGACTCCCGCCTTTGGCTGAGTCTCTATCTGATCTGTCAGAGGGAGAGCAGGAGACGGTTGTGAAGTTTAACGTTGGTAGTCCCCAGAGAAGAAGGTTATTTCATGGCGAAGATTAGGACTTTTGCATGGCACTGTATCCGTGTCACATTCTCATTAGAGGCTGAGCCCCCCTAAAGGTCTGATCCTAGAATCGCCCCTGGGACAAACCTAGAAGAGCAGGTGAAGAGGAGCAGGGGAAAACATAGGGGAGAGGAAGAGGGTGGGAGAGAAAAATGGCCACATAAGTCGTTTGCAGCCATTACGACTTATATTTAAGGTTACCAATGGCTGCGCCTTCTAGTGGTCGTAGTAATAATAAGGGGAGCACAGTAGAAAGTAAGGTGACTATGTATAAGAGCGCCACATACTGTATGCAGGCAAGGAGGTAGGTTGGGGTGGTGGATTGTTAAAAAAAAAACAGGACTTTCACTCAGTAGACTGGGTTCAGTGTCCCATTTGAAAAATAAATTACATGGCTAGTTTTTTTTTATGTATTTTTTTGAACAAACTGAGCTATGTCGCATTCTGCGTCACATGTGTAACTGCAATTGAAGAAACGTCTGATTTGAACCCAAACCATGATCTTTTTCCAAACTTAACTAAGTCGTTTTGGTGCCTTAACCTAACCAAACTGCGACTGTTTCACAACGTTAACATGTTTAAAATGCGACGGTTACATTCTCTGGTTTAAAAAAAAGAACAGAAAACGCTCCCGTGTGTATTTCCTGCCACTGCTAGGGGCACTAATTTATGAAACGCTCCTGTGGGTCGTATAATAGGGTAGGAATAAACAACCTATATCGTTGTATGGTTTAGAGGACTTGTTGGGAGGAGGACAGGATGCATCGAAAATGGGGCTTGATGTAGTCTCTATCCACGACGTTCCACTTCCAGGATTGCTCCGGTGCCGCCGTAAATTCCGCCAGATATCACTCTTTTCAGCCAGATTGCAAATTGTGTGTCAGTCATTGTAAGAAAAAATGTTTCTGACAACATTTGTTCTGTGTTGATTGAGTCTATGACGTTCCACTTCTGGGATTGCTCTCGTTCTGACGGAAATTCCGCCGGATGTCCCATTACCTTCCGCTTTCTTTGTGTTGTAATTTTAAACTCCGGTTGATTTCTGAGGACTATGATTAACTGCTCCTCAGATCTCTGCAGGGTAAATCCAGACAGCTAGCTAGACCATCTGTCCAATCTGAGTTTTCTTTTGCACGACTAAAACAACTTTTGAACGTACACATGTTCCACCAAAACAAGTTCCTTCCCGAGGCAGTGGCACCGTGACTCCGTCCGGCGCTTAGCACTGCCCAAGACAATTGTGATTGGTTTAAAGAAATGCCAAAAAACCAGAACACGTTTTTCTCCCATCCCAGAATGCTGTGTGGACTAGCCAGACCCTCCTTTGCAGCGCTGTTGAGGAAGGTCTGGCAAAGCCAGACTAGGCTTGATGAAGCAAAGGTGGGAGGTGGGCACTTGAAAGAAATGAGAAGTACACATACGGCAGAGACAGTTGGCAATCAGTTGGCTGTTTCATTGACAAGCAGCTACACTTCCCTGTTTAAAAGTTTAAACCCACTGAGACCTCCTCAAAAAACAGAATCCAGGATGGTCGGCCCCACTGAGCTGACCACATGTCTGAAATGTAAATAAACTCAACGTGGACCACGAGTGGGCATACACTCTCCCAGTGTTTCTTTCCTTTCTTCTCCCCTTTCATCTTCGCTTCCTGGTTCCCTCTTGACCTTCACCCCACTTCCTTACAAATACAGTGCGTACCGGTTTAGCAGAAACGATGGCACATCCTGTGCAAACCAAGCTCATGTCTGAATGGATTTGAAACCTGAGTCATGTTACAATGGTGCAAACGCAATTATTTGTCTTTCCCTGCTCTTTGCTGTCAGGTTAACAGAGGAAATACTGCCTGCATTTGCTTTGTAAGTAAATGCTGTCATTGGTGTCTAATAAGCTTCCATCTCCCCGGGCTACACATTACACCGCCATACTTGTGTCCCAAAAATATATAACTCAAAGTCATTTTAAGGAACGGGGCCGCTTGAAAGGCATTTAGAAAGGATCACTTTGTTAGAACATATTTTCAGCAGTAATCCACCAATGGTACACAAAATATGTCTAGGAGTATGTAAAACCTTCAAGAGCCTTCCTCACAAATAAAAACACATTTGTTTTCTGTCTAAGCAAATGTAGTGACAGTCATATGTTTAATCTCTGATTTGAAGGATGATTTGTGTTAACCTCACTGTCTTAATGTACACATTACCCAAAGCCGTTTGAAAACGTCTTCCCACAGAATTCAATTTACCTTTTTAAATTTCCGAAAAAAAGGTTAACTGCTGCAGAGGCAGCAAAACTGTCTGTCTGAACAAAGTGCTCACATCTTTGCCGGATCGTTTTCAGGGAACACTTTCATCATTTGACAAGAAAGCTGATGCTGACACGATGAAATATTTATTTGAATGTGCTAGAGGTACACAATTTTATCTTGCCAGACACTAAGAAGCCTAAAAAAAAACAGAGCAAACCCCCTTGAAAGATGCTGTGTAATTTTTATTCTCTCTGTCTCTCACCATTTAATATTTATCTAAATACCGCTTTACGCTGTCTAGTTGACACAACACCATTTTATATTTCATGAAGGCATAAAGACAAGCTTGTTGTTAGTGATGTTTAAATGTCTGAAGTAACTCTTGTGTCCTCTCTCCTGTGTCTTTTCACACCAGCAAGGAAGCAGAAATATAGGCCAAGGGCTGATGCATAGTACTTATTTTTTTTGTCTCTGACTCATGATTTGGAGTTTATTTATTTTGAAAGGTGTGACTGAGATGAGAGATGTGGCTTTTTTAAATCCTCAAAAGTTCTACCTCTACTGTGACCCAAATAGAAGAAAGACAATTTTTAAATGTCTCCCCAATCCAATTAATCAGTGGGAAAGCAGGAAATGCCTGCCGCAGTGTGAACCAAAACGTTTAAAAGGAATTACATAGTTGTTTGTGATGATTGTCATTACGGACTGTGTTTTCTACCATATAGCTTTAGTGGTTAGTTATGAATCTTAAATACAAACTCTAGAACGTTGCGTTTGAGCTCAGCTTGGCTGTCGTCCTCTCTCCCGACTCCTGCTGAGCACCAACTGTCTGGGTAGAGTAGCTGGTAACTTATTTGGCTGCTGAGTGTAGAATAAAAGTCTACACTCTCTCCCAAAAAATTGCATTCACTGGAGACTGAATATAAGTTTTGAGCTTGATTTAATTCCCAGTCATGTATTTGTGCTGCTGGTTTTTCCATGAATAACTTTGCAAAACTTGTCAGTGCTTTCCAAATTTGTTATAAATAACTTAAATATAGTTAAATAATTCATATGAGTGTTTGTTGATGTGGCAGGTTAAGAAAAGTCTTTTGAAAGGATTGTAGTTCATCAAAAGAAACTAATATTGACTAAAGGTAGGAGGAGAGTGGGCTGCGTTGCTTTGTACGGTCCAGCATCCATAGGGAAAATAGTCATTATGTTGCATCTAGGGGTATCGGCTTGGACCCAAAAGTGCAGAGACGAGGAGGCAGTGGAAGGTTTAGAGGATTTATTAAATAAACGGCTTTCAACAAAGGGAGTCCTGAGGCAGGCAGGCAGGCAAAAGGACTTCCCAAAACACTGAGAAAAGTGAAGACTTGGGAATCAAAAACCACAAGAAATGGCGCGACTTATAGGGTGACAAATACAATGATCTGACAACAGACAAAGGAAGCACATAAACTAAATACACAAGGTAACAAGGGTAGTAACGAGGGACAGGGGGCATGAGGGCTGATGAACAGGTGAGACACATCAGGGCAGGAGAGACAATCACAAAGGCAGGAAAATACAAGGCAGGAAGTAAAACAAGACACGACACAGGAGAAACAGACACGACAAAGTAAAACATGACACTGATGAACTGATGAACTCATGAAAACACACAAAGGATGGAACTAGGAAAACACAGAACGAACACGGGTAAACATAACCATGAACAAATAACAGGGAAACAATAACGATAATGAATTGACAAAATAAGACCACAACCACATTATTGACCAATGCCCTTTTTATTAGCCATGCTAGCTCTAGGGAAGGCAATATCTTCCACCGCATTGGTCCAAAATAAAATATCTCAACAAGTACTGTACACGATGGGTTGTTGCCCTGAAATTTGGTAGAGAGTCATGTCCCCCAAACGTTGAATCCTAATGGTAATCCCCTGACTTTTCCTCTAGCACCACAATGAGCTGACATTTGTGAATGGATTACCATTCAGTTTGGTGCAGACCATCATGGCCTTTGTGAACTTTGTTGATCCCTTTCATAAGGTCAAAGTTTCAGTTTGTTCAGTGCTTTGGTTTATCCATCAAAACAGTGCTTTACAACCTCCAAGCGCTATTGTTTTCTGGTAAGGACGATTTCCACGTTTATCATCAGGGAAAGCCACATTAAAACGTTCTCTATCGACGTAGACGGCTATCTAATGGCATTCCATCAAATGAATGCAAAACTAGTGGGTGCCATCATGAAGCAAAACATATAAAAGGAAAATTTCTTTCCTTTTGATTTTTGATGTTTTCTTTAAAGGTCCCATGGCATGAAAATGTCACTTTATGAGGTTTTTTAACATTAATATGCGTTCCCCCAGCCTGCCTATGGTCCCCCAGTGGCTAGAAAGGGCGATAGGTGTAAACCGAGCCCTGGGTATCCTGCTCTGCCTTTGAGAAAATGAAAGCTCAGATGGGCCGATCTGGAATCTTGCTCCTTATGAGGTCATAAGGAGCAAGGTTACCTCCCCTTTCTCTGCTTTGCCCGCCCAGAGAATTTGGCCCACCTATGAGAGAGAGAGACATCATGGCTTTCAAACGAGTAAAGTGGCAGTTGGTCAAGGCCACATCCCCACCCTCCACCTTGCCCCCCTCCTCCTCAATAGCTCCAGACACAGAAATGGCACATACTAAGGAAAGCTCATTGTGGGACTGGCTCTAGTGGCTGTAATTCTGCACCAAGGCTGAATTTTGGGAAAGAGACTTCAGATACAGTATTAGGAGACCACTAAGGTCTATATAAAAGCATCCAAAGAGCACCATGTCATGGGACCTTTTAAAAAAGAAAAAAAAAGAATGCAATTTAAGTTTTTTTAGGTACATTGTATCTCAAATGTGTTGCTGACATAGAGCCTCTAAAGGCAGAAGAAAAACAACTAATACATGCAGCAGATATCTAAAGTTTCCCAGATGGTCTTTTAGTCTGCCATTAATGACTCTTCTTGAAGCCTGGAATGAGGACAGGAAGGCTATAATGGAATCTACCTTAATAATGATTGATTATTCATCTGTTAAAATTTGCATTAATCAATTACAGGAATTATGTAAAATGTGCTTTCCTGTGTGTCTTAGGTTAACCGAATATGTCAAAAAGCAGCAATGAATTCCAATGGCGGAAAGAGGGTCGTTTGACAAGGGCTCAGTAACAAGGGGATGGAGCACTCCCTTTTTTTACTGAAAAATTGCCTATTGCTACAGTAATAGGAAAGATGTAGCACTGCCTCGAGTGAGAGGAGAAATTTTGAGGCACAATATAAAATAAAGAGAAAGAGATTTTATGAGAAAGAGGTACAAAGAGGGTAACCAATAAGATGGACAGACATAGAGATGGTCAGCAGTTTATATGACAGAAGATAAGATAAAAATTTGAAAAAGAGATGCTGACACATGTAGAAAGAAAGAATGCCAGCCAGATGGAGAACCAGATAGTCAGAAAAACGTAAAATGCCCCTTTTGAGGAGGAGGAGGATATGGAGGTGGAATGACTATTTGAGCACTGGCTTTAGTGTTTCGTCATAGGAAAGAAGAAGAGAGAGGAGAACAAATCTTTTGTTCAATGCCTACACTGTACTGACTCTATAAGTAACAGATCAGTCATCAAGTTTTTTATAATATGGAAAATAAGACTCAAACTAGGACTAGGCAATTTATTGATATTAAATCAATATGGATAAATGAGGCTAGATATCGTCTTAGATTTTGGATATCGCAAGTCTTCTGGTTTTAAAGTGCTCATATTATGCTTTTTGGCTGTTTTCCCTTTCCTTTATTGTGTTATATATCTTTTTTGTGTATGTTATAGGTTTACAAAGTGAAAAAGCCCAAAGTCCACCCCAAAGGGACTTACCATCTCCAACAGAAAACACTGTTCACAAACTGCTCCAAATAGCTCTATTGTAGTCCAGCCTTTACTTCAGAGACGAACGTGCGTCACTTTGTAACACACGTTATAATGCTCGCCTAGCTGCTAGCGTGGCACGCCCTCATAGTCTGCTTCTGACTGGCTAGTAGTCCTTACCTAGCTACTGCGCCTGTGCGACTCCCTACAAAGATGGAACAGAAGTGAGATGCCTCACTCTGTAGCTAAAACAGAGAGGTCAACACACAGGGTGAAAAGAAGAGCTGCAGCAATGTGCAGTACAACAAAAATATGGTGTTTTTTGAAAATTAAACCATGTAAACCTATTCAGGTACAACCTCTAAATACAATTATGAACCTGAAAATGAGCATGATATGAGCACTTTAAAGGCTGTGTTACAGTAAAGTGATGTTATTTTCTGAACGTAGCAGATTGTTCTGTTATTTTCCATTATCTACTTAGTCATTATATTCACATTACTGATGATTATTTATCGCAAATCTCATTGTGTAAATATTTTGTGAAAGCACCAATAGTCAAGCCACAATATCTTCGCTTATATTGAGGTATTTGGTAAAACATTTTGCAATATTTGATCTCAAACATGCATCTGCACGTTGGAACATTGCTCAAATGATTTATTAAACTTTTAGTCATCATTAGACACTTTTTCATCAACATTACCAGCCTGTCAGATGCCTGTAGGATGACTCGCAACGGCAGAAAAGGATCACACGTCTAACACTGTGACAAACCACATCTGTGATATCAGAATTTCCCAGGCTGCCTTTGTCCTTCAAAACAAAAGCAATCAGTACAATATAACAAAGTTACAAGATCGGAAGACTCTGTCCTGGCTCCTGATCGTGTGTGAACTCCACATCTCAGTTACAGCAAGGCATAGTTCACCTGACCGGACCCTTTTGATCTTTGTTCATCTCCTTGCAAGCCCTACAGTAGACCAAAGGGCCAAAAAAGGAGGAGATATACTTACAGAACACAGACGTACGGATGCCTAGCGAGATGAAGAGTATACGTAAAGCTATAATGCATAGTTTCTGTCTCCCCCATGAGGAATTCTAAGTAACGACAACAACACTTTCAGCGCATCCACATGATACAAGCCTTCTGTGATCGCGCACAGCCCCCACCCCTCCTCTACGCAGTTGCTAGTAGCCAACGAAGACTGAGGAAAAAGACACGATGGACTCTTCAAAAGAGGTCATTATCTTCACTCGAGTTTCTGATCATAGCCATACTGAGAAATACAGAGAGAGTTCTGTGGAGCTTATAGTCTTAATTAGCTTTGTAGCAACTCATTTGGGAATGGCTTGAATGTAACGGACGTTAATTAATATCAAAAAGAATGTAAAGGTTCTAGGGTTTCTTGGGTATGGCATCAATGAATTCCTGCTACTAGATTTATACAAAAGTTATTGAGGATGCAGCTTCTGTTGACAGACATTTTTTAAGTAGTTTGACTCACATATGCTTTTCCACATGGGCACATCATCATGAAGACCAGATTTATAGGATTGGAGCAGATGACCCCTTTGATCTTGATCAACTCCTCTGTCTAAGAATGACTGAATGCACTTAGTCATAAAAACCACATCAAACACAATGTGCACAATTGTCCTGTCATGGATATCTTTGAAAAATCTGTGTCTGGAAGGCGCAGGCGATGAATCTTTTGTAGAAAACACTCCCAACACCACTCAGCCTGATGATATTGAATACATACAGCAAAGTAGTGGGCTGAACTTCAAATATTCCAAGATGTGTTTTGAAGTTATATTTTTCATTGCAAATTGTGTGTCAGACATTGTAAAACAGTTTTTCTCCGGGAAACTTCGGGATTGCTCTCGGTCTGAAGGAAATTCCATCGGAAATTCTGTCGGCTGTCACTCTTTTCGGATGTCCCGTTACCTTCCACTTTCTTTGTGTTGTAATTTTAAACTTCGGTCAGTCTATGAGGACTATGGTTAACTGCTCCTCAGATCTCTGCAGGGTAAATCCAGACAGCTAGCTAGACTATCTGTCCAATCTGAGTTTTCTGTTGCACGACTAAAACAACCTTTGAACGTACACATTCCACTAAAACAAGTTCCTTCCTGAGGCTATTTTGCAGCGGCACCATGGGTCCGTCCGGTGCTAAGCACCGCCCAAGACAATTGTGATTGGTTCAAAGAAATGCCAATAAATGAGAGCCATCCTGGAATGCTGTGTGGACTTACGAGACCTTTCTCCACAGCGCTGTGGAGGAAAGTCTGGCAATGCGAGACTAATTGAGTCTGTTTTTTCGGTTGATGTGACTTGCCTCCATCTGAACCTATGGCATTTGCCATACCCTCTTCATTATAGCAGTCGTACTGCATACTCTCTTCATTATAAAATGTGAACTTGCTATCCTACCTGTACACTGGACCTAAACTCTATAACAGATATCTGCATATGAATGCAGAATCTGTAGGCAATGGGACAATATTTTGGTATAAACTGCCTGTCTCTCTTAGTTATGCTCTCAGTTATGCTGTTATAGTTTTAGACTGTCTGGGGGACTTCCTTCCTTCCTTCCTTCCTTTGAATCTCTCCTCTCCTCTCTCCTTTGACTGCTCTCTCCTCTCACTTTTCATTTCTATGCATCCCGTCCCACGGGATGCCTGTTACTAAACGGGCTCTGAGGAGTTTCCTCCCCAGAGTCCTTCTGTTTTGATTTTTTCTCATCCAGCATATTTCCTTGGAGAACGTTGGCACCAAGATCTTGGTTGCAGCTGTTGCCGTGGTCCTGCTGCACTCCCTGCCAAGCACTGCGGTGCCCTGCAGTGTCATGCTGCGTCCTGCTGAACCCTGCAGCTTCCTGCTACGTCCATCCATGCTCTGCTGTGCCGCACTACATCCTGTAACGCCCTACAGCGCACTGACATGACATGAACTACTACGACTATCATTTGAAGTCACTATTCCTTATCTTTAAAGTGACTATTATTGCCTGTGTTCATCACATCCCCAACCGGCACCGTCAGACACCGCCTACCAAGAGCCTGGGTATGTCCGAGGTTTCTTCCTAATAGGGGAGTTTTTCCTTGCCACTGTCGCTCTGCTTGCTCTTGGGGGAATTATTAGAATTGTTGGGGCTTTGTAAATTATAGAGTGTGGTCTAGACCTACTCTATCTGTAAAGTGTCTCGAGATAACTCTTGTTATGATTTGATACTATAAATAAAAATGAATCTGATTTCCATTTGTAGTCAGAGTAGTATTAACCAATCCTGTTTGAGAGGGCTTTGGTTGCATGCAGGTTAACAGTAAACAGAGAGGAAAAGAGGCTGACCGCATTGGCTGAAATGCAATCTTGGAACACATTGGCTATTGTCTGATGACGATTTAGCTTCTTCTTTTCTTTTTTATTTACAAACGCTGACCATTTAGAGAAGACCGGGCTTTTTCAGCAGGGGGGCTTAAAGAGACAGGCGCTAAAACGAAACGTTTCAGACAGGTATATTTAGACATACAGTCCATCCATCCATCCATCTTCGTCCGCTTATCCAGGGTCCGGTCACGGGGGCAGCAGCTCCAGCAGGGGACCCCAAATTTCCCTTTCCCGAGCCACATTAACCAGCTCCGACTGGGGGATCCCGAGGCGTTCCCAAGCCAGGTTGGAGATATAATCCCTCCACTTAGTCCTGGGTCTTCCCCGAGGCCTCCTCCCAGCTGGACGTGCCTGGAACACCTCCCTAGGGAGGCGCCCAGAGGGCATCCTTACCAGATGCCCAAACCACCTCAACTGCCATACAGTATGGGAAAAATTATGTTTTTTGATCATTACAGCATGTTCTAGTAGAAACCCAAAATATAAACATGAACCTGAAAAAGAGCATAATATGGGACCTTTAATTACCATAATACAGTACCATAATGCAGTGGTTCCATAACTTTTTCATGCCAAGGACCCCTAAACTGACTTTTTTTTGGTCTAAACTAACTTAGACCAAAGACCCCTATTTGTTATGATTCCGTCCCAGTGTCCATCTGAATTTTTTTTTCTTTCTTTTTATTACAGAAGGTGTATGAAACACAATACAGTCATACATCATGTCATCGTGTTATGGCATTAAAGTAAAAATAATTATTCCCCTTTTTGCTGGGGACCCCCTGAAACTCCCTCAAGAACCCCCTGGGGGTCCCCCCGACCCCACTTTGGGAACCACTACCATAATGCACACGTTTCAGACAATGGATTGTGGATACTTTGATGTGTAAATGTGTTTTTAAAAAGGGTCTTTCTTTCTGTCAATCTGAGATGCATAAAGCCTGATTTGTTCACAGTCAATAGTCCTGATGGTAAAACCTAATCATGTGAATGATCCTTTAAAGTTAAGAGATGGATAGAATAGACAAAGAGAGGAGCAAAAGGCAAAGAGAAGAGATGAGTAAATCTTACCCACTGTGTTAAACTCCCACAAGTGTGCTTAATCATTCTCCTTCACCTAATATCACTCCCACACTGTGTGATAAACAAAACCTTTCTTACTCCCTTCTCGCGCCTCCTTTTTATGTCTTTTCATTCTAAGTGCTTTTTTCCCTTTGTCTCCCTGTTCACATATCTGTCTTCAGTGCCCAATTAGTCCTTTACTTTCTCAGTGTCTCCTGCTGCCAATTTCGGAGGAAATTCTGGGAAAAGGAGGAAAATGTTTAGTTCGTATCACATCAGGTAAATGAAAAGGATCAATATGAAATAAGGCAAGGTGGAGGGTGGGGGTGTGGCCTTGACCAACTGCCACTTTGCTCGTTTGAAAGCCATGATGTCTCTCTCTCTCATAGGTGGGCCAAATTCTCTGGGCGGGCAAAGCAGAGAAAGGGGAGGTAACCTTGCTCCTTATGACCTCATAAGATTCCAGATCGGCCCATCTGAGCTTTCATTTTCTCAAAGGCAGAGCAGGATACTACGGTGGCCGGGAAGTGCAATGCAACATTACAAAGAATGAAACACTTTTACAAAGCTCGAGACAAATTTACATTTTGGAAAACAAATTTACATTTTGGAAAACAAATTTACATTTTGGAAAACAAATTTACATTTTGGAAAACAAAATAACATTTTAGAAAACAAATTTACATTTTGGAAAACAAAATAACATTTTAGAAAACAAATTTACATTTTGGAAAACAAAATAACATTTTCGAAAACAAATTTACGTTTTAGAAATCAAATTTACATTTTGGAAAACAAAATAACATTTTCGAAAACAAATTTACATTTTAGAAAACAAATTTACATTTTAGAAAACAAATTAACAAGATGCAAAACACTTTTACCAGTCCCGAAACAAATTTACAAATGACAGATTCTTCACGGAAAGGGAATTTACCACATACCGGAAGTGATGAGGTGTTGTTGGTGAGCGCAGTCAATTTGTGTTGTTGTGAGTGAGTATATGGCGTGAATGAAGTTTATGGTGACTTTACCTTGTGGTCGGTGTTTGGAGTTTTTATATGACGCGGACCTGACGGAAACATTGGAAAAACGGGGAACGTATCGACAGCCGCGGCCGGATCGAAGCTACAGCAGGGGGGCAGCTGAGTCCGTCTGCAGCTGCAGGACCTGGAGCTCACTGCCCATTCCTGGGAGCCAAAACCGACACCACGCAGCTGGAGACCCAGGCCGTATTGCTGGGCCCGCTGGAGGGAAGGGAAGCCCGGGAGAATCAGATCCAGGACTAAACGGAGCGGACTGTCACAGCCTGCTGAAGTTTAAATCACAGGTTTCCTAAAGGGAGTCTGGCGGGACTCGGACTGTGGCCGACCGAAACACCGAATTTAAAGTCTCGTTAAATAAATAAATACATGCAGAAATAAATGAATCATTAGTGGGGAGTGAGCCTGGACATTTCAGTCTGTTTAAACTTCACTTTGAAGCAGAACCTCTTAGTTCAGAAGGGTGAAGTTTCCGTTTGTACTCATATCTGTGAACTGATTATAATAAATATTCTTTGTATTAACACATTAATTAGTCTCTTTGTCTTTTTGTTTAAAAAAACTAGAACATCGCATGAGATTTTGACGATTTATAGTGATTTTATTTCCGTTAGACCTTTGCCTACATTGACGCTGATGCATTAAGGACGGCCCATAGACAGTATATAAGGCAGTGCCTCCCCTGTTCCAAGATGGCGGCTCTATTGACGCATTCGATCCATAACTGCCGTAGTCAAGGCGACATGTATACAAAACCTCATCACTTCCGGTATGTGGTATATTCCCTTTCCGTGAAGAATCTGTCATTTGTAAATTTGTTTCGGGACTGGTAAAAGTGTTTTGCATCTTGTTAATTTGTTTTCTAAAATGTAAATTTGTTTTCTAAAATGTAAATTTGTTTTCGAAAATGTTATTTTGTTTTCCAAAATGTAAATTTGTTTTCTAAAATGTTATTTTGTTTTCCAAAATGTAAATTTGTTTTCTAAAATGTTATTTTGTTTTCCAAAATGTAAATTTGTTTTCTAAAATGTAAATTTGTTTTCTAAAATGTTATTTTGTTTTCCAAAATGTAAATTTGTTTTCTAAAATGTTATTTTGTTTTCCAAAATGTAAATTTGTTTTCCAAAATGTAAAAGTGTTTCATTCTTTGTAATGTTGCATTGCACTTCCCGGCCACCGTAGGATACCCAGGGCTCGCCCTTTCTAGCCACTGGGGGACCATAGGCAGGCTGGGGGAATGCATATTAATGTTAAAAAAACTCATAAAGTGAAGACTTTACCATTGGAACATTTCTTTACAGATTGTTCAGCAATCATAAATTATAGAAGAGAGACAGACTCCGTCTGTGGACATACAGGTGGTATGTCCACATCTACCAATGCCTTCAGCTATCCATTTCAGTCATATTGACCTTCATCATCTAACTTATAATGAACCTTTCTTTCTTCTATATATGTCATGAGAAAGGTCCTCGTCCTTGTGAAAAAAAAATCAATGCAGAGCTAATAAGTGTGTGTGGGAATTGACTTTTTTTCATTGAAACTTTCCTTTTATGCCTTATAATAAACCTAAACTAACTGAAAAGTTTCTATGTGACAAGCCGAGGCCCACTTTTACTGCGGCTACTAATTACACAGGTGGAGTCCACAGAGATCAGCAGGACTCAAAGAGCCAGGGGCAGCTGTTCCTGTGGCGAGCAGATGGCAGAACATTACTTTTCAATTGGAAATGTGTCATTTTCATTGGATAATTATTACTCCACATCAATGATTTAATCAAAAAAGTTACACACAACAGGTTAAAAAATGTTAATTACATGAGATGACAGGCTATGTTTACTTCTAACGCTGCAACCATTCGGTAGAGCAAGAGTGTGAGAATCTGTGAACTGGTTGGTGTGATTAATAACTGCA
This sequence comes from Perca fluviatilis, assembly GCF_010015445.1. Classification (NCBI taxonomy): domain Eukaryota; kingdom Metazoa; phylum Chordata; class Actinopteri; order Perciformes; family Percidae; genus Perca; species Perca fluviatilis. Next base: position 12,969,277 of record NC_053128.1, read on the forward strand.
TATGTGATAAGTAAGCACACACACACACACAACACACACACACACACACACACACACACACACACACACACACACACACACACACACACACACACACACACACTCTGTTAGCATGCCAAGTGCCAGAGTCTGAGCCTCTTCCGTGCCCTTGCTGGATCAGAAAGCACAGAGGCAGATGAGATGATGAATTATACTGGAACTCTGTGTTGATGCAGTGTGCTCCTTGAAGAAAACCAGTGTCTTACGGTCACGTTGGGTTTAGGGTGTTTTCACACTTGGTCCGTTTCAGCCCTCCAAAAGAACTCTGACCTATTAGGGCGCTCTCACACCTATAGTTCGGTGGACTCAACATTGTTGCATTTTCATTTGGTTTGGTTTGCTTTCACACTGCACTTTGTCAAACGCACCAAACACTGTAAACAAATGTTATGCAACTGAAACGGTCGCTTGTTTGGCGTTTGGTGTTTTAAGCCCCCAACATCGTCGTCCAGGCAGCGCTGCCTGGAAGGCACTAGGACTAGGCAATGGTTAGGGTTAGGTTTGGGTTAAAGTCAGCGGTCGCAGCGTTGCCTTGAAGTCGACGTTGGGGGCTTAAAACACCATTGAGCCGCTTGTTTATTGGACAGTATATCCATAACTCGCCGACACTTCTGGTCTCAGAAATAATGGAGCAACACCAAATGTATAACGTCTTGGGTTTTCTGGTTCTGCTTTAGTGTTTCTAATGAAGAAGGCAAACAATGTGAGCAGCTGACAGACAGTGAGTGAAAGAGAGAAACGATTATGGGTTGTCATAGAGACGACCAGCAATGTATGTTCAGAACAGCTTATGGAGCTGAAAGTTATCATCCCTTAAATCATATATAAGTCCTTAAATTGTGTGCACGATTGAAACTGCAGGCTAGTAAATGCATTGTTTTTGGTCCACTTCCTGTACTTGGGTCGGATCGCGTTCTCACCTAAAGTGAACCAAGGATACCCTGCTCACGCTGTCTCACTGCACGCTCTGACTACCACTAAACACAAAAGAGTGACAATGGCGACGAGCCAGGGAAATTCAAAGGTAGCGTTCTCGAACTGGAAGTACCGGCACTACTTCTCGCTCACTGAAATTAAAGGCAAGAATCTTTATGTAACATGCACAGGAAAAAAGACTTTATCCACGTCTCCCTCAAGCAACTCGGATCTTATGAAGCCCCTCACATCAACACATGCTAACACGACACTTGTTGCTGCTGCTAACCCAACCCCGAGCCCAAATGCAGCTAGCGTGAGCTCCAGCGAAGGAGACGGAGCCACTCTGTTAAAACAAGCAGCGCTCGATTTTTCGGGTCAGCAACAGGTGACCAAGGCCGAGCTGAACACATTGATTGCAAGGTATGTTGTTGAAAACATGCTACCCCTGTCCACTGTGGAGTCTGAGTCATTCAGAGCTAGCCTAAATACCAAATGTTCTAAAATACTGTATATAGTATTTTTATTCTTCAATCAGTTAATATAAACATCTTTGACGTTAAAGATGTTATAGAACGTAATAGCGTTATAGAACATAAAAAATAACTTCACAGTTACTTTGCTGAGTAACTAATTACTTTTACAACGTGGTAACTGAGTTACTAACTGAATTACTTTTTGGGAGAAGTAATTTGTAACTGTAATTAATTACTTTTTTAAAGTAAGATGACCAACACTGTCCGTACCAGAGTTCGGATGAGCTTTCACACCAGCCCAAACAAACCGGACTATACGACCAAACGCTCCAGAGTTCGTTTTAAATGGACCAAACGAGGTAGGTGTGACAGCAACATTAGTCTTCATTTTTAGCGCATGTGTGAACACTCCAAAGGGTCTCAGACCCCTTTCGAATGAACCGTACTTATCGGACCGGTTTGCTTCAAGTCCGCGGTGCGGTTCTCTTCACCTGTGTATTGTGAACACAACACACTTCAGGTTCGCTTTGCCCTTTTTGCCTTTTGCCAATGTATTTTAGACCTGAGGCCCCATCAGAGCTGAAGTGGACCAGAAAGAGAACGGAGTCCTCTTTCAAGTAAACTAACATTGTGAACACAAACAAAAAAAACCTGAGTCCCTTTTCTGTTGGTCTACGTTTTGGTCAAATTTAAGACGACTGAGTTTGGTTCATTTAAAGAGGACTATATGTGGAAAACATACTATATCCTGCATACTGCATTGATCATTGATCTGGGACAGGAAAGACACAAATATATTGTCTTGTGAAATAGTATTCATCTCAGTGAGCTGACCCTTTGAGGTTAGGTTGTCCTTTCATCGAGCTGTACATTTGATTGGACATCTGTGTTTGCTTCCTGCATGTATGTCAAGATGTCTCCTATCCATTCATCTCTGTATTCCCACATCCAGCCCTTCATCCAATAGCTCGCAGCCACTTCATCAATAGCCAACAGTCACCAATAGCTCCCAAATCACACATTGAGTCAACTCATCCATTCATAATTCAGTTAATTCACCAGTCGTTCAGTTTGCTGTTTTTCCGTGCACTCAGCTCAGGCATTACAATATTGGTGCATCCATTTGTACAGTCAATTAATTAATTAATTAATCCATGCATCCATGCATCCATCTGTGCACTCATTCAATCAGCCTCTCACTTTGTGCTTAAGCCTCCCACAGTGCAGCAGTCGACCTACTATATGATGTGTCTTCCCATCCATGCACTGGTCCACCTATCTTGTGATCCATCACCCATAACATCCATTCATCCCATACTAGAATTCAAAGGTAATAGAGATGGAATCAAAAAAAGGAATTCCATTATATTTGGCTGTTGCTGTTAACAAAATATCTGAACGCAAGACATGCTTCCATGTACTTCCAACAACTCCACCAAAAGTGAGGTTCTTCACGCCCAAGTGCCTCAGTGGAGTTGCTTAATGGCCAACAGAAGAACATGTATCAGTGTCATTGTGAGTGTTAAGTGGTGAAGTGCTTCAAAAGAGAGCATGTATGCTCAAAGAAAAAAAAAAAAATTCCTTTGAGTAAATAAAAGCTTAAAAGGGCAGTTTTCCATTTTGAGAGTGATTTCTGTAAATGACAGGAGGTACAGCTGTTTCACTCTGAAGCCCTTCATTAGAGGTGGCTCCCTCACACCAGCCTTTGGTCTGGTTCAAAGGTCAAGCCACCTAAAGCTTGCTCCTTTAGCTCCCCGTGGTTAGATTTGCCCTTTCACACATGTGTGTCATTACACATAGCTTGGCCCCAAAACACATTCTTGGCCACATGTTAGCTGGATTAGATTTAGCGCTGTGAAGTGGCCTTTTTCGAAGAAAAAAAGAAAAAGAAATGTTTTAAAATGTTGGTTGTGTCGCACTTGGAAACCAGTGCCATATGTTTATGGCTCCACTTTTAGCTTTTAATACTCAGTTGTGTTGCTAGGAGGAGTTGGGCGGAACCCAAATAAAATCAACAAACAACAACAAAGCTGACATTTAGACATTTATTTGATTTAGTGTGAGAATGCTAAAGACACAAAAAGGGACATTGAGAGACTTCTAGGAAAAATTCAATCCAGACCCAACACATTACATTCATCTACAGCCTATATTATCAGATCGTTCTGAAAATGTAGGGATGTATTTGCATAGTGACAGTATATCCACAGTTTAATTTGTACGAGACATTTATAATACGTAATGGCTGTGTAAATAATACTGGGAGTTTTCTCTTAAACTGTGTGACAGCTAGAACCAAACAGTACTAATCTCTTAAAGGGGAAGACCACCAATTTTACACATCAATGTGTTTAAAGCTTAGGGGGAGTACTGCAGCGTGTGTGAAAAATAGTTGTAGAATGCTTTTTGAATTCGAATGAAGAATGCTTTACATAAAAAAAGATGACATCTCTGATTCTGCTGCATGGATTTCTATCTATTAAAAAAACAAAATCTGTCCGTTGTGAGTCCAACATACAGGGGAATTTGACTCTGGACTCTCGAACTATACACACAGTAAACAAGGATATCAGCGATAACAGATAGTTGTTTGTCCCAGATAGAATGTTTAATGTTAAAGCAATAGCATTTCACAATATGTTTGTGGCTCAATACCAAAGAGTACCTTCCACAAATGATGGATAAAGCTTAACGTTTTCATTTACAAAAATAATAAACCCGGTGGGCTCAAGCCTTGTCAACAGAAGGAAATTGGAAGGTTTAAAAATGTGATATTCAGATTACGTTTTTGATAAATCTCTGTCCTTGGGGCGAGCCTTGTGTCATTAAGATTACCAGGATCAAAGAAAGGAAAGCAAAGTTTAATGATTTGAAATATTATGTAACACCAGCATTAGTCATATTGCATTAGCCGGTGGGTGAGTCAGCAGTGAGTAAATGATCAAAGGCAAACAAACAGCAAAAAAAGATTTAAAGCAGATATATATATATATATATATATATATAATTCTGCAGTTAGAAATGTGTCAATCTGATCATCAGAAAATAATCCTGAGATCTGCCACTTACTACATTCTCTTTTTAAACTTTTGAATTACTAATTGGAGAACCCCTGCATGCTTTCACTTGGGTTGCACTATATGGCAACCTTCAGTGCATTTGCAGAAAAAGAAAAACTGCTGAGAACAGATGCCAGTGCCTGCGTGGCTCCACTAATAACTGACTGGTGCGGGCCAAGGTTCCCTCATTTCCTTATTCATCAACGAGGAGAAGTTGACCGATGCCGACATTTGTTGCTGATGCTGCGTTTGTTTCTGTTCTGCGTTGCACTACAGTTATCACTGTGTTTAAACTGGACGATTGGAAAAAGCTGTGGCTGCCGTTTCCTGAATGAATGCAGAAAGTAGACGTTTTTTTTTATAGACAAATCTTCCAAAGTGTGAAAAAATGTCAAATGATTCCTGGCTATAATGTGTCTCAGTAGTGACTAAACTTTTCCACAGGCACAGTTTCTAATCAGAGTGGCACGAAATGTCGCCCTATTTGTAACTGCTGCATGGGGATAAAGTATAGCTCAAAGTCAGTGCAGTAGTGTGGGCCCAGAGGACGATTGGATGGGTGTGCCGCGATGAAGCTGATAGGAGGTTAATGAGGCACAGTGACATTAAAAGCTGTGAATAAAAAAGGCTGCACTAGATTGGCTTCTTGGCATACCTTTTAGATTGTTGAGAGATGGGCAAAGAAAGGGCATGCTTCTAAAGTGGAGCCATTATATCTATTCAACTCTATTGTACAAAAAAAGAGTAAAGGAGATTAACATGGCTATGGCTATAGAAATAATAATTGGCTCCTTATGCTTTTGTTGTGTTCTTACATTACATTTAATTAACCTTCAACCTTAATGCCTTTTTTTCACAGCTTGTTTTTGCTTTTTCCAACGTTTTAAATTGTTAAATTTTTCTTCTACCCATTTTCAGCGCTTATTTCTACGTCCCATATTTTCTGATATAAAACAAAAATTGAAAACGGGTCAATTGGACCCGAAGTCAACACAAGGGTTTAAAGGTATAATATGCCATGCTATCCTTAAAAAAAACAATGTACTGTAGACTCATAAAAAAGTAATCCCTCTCAATCATCACTTATGACCACTAGAAGTGTGTGGTGGTGTCTGTATGAAAAAAAAAAAACCTCAAGGTTTTCCTCCGTCAGACGCTGTGTCTCAAGACACTGAAAGAGAGAATATTGGATTTCACTCCTGAAATGCTTCATTTTTATTTATTTGGGTATGTGAACTTCCTACCAACCCAGACAACCCTGTCAGTGTTTTGTAGGCTGCCTAGATCAGAAAACATGGGATTCAACAAGCCTTTCAGATTTGGCTCCCCTTCCCGTGTCACATGCAGGCTCATTATAATATACTCCCCCCCCATCTGAGTATACCCACGGGCAGGCAGTATACCCACAGCTTGCATTTGCAAAGGCGAACATTAAAGCATGTAAGCATATTCTAGTAAAAAAAAAAAAAATACATGAACCTAAAATGATCATGAAATGTCTCCTTTAACAAAAAGACGTTAATATGCTTGCACACTAGTGTCACTTACTGTATATCAAATTGTGGTTGTACAAGGAGACTCAGTGTCCCTACATTTTCAGATTTTGCATAAAGTTGCCATGCTAATTAATGCAGTAGTGGCCAAAGTGCACATGATGAATTTAATGATGTCTTTCCCTTTCTTATCTTTCTGCTTTTTCTTGCTTTCTCACTGCCTCAAGAGTCAACACGTCTCCAAAACAAGATGAAACCTGTTCTGAAAACTAAACCCAACATTAGCCAGGGTGCCAAGAGGGAGAGAATGAGGGAGATAAAGGAAACTCATCCAATTTTCGTTTGCTGGCCGCTGCAGCCAAAACTCTCATTTACTGTATAAACTCCGGGCTGCCAAGAGCTTGTGTCCAAATCAAATAGCCCGGCCCAGCAGACACTAAAAACGCTTCCACTGGTGGACTCTTTGGCCAATTCATATTTAGTCTAAAATGAGCACAGATGGGGGAAGGATTTTTTTGCTTTCCATGCTGGTGTGTGCTCTGACTTATCTCATCATAAACATGCCTTGAATGGGGGTAAGAGGGTTTGCGTTTGTAAAGGACACGCAGTGATGAAAATGCTCTCGTGATTGCTCTCATAGAGTCATGAATATTATTTGACAAAGGGAGGAAGCAGAAGAGACACAGTTGTGTTTATGAAAGTGAGAGATAAAGCGGTGATCGTGGTGCTGTGTGGTTGCTGCGATCGTGTATTTTAGTTTCTGTGTGCGTTAGAGAGAGAGAGAGAGAGAGAGAGAGAGACTGCATATAATCAGCTTCACTTCTACAGGGAGAGTGACTCTGGGGCTACGTAATACATTTCATATGCGTCTCATCACTCAACATTTCTTGCCAAATCCAGATCAAAAATAAAATTACTGTAATTTTCACAGAATGTCATCTGCCATCCAGCATCAGTTTAAAAGGTATTATGCTGTCCAAACTATTACTCCCCGTGCAATGAATGACAGTGAGGCATGGCAGCAGAGTTTGACAAATGACTCTTTCTTATGTCTTCTTATTTGAACCATGACATACTTTTGTGTTTGTATTGAAAAAAGATAATAGTAACTTAAGATAAAGTATATCAATCTAAAAAGCATGGGGGCATTTATTGCTGTTCTTCTCAAAAGGAACGCTAGTAAGGAACAAGTCTTCCTCACATTTGATTTGTTTACATTGTCTTTACATGTTTTAAAGTGCTTTCAGGCCTAACCTGTTTAGTGGATCAAACCAACTAAACTAACTAACATTTGGTTTGTTCAGGCTGGTGTAAGTGCAGATATGAACTCTGGTGTGGACCAAACAGCCAGATGGGGCCTATTGACAAGTTGTGTGTACTAACACCAGTCTGTGTAACAGCAGATATGTTAAAAAATAAACACTTGCTGACCTTTGTGGCTGGCTATCTCCCATATAAGCAATCTATGTATAGGTCTACAAGATTATTTTTTACTGTGGTATTATGTATGCTCGCCAGCATGAGTGCAGGTGTTTTCCCTCAGCAGTGGTGGAAATTAATATTAAAAGCACATTTGCTCACTAACATTTTAATGTACTTTACTTGAGTATTTGCATTCCATTTCCATTTTGAATATTTTCATTTTGAGACCCTTTATACTTCTATTCCACTACAATTCTGAGACAAATATTGTACTTTTTACACCATTACATTTATTTGACAATATCAGTTAGGAGTTACATTGCAGATTTAGAATATTAATATACAAAATATAATCAACTAATTCATTATGATGTATTATAGGTTAAGATATAGTCTGGTGCGCACTGGATGTCCGACTGCACCCTGGGTAAGAAGATGATCGTTATAAATAAATGGGCCTAGCGCCACCCATGACGTTTGTGATTGGTTTAAAGAAATACAAACAAGCCAGCGTTTTTTTCCCCCTATCACAGAATGAATAGGCTGTGTAGCCAGACCATACTGCGCTGTGGAGATAGGTCTGGCAATGCAAGACTAGTTAAGATAAGACTTTATTGACTTCCATGAGGAAATTCACGAGTTACCCAGTGGTATATACAGCAATTAAAATCAGCCCCACATTTACCAGCTGCAAAAATATGCATCAATAATAAAAATCCATGGGGAGTCCTTTGCAGTAGCCCGGGTTCGAATCCGACCTGTGGCCCTTTGCTGTGTGTCCTCCCCGCTCTTTCTCTCCCCCTTTTCAGTCTATCCACTGTCACTATTGAATAAAAGGGAAAACCCCCAAAAAAGAATCTAAAAAAAAAAAAAAAAAAGATAATAATAAAAATCCAACTAACATAATATACATTATTCTGAAATGGGCCATTTTACTTTATTTCATACTATTTATTTCATATATTTTTGGTATATATTTTGTAGTTTATTTCACTTGAGTAAAGCATCTGAGTACTTCCCCTACTGTACATGAGAACCTGTGTGTTGTGCGTTTTACTCCATTTACCTTTGCCAGTTTCTCAATAAAAAGTAAGTGAAACTTGGCGACCACACAGCAACACCCCGAGCCATAATACCCAAGGAGGTAAGCCTCTCTTCAGAACTCGAACCTCCAATGGTGCCATTTTGATGCTACCAAATGCCCACCCGCCGTTAGCATTCCATTGACTGCCATTCATTTTGATGTCACTTTGACAGCGAATAACTTTACATCTGAAGTGTTTAAAGACTTTATTTGTCCATTGTTTATTTCTAAAGAAACACGACAATTTATAAAAGGCTCCATTACCTTGTATCTCACGTTATGGCTCCGTAGCAGACGTTTTTTGTCATAACTAGGGTTTGGCATCGTTTGGATTTTAACGATTCTGATTCCAATTCCAATTCTTCCTTTCGATTCCGGTTCTTATCGATTCCGATTCTTTGAGGGGTGGAGTTGAAACGGGTCACGTGCTTATTTCACAAATAGGAGGAAAGTTTTATTTTGATTCAAAAGGTGGGTTTCAACATAAAATAAAGCCACACTAGAGCACCGCTTACTGTGCTCCAAGGCTGCAACACAACAAGCACCTGGCCGAAACCCAAACTTGCGCATGTTTAATTGGAAAGTGATGATCGGATTTGAAACCAAATCCTCCAAACAATTCCAAAACGATTCCAATAAAGAAACGTTTCCGATGGAATCGTAATTTTTGAAACGATTCCGATTAGGATTCTCGATGCCCAACCCTAGTCATAACCAAGCGACTTTCTGTCGCACAGTAGAGAAATTACCATACAGTCAGGAGAAGCTCGCAGGCAGTTTCGACTTACATTAGCTGTTTAAGTTTAATTGCTAATGTTAACTAGCATTTAAGTTAGCACTAATTAGCCTGTGCCCATGTTATCTCCTTACATATACCTATGCTCGCCGTTTCTGTAAGATTGGGAATGATTGAGATTTCTCTTGGCACAGCTACCAGAAGACTTCTTTCAGACAGGCTGCTCACGTCACATCTACGTCGTCTCTCTCAGTCGGACGCTGCGCAGTAACGCTCAGCGCTCACCGGAAAAGTGCTTCTAATATCCTTCACTGGTCTCCGTCCAGAGCAACGGGATCTGTTGGTCTATGGAGCTAAATCGGGGCCAAATGTTTTGCTAATTTTAAAAAAATATATATAGTTGAAAAACTAAAGCTTGAACTTGAAAATTTAAGTTTTGTTCAAAACTTGGAAAAAATAAAACCTGTATAACTAAAGTGTAAATTTATTCTTTCAGTTTGAATAAAATTTAGATTCAATTCTGGAATTATTTTGAATAAATTATAAATTTTCATTTTCACTTTCATATTTCTTTTCAGTCCCACATTTCCTGTTTTCAGATTCAAAACTTATTTTTTTACGGCTTCAAATCTTTTTTTTCGGTTTCAAATCTTTTTTCGGTTTCAAATCTTTTTCACTTTCAGATATTTTTTTCGGTTTTCAGACTTTTGGCGCTGATTTTGCGTAGGGGCGTGGCTTCAACTCAGAGGGCCGTGGCATTACGAATGACAGCCTAACAAAGAAGGCATGTTGCCTTCAGGATGAAATGTTATTGTGAGCTATTACTGAATGCTTTCTATCCACTATATACATGTGCTTTTTACTTAACAAACTGATACCAGTGACAAAGTTCCATTTAAAAATTGTTTTGGACAAGACGTACCAATTACACTATAAGAGCAATAAACTGTGCCAGATTGCTGCGTTAGCAGGACGACTTCTCCCACTTCCATGTACTAATTGGAATGTAGCACCACAGTATTCACTTGGCAGTCAGCGTAGCGTCTGCTCTGCCAAGGCAACCTCGCTTACGTATAGGGGACATGTGAAAGATATTAGCCTTTTGAATAGATACTTTGGGACATTATCCCCGCAGTGGCATTTTTTTGTCATTAACACATAAAGGGAAAATAGGTGGACAGCTGGAAATGAAGGATCACTAGCACTAAAGTTAGCATTAACTAACGTTAGCTTCACACTAGCTGGTGTTTTTACACTAATTTCAGTGTCCAGCTCAAGTTTTTTGACTTTAACGTGTAGTGGTCTTTGTGAACCTCTGTTTGTCAGAATGACCATAACTCGACAGTGGCTGCCTGCAGCCGTACAGAGCCTTATAAATGTAAAACATTATAGATAACTAACATTGCTAAGTTAATAGTGTTACCTTTTCATGGTTAGTTTAAACAACATGTCCTGGTCTGCTTTGTTAATCAATCAATCAAAGCTTTTATTACGGACACACACGGTCCAGAAAACAGACAGTAGACCTACAAATACAAAAAGACAAGTTAGTGTATTCTGATACAGTTAGGCTGTGGTAGAAGCCTTCAAAGTTTGCCCACTTGGCATATTTTGTAAGGCATAACTGTCATGCTGTTACATGTAACGTTATGTGTGTAAAACGTACTTTATCAGGCCAGAGCATTAATGTAAAGTCATATTTGTCTACTCTGTAAAAAGAGACCTTCTGTCGAGTTATGGTCATTCTGACAAACAGAGGTTCACAAAGACCACTACACGTTAAAGTCAAAAAACTTGAGCTGGACACTGAAATTAGTGTAAAAACCCCAGCTAGTGTGAAGCTAACGTTAGTTAATGCTAACTTTAGTGCTAGCGATGCTTGATTGCCAGCTTTGTCCAGCTGTCCACCTATATTCCCTTTATGTGTTAATCACAAAAAAATGCCACTGCGGAGATAATGTCGCAGGGTATCTACTCAAAAATGCTAATATCTTTCACATGTCTTACCTGTGGGCTGGTGCTAGTGAATACTGTGGTGCTATAAGTCATACATGGAAGTGGGAGAAGTCATTGTTCCTGCTGAACTGCACAATCTGGCACAGTTTATTGCTCTTATAGTGTAATTGGTACCATGTGTTGTCCAAAACAATTTTTTAAATGGAACTTTGTCACTGGTATCAGTTTGTTAAGTAAAAAGCACATGTATATAGTGGATAGAAAGCATTCAGTCATAGTTCTCACAGTAACACAATTTCCTGAAGGCAACATGCCTTCTTTGTTAGGCTGTCACTCATAATGCCACGCCCCTCTGAGTTGAAGCCACGCCCCCTACGCAAAATCAGGGCCAAAAGTCTGAAACCGAAAAAAATGATCTGAAAGTGAAAAAAAGATTTGAAACTGAAAAAAAAAGATTTGAAGCCGTAAAAAAAATAAGTTTTGAATCTGAAAACATGAAATGTGGAACTGAAAAGAAATATAAAAGTGAAAAATGAAAATTTATAATTTATTCAAAATAATTCCAGAATTGAATCTAAATTTTATTCAAACTGAAAGAAAAATTGGTACACTTATTTTTAGTTTGAATACATGGTTTTATTTTTTCCAAGTTTTGACCAAAACTTAAATTTTCATGTTCAAGCTTTAGTTTTTCAACTATATATTTTTTTTTCAAATTAGCAAAACATTTGGCCCCGATTTAGCTCCATATTGGTCCAGTTTATATACCGTCTATGATAATACCACGGTAGCATACTGTACAAGACTCCTTGTTTTTGTGCTGTTCCCATCGGTCCGTGATTATTCATGAAAGCCACTGTTGAGTTATCATATAAAGTGTATGCTTGCTGCCCTACTGCTTGTTCCACTACTGTGTTAACATTAGGGGTGGGAATCACCAGAGGCCTCGCGATACAATATCATCACGATACTTATGTCCCAATACAATATTATTGCATTGCAATATTGATTGTTACAGATTGTCAAGCAGACAAACTGACCAACACCTATATAACAGAAGATCGATACTTGCTGTCTGTGTATCGATACAGTATTGCCACCAGAAAATATTGCGATACTATGCTGTATCGATTTTTTCCTCCACCCCTAGTTAACATTAGCACTACATCTTTTTTTCCTTTACAGAGTTTAGACGGATGAATAGGTGAAAGAATCCTGAACATTGTTTGAAGCAAAAACATTTGCTGACAATATTTGTAGACTGGTAAATCCTTGTCCCCCTGAAGAGCATCTTTGTGGCATCTAAACACTTTGCTGCTTTGAACCTTGTAGTTGTGTCACATTTAATCTTTGTGATTTTTTAATGGAAGTGTTTAGAAATACACTTTTGACTTTGGCACGTATATCACAGGCTTGCAGGTACAGGCAGGAAAGATTAATTCACCTCTTTATTTAATTCTGTTTACAATAAGTGAGTAAGAAGTGTGGTCTCAATGGAATTTATGTATTGGGCATTAAAATCTTTAATGTGAATAACACTGCATACAAACTGAGAATTTGCTGTGGTAAAATTGTTTTGTGGAGGAGAACCTGTTTGACATTGAACAATCTTTTGTTGGTGGACAAGCGTCATCTTTACCGTGTGTCCATAAAACCTAATCTGCACTTCACAGTTAATGTTCATAACATATTTTTTTTTTTTTACAAGAATGTGTTGGGAACACAATGGGCTGCGGTGGTTGTAATAATACAGCAGAGGAAGGCTGGCTCTTCCTCGCACCGTTCGCTGAAACATATCTTTATAACTTCAAATTACTGGAGGTTAATCTAATGTCTGTCAAAAGCAGAGTGAGCGGGGGAAATCATGAAAATGGAAAAATGCAGAGGAGATTGTGCCCTGCCTTTAAGCCGACTGACCCAAAGTGGCCATGTCCCAAGTCTGCTATCAGACCAGGTGCCTGGTTGTGCTCTACTTGCAAGACTGTCTGGCTCACAAGACTTCCCCATAATGGATTGCACACTAAATTTCATTTTAATTCCATTTTTATCCAGCCTGGGGTAGCCCCATGAGATAAAATGTCTCTTTTTCAATAGAGATCTGCAGCAGTCCAAATCAGCAACCCATTATTTCTATTAAAAAAGTACACAGTTATTAATACAAGTGATTTTTTTAAAATCCTGTCAGGATGGTGGAACACAATGTTTAAGTGGTTATCATTAGCACCACCTTCCAAAAAGAATAAGCTGTCTACTGAATCATTTATATTCAATATTACTGTATGGCATAAAAGTAATCAATGAAAGGATTAAACAAAGAAAGAATGATTTAAGGACTGGAAAAGGTATTAGTGGCATAATAACTCTTTATGATGAAATAAAAAAAAGTGAACTGTCTTTTGTTTAATCAAACCTGTCCTCCGTAGATGTATTACTTAATAAAGGTTACTAGGATTGCTTTTAAAGAATATACAAAACTACTACATACTCATTTAATGAGGCATAATCTTTAACTTGAGATGGATATTTTAATACATGTGTTAAACCAGCCTACCAAGATAAACCCACTGTAATTTTATAGCATGTGATATTGTATTTGTAGCTCAGAGCAAAAAGGGAAACTAATACTTGTACATGTTTTTTTTAAATGTTTCTGGAGCATTTTATATTGCCTGTCTGTCTGTCTTTGAGAATATATATGGTTCTCTTTATTCAAATATATTAATCCACAAGAGCACTATTTTGTTCCCCTCTTGCATGCAGGAACCACAAGCCTCCATAGAAATCACACATTTCGTTAACTTGTGAAACCGATCAACGCATTCTCACTCCCGACTCGTCAAATACTGACGCTTGGTCAGGACCCCTTGGCGTCATGTGGGTCTTGTGGGTGGGGTTAAAAGAAGAATGTTTAAGTGACACAACAGACAGTAGCTCAGTCCGTATGGGAGTTGGGGTGTTCACCTCCTGGGCACTGCCAAGGTGCCCTTAAGCAAGGTATCGAACCCATCCTCCCCACCCCCTCTGCAACCGCTCAGAGCACCTGTCCAGCAGTCGCAGCCTACTCACTCTGACATCTCTCCATTTGTGCATGTATAAAGGACCTGAGCATTGTAATTTTCCCAATGGGGATTAATAAATTAGTATAAATTAAATAAATAAATTAAAATTAAACCCTGCGTTGGTTAACCCATCCTCCTTACGCAGAGTTTCCGCCATAAAACTATTCCCTACTATTGTCGCTCTTCATACTTTGTCATCTACATCTCATCGGCTTGCCAAGCCGTTCTTACACGTATGGAATCACGATGTTGTTTCTCGTCTTTTCCTCATGGCCTGTAGTGTTGGTGTTCTTTGAAACGCTCACATTTGGCCTCATGTGAAAATGCCAACGGTGGTCGTTCAGACGTGGCCTAGGATGTCTCCAACGACCGTAATGACTGTAGTCAGGAGCACTAACGAACACTAACAGTATCAATCATCTCGAAAAGGACCCTACAGAGGTTATATAGCCGGGTTTCCCTACTGTTCATTCAGAATTGAAGAAGTCTTTCGGATGACTACCTTCCTAGGCGGAATTTGACACTCCTATACTTTGTCACCTCATTTCCTCGTTTGCTCATTCAGCAATTACTACAGCCACGAGAGGTCTCTATGCAGTGGTTTTCTGGGTGAGGACTGTCTGAATCAGGGGAGCGGGAATGGGTGAGCAGACGAGCAGCAGAGGTTTGGAAGAAGACAGAGCGGCAGTTATCGATGGCGGGGCAGAAGTTAGGAGTGGTTTTGGCGAGGGATTTGGGACCAAGCTTTTCACAATGTTTCATCAGGAGGTGTAATTGAATTCATGCTCTCCTTTATAGATCCTCTCAGGTTCAGCAGCCCTCTGGCCCAGGAGCAAAAGCATTTGGCTAAAATTGTACAAACAGCCTTTAAAATCAGTGACACTAGCTGCCCTCGGACATCCGCAAGTATCGATTGTTGCCTTTTCTTGTTTGTGTAACGGCGTGGTGAAATAACTCAATGCTGCACTGCTGGACGTGAGTAACAAGGACAGGGGCTGTTTGTACGGCCACTGTAACTGTGATCTGGAAAAGGAATTACATCTCAGCGTAATTGCAAATGAACAAATAGCAAACGTTTTACATGCGATAATTTAAATGAGGCTCCCAGTGGCCTTTAGTTGTAAAGCATCAGGAGTCACAGTCTGTCCCCCACTGTTACTTCCAACTGGGACGTATGTGCTGTCAGACAGCAGCCACAGCAGGACACAGAGAGCACAGGGTTGATCAAAGCTGCATGGCAACAAGTATATTGTAGCATTCATCAAATACCAGCAGTGTGTTGTTGTTGTTGTTTTCGCCTGTAGACTTATTGGATAAATATGGAAAGGGTTAATTATGCATTAAATTAATATCCTCTGCTCTGGTGTTTCATCGTTATGAATGGAAGAGTGGCATATTTTTACATCTGTAGAGCAGATCACTGTGGCGCATACGCTCCACTATTGCGCTGCTCTCACACATGGTGTAGCCAGTGTTGCAGCAATCCCCCGTAACAGTCTGCTGCGGAGTTTGCTCATGATACCAACATTGTCATATCATATATCACAATCAAACTTTGGCTCCATGATCAGAGGAGACAATTCTATTCTATCATATACTGCAAAGTGATTCCAGATGAACAAATTTTCCTTAAATGTCAAAATTCAATGTTATCATTTTATTTATTTTTTTAAATAAAAGTTCTCAAAAAGAAGATGCTATTTGAGCATGTGTGTAAAAAAACATGAAGTCTTTTGGCATAAGCAAATGATCACGCTCTCATTAATCAATCCTATATCCGCTATAATACTGCAAAGCATTTTCATGAACGGATTCGTACATATTGTACAAAAACCCACGCACAACAATTCCTGATATTCATATGAAATGACGTCATCTGGCACGATGTGGTATATGCTAATACACTGCAGGGTAGGCCTATATCAGTGGTGGCACCGGCCCAGCAATGGAAAAACAAATGTGTTTACTTTTCTATCTCAGCCCTGCTGTGAAGGTGAAAACAACAATTCCACAATGGACACAATAGGAGGGTGGGGGTGGGTAATAATATTGAGAAGACAAACACCATATTTGCAGCTTCAGTGAGGTAGCATTCGATTCTTATGTGTCCTGCAAAACGTCTATTTTCTCATTACCCTTCATATTAACATGACATGTATTCATGCTACTGGCATAACTGGCATGTAATTGGCTCTTTCTTCATTTATAAAACTCAGGTTATAGTAAGGTTCACAGCAGGCTTTCAAAACATGACAGGGCTGTAATGCAAAACTGCAGGGATGATAGCTAAAACTCTGACTATTGTATAACTAATGGCACATATGTGTTAGGTAAGGTTTGTTGCAAAAGGACTAATGGAAAACTGCAGGGATGGATGGAAGAGAGAAGTTAGTGCTCACCCGTAATTTCTGGTTACTTGTTGAAAAGAACAGAACTGCAATATGCAATATATATATATACACATACATACACACGAGTGACAATATATTGTGTAATTTGTGTGTGTGACCCTTTCTCTGCAACTCCCTACTTTCCCCGACATTGGTTAATCTATCATGTTTAAGTTAGAGTTTTGATGATACTATCACCTTTGGGGCTGGTGAACTCAGGTTTCAGGCTGTGGCGTATAAGGGGAGGCGATAGCAACAGCAGAGCAAGAAGGGATTCATAAATCATACTGAAAGACTAAATGTGTAGCTAAGAGAACCCATTACAAAACACAAATGAATATGCATGGGAATTGATTTGGCGCGTGTGTGTGTGTGTGTGTGTTCATTTTCTCCTTCAACAGCTCATGAACTTTTGTCATCAATATTTTTTCTTTATGAATGCGGGTGAAAGGTAAAATAGCTAATCTCATGTTTGTATCATTTATGTGAGTGAACTGTGTGATCTTCCATTTTTTACTTGTATTATTGAAAACACAAGAAGAGGGTTGCAAGTACTGGAGTAGGTGTTCTCTAGTTTAACATAATAACTGTGATGATAATCTTTTTCCACTAAATAGTCACAAGAACCAAACTTTATTCTAGTCCTGCATTGAAACATTGCCCCTTGAAACTCATATATATAAAACCCTAATTAACTATTTAATATGCTGTTGTGTAGTTTAATCCATAACAGTAGACAATATTGTATAAGCTCTTTATGTTTTGCATGTAAAGTATTTATCTAAAAAGTAACTAGCAATAATAGTTGTTAAATTAATGTAGTGGTTAATTAATATAATGTTTCGCTCAATTGTAGTGGTGTATATTAAGTAGCATCAAATGGAATTACTCATGTAAGTAATTGAGTTAAAGTACATAGGTACATTACACCACTAAAAATCTCCTGATTGTTTTCTGGATATTTTTTTCTGAACTGTGTTATAAGCAAATGAAGAGTCGGTTACATAACTATTTATGTTTAATTATTTAAGCATCGTTAAAAGTATTGCCATCTTAATATGAGTACTTGCAACAACTAGCGCTTGTTGACAGTCAAATGCATGCTGTATACATGTGGTATACTGTCCCAATACTTGTGTTTGAACAGTTAGTAGTCTCGCATTGCCAGACTTTCCTCCACAGCGCTGCGGAGGAGGGTCTGGCTAGTTCACACAGCATTCTGGGATGGGAGAAAAATGTGCTCTGGTTTAATGGCATGTCTTTAAACAAATCACAATCGTCATGGGCAGCACTAAGCACCAGACAGAGCCACGGTGCCGCTGCAAAATAGCCTCGAGAAGGAACAGAAAAGTCAGATTTGACAGTCTAGCTAGCTGTCTGGATTTACCCTGTAGAGGTCTGAGGAGCAGTTAACCATAGTCCTCAGAAATCCACCAGAGTTTAAAATGTCAACACAAAGAAAGCGAAAGGTAATGGACATCCGGCCAAAATGAGGTCTATCCGGCGGAATTTCCGGCAGCACCGGAGCAATCCCGGAAGTGGAATGTCGTGGATATAGACTAAGCAGTTAGTGACATGAGAGTTCACTCCAAACTTAACCTTGACGATGCTGAACATTTGGAACCGGAACCAGGGTACCAGTAGTCAAAACTCAAGTAAAGTTCCCCAGTTCCTAAAAACATTCCTGCGCTCCAAGTAAAAGTTCCAGTAGTATAAAAGGGCCACAAAATGTCTGAATTGAACCAAGTGTTTCAGCCCAGTATTCGTACAAATTAAGTCCATCTTGCACAATTTGGCACCTAAAAACTTTACATGCTGAACCAAATTACAGTGCAACTGCAGGTAGCAGTGTGCCCTACTATATGTAGCAAAGTAATGGAAAACAAGGTTTGGGGAAGTGGATAGGATCGATTGTTTTTTTTTATTAACCATAGCCACAATCTTTTCCTAACCTTAACCAAGTCTTGGAGTTGTGTAACTCTAATCCAACACATTCTCACTCCCAACGCATCAAAAAGCGACGCTTGGTCAGGTGCTTTGGAGTTTATTATTGACGCAAAAAGTCTCCTTTAGCGTCATACATAGACGCGCTTGGGTGGGACATCTCTTTTTGATGCTCTGGGTCGGGACTATTGGCGTCACTATTTGACGCTCTTGGGACTCACGTCTAGCCCTTTAGCGTCATATTTAGACGCGCTTAGTTGGACTCTTGGCATTACTTTTTGACGCTCTGGGTCGGGACTTCGTTTAACTGACATGTGGCACGAGAAAAAATAGATCTAGGAAAAGGTCGTGGGTGGGGTTACAAAATGTACGATTCAGTGACACGCAGGACAAGAATGGGACATGAACCCTGGACTCCTGGTTTAAAGTCCTGTGTTGTTTGACCCATCCACCACCCCAACCAACATCCTTTCGCAAGTTTTCGGTCTTTCATACTACTCTTTCATACATACTTTTCTCTCTACTCTCTAGCGCTGCATCCGAGCTGCTACTCTATGGAGCTAGATTTGTTTCTTTATTACATGCGAGAAAATAAATGATCTGAGAGGAAAAAAAAAGTTTGAGAGCAAAAGTTATCACACTGATAGCAAAAAAGCATTTTATGAGAGAAAAAAAAATATTTGAGAGAAAAAGTTTTCATACCAACAGCAAAAAATAATAATATTTGAGACAAAAAAAAGTTTTGAGAGAAAGTATTTTCTCATAGAACATAAAAAAATATAAATTTGAAATTTTTTAAATTATTTCTGAGAAAAGAAAATCTCTCTCAAAATACATTTTTAAACTCTCAAATATATATTTTTTGCTATCAGTGTGAAAACATTTTCTCTCCAAAAAAAATGTGTTTCTCTCAAAATTGGCCAGTCGGGTGAGCACCGTCTTGTCTTGGGAGTCGAACTGAATCATTACACTGGCTGAGCAAGCTCAGCATCACTGAAGATTAAACATTAAATAGGCTAACCCTAAATGTAAGCTAGTTTGCCATTACTGATGCGTTTGTCAGATTGACATGGACAAAGAATAGCACTCATATTCATGAATGTGTATTATATTATTAGCATGCTAATTGCTAGAAAAGCTAATCGCTAATTAGCCATCATGCTAGGTAAACTTGCAAACTCACCTGGTTTGTACCATTTTTAAATCAAATGCCAAATTAATATGTTGATTTAGATAGTTTCACTCCTTATTTAGTGAGCTAGTTTCTACCTTTGCCCTTGCTAGCCTCAAAGCACCTGAAGAGTAACTGCTTGTTCATCATATACAACCTCCTGTACAACTTTCAGCTAGTCTGCATGGAAGGTGGCAACCCTATAGCTAGCCAACGTTAGATAGTGATTGATATACCGTTTGAAAGTGTCCCACCTAGTTTTGTGTAAAATAGTCTTTGTATGGTTGTTGCACTACACGTTTAGCTACATTGCATGTGTAGCTTGCAAACTCAGCTACACAGGGTTTATTCTAAATATTTTTACCATCTAGCCGAGGTCTAGAGCTGACAAAGTAAATTGCAGATCTAGAACTAAGGCTGAATCTCAATTCTCATCTTACCTCTTCCCCTTTGTCTCACCCCTAGCCCTTGTCCCTCGAAACGGTAAGGGCTAGGGGTGAAAACATACCCCTATGAAATGAGACGCCACTTGGGTACATGATCATATATACTTAGGTCTGTTTGCAATCAATATTTCTATACACTGCATGGTGTGTTGTATATCTGTTTCAGTTATCACTGTTTTGAATGTCATTGATGTTCAGAAACACTTTTTGTTAACAAAAATGTCTTTATTTCCCAAAAAAATAAACATAACATGCAAAAACATTATAGAAAAATGTAGAGAACCATTATCAACTATTAGAACAATAACTTACATGTCACACTAAAAAAGGCACTCAAATGTATAAAACTAAAAGACACACAAGACCACAAACAAACAAAACTACAGCTATTCTGAAATTCCAGACCATAGTGTGATGCCTGTTGGCCAGTAACCTTTCCCTCCAACCCCATTTCTTTCATTAGTGTCCTGTATCTTTACCAACAACAATGTACAGGTACATGAACAGGAATGAATTCAAATGATTACTGCTCGTTTTCAGCCAGAAAGTGGATCAGCTGCTGGGTTTCCTCCGGCGTCCCTGTGTGATACAAGACGGTATATGTAAAGCATGTGTCTCCAAAGCAAGTAGTGTTATGCACTGATATCAAACGAATTTCGCTGCTAATGGAGTTTAGTTAACAATGTAGACATGCATGCAGTCAAGGCAGAGAAATGCGGGATTGTTGTGCAAATCAGCAATGTAACGTTAACGTTAAGGTTAGCGTTAGCATAGCAAGCTAGCGATTTTTAAAAACGTTTCAGTTACAAATATAGTTGCAAATATCTATGTACATGATTGTGTAGAGCACAAAACAAGACTGTCGTAATTTTTAAATCAATTCTTTAAGCCGAAAATACTTACATTTATGTGTCTCTCTGGTCGACCTGGCAGCCATTGTTTCTTGTTGCGCAATGTATCTGGATGGCATTGCTCAGCCAGTGTAATGATTCAGTTCGACTCCCAAGACAAGACGGTGCTCACCCGACTGGCCAATAGGAACGTGGCCCCGCCCATGACATTATTTTCACAGCGAGAGCAAAATCCTGACACGAGAGCAAGAAATTGCATCGAGAGCAAAGACTTAGGTTTTGAGAGCAAGAAGAAAAACGTTTGAGAGAAACACATTTTTTTTTGAGAGAAAATGTTTTCACACTGATAGCAAAAAATATATATTTGAGAGTTTAAAAATGTATTTTGAGAGAGATTTTCTTTTCTCAGAAATAATTTAAAAAATTTCAAATTTATATTTTTTTATGTTCTATGAGAAAATACTTTCTCTCAAAACTTTTTTTTGTCTCAAATATTATTATTTTTTGCTGTTGGTATGAAAACTTTTTCTCTCAAATATTTTTTTTTCTCTCATAAAATGCTTTTTTGCTATCAGTGTGATAACTTTTGCTCTCAAACTTTTTTTTTCCTCTCAGATCATTTATTTTCTCGCATGTAATAAAGAAACAAATCTAGCTCCATACTACTCTGCCCAGTGCGTCCCGTACAGGCGCTGAAGGGTGATTTTTGCGTCGGTATCCGACGCTGAGAGCCACTGACCAAGCGTTTTAAGAGTTGGGAGTGAGAAGAGGTTGCACTGACCATATAGGCCTATGCTAGTGTATTTCTTTTGCCTAACTTTAACCATTGTTGCCATGGGCAGATACTGAAGAAAGATCGTTGGCATTGGGTGTAAAGGAAATGCAGTATGGTTGGATATTTTTAATGAGGGGGTGTAAAACAAGTTCTCTGCAACAGCTGTTAACGGTTACCCAGTTTCATCCTCAGTTTACCCATTTACTCCTCAAAGCATGAGCTTAAAGTCTTAGGCATTTTCAGGCTTAATAAGGCAGAGAATAGCATTTTTTTCTGTGAAGGTGATAGTAATTTGCAAACGTAGTTGCCCGCCTGCATACACACACACAGACCCACTGGCACAAAGCTTCCCTCCTTCTTCTCCCTGTCACACCCCGCATCCCACCATCCTCCATCTGCCTCCTCCTCTTTCCATCCAGCAAACCTAGCAAATGTTTAAATTACACGACCAAGTAAGCAAGATTAATTAAAATGATAATCTACAGGCTGAATATATTTCACACTTAGCTAGGCGGCGTTTTGAAATTGCTGCGCCGAGTTTTAAAGTCAAAGTGGAGTGTTGACCTTTTCATCTGCTTTAGTGAAACAGTCATTAGCCCAATTAAGAACATCCCCATTATATGCGAAACACTCGGCGCTATAATCGACTTCATAAATGTAATGTATGGTAATGAGGGGAAAAAAGAAAAGTAATGTTTGATTTATGTGAGCTGGGAATGTTAAATAATGTATATTTATTTTTAAACAAAGTATTTGGAGAGCTAACATCTGTTAGGATTTAAATGATTCCCTTAAAGGCTTAAGAAGAGAGTAAACAGTTTTAATTTTTTAATCCTGCAGTCTTTTCAGGCAGATTATACCAACTGAAAAATGTCCTGTAGTTATTACAGTTACTATTTTTCTATTATTCTGCTGCTTTATTTTTTCATTTTCCACATTTTCCAGAATTGTGTTCCCTTGTCTCGTTTTTTGCTTTTTTGTTTTCTTGTACTCAGAAAAAGCTGCTGATGCTTCAGGTTTGAAGATGCTGCAACAATGCCTGCTGCTTCTCCATTGCTCTCCCTCCCCGTGCAAGCTTAATCAAAACACTGGTTTGATTCCCTTTTCCCAGGATGTTGGGTAATCCTCTTATGAAGTAACTGTAAATCCAAACTTGAGAGTGTCTCTCATCAGTCTCCCATTCACTCTGAGACAACATACACGAACGGCACACTGTCTACGGAAGAGCCTCTCACCCTGACATGGGTGAGATAAAAAAAAAAAAGATTTCAAGAAGAATGTCTTCGATCAAAGTCAATTAGCAGCTAAGAGTGTGATCTGTGTGTGTGTGTGTGTGTGTGTGTGTGTGTGGGTGGGTGGGTGTAAAGCCCTGCTCTAGCTCTGCCTCCTCATCTCCATGCTTCATTTATCTGTCATTAGCAGAATTAATGGCTCTGAGTTTGGGACAGGGAGAGAATATGGCACCTTTCCAAAATAGGGGAAAACAACTCTGTGAGGAACTGGGGGGACAAGAGCAGAGAAGACAGAAGTATGAAAGAAAAATGGGCTGAGGGAAGAGTCTGGAGATGGAGAGAGTGACAGACAGAGATGTATGATGTTCATTTTTTATTAAAATAAAAGGAAGGAGAGCTATGGATAGAGAATGGCACCATGGCTTATTGGTCTGTTATTTCAGGCTATGTCCACACTTGTGCACATGAAGTTGGAAATGCATCTCGTTTTATTTGCTGAAAAGGAGGAAAAGGAGAGGTTTAAAAAAATAAAAAATAAATAAATAAAACTCCTGTCAAATGGAGGAAATTGAAAAAGCAGGTGTCCAATTGTGTGAATGCAAAGAACAAAAAGAGCTTTTCAAAAGCGCTACTTTTCAACCTTCACAGACATGGACAAATACTTACTTCCCCTCATAGCAACAAAGTTACAAGTCACCTCCAATTTGTTCTATCATTATGGCTGTTAAAAGTGTTGCTAACAAAATATCAGTGTGTCTTTGCTGTAAAATGAATGCCTTGGCTTTAAATGATGTCATTTTGATCAGGGGATATTGATATATCTTACACTGATTAGAAGATAGCTGTTGTGAACAGCGTATTTAGCCGCGAGAGCCGAAAGAGTATTCAGCCGTGTCTCTTCAAATAACATATCCTTCATAGTTTTGAATATTGGATTTAGGATTTAGAATTTACCCTTTTTGCTGTTGGAACCCAGGATTTTTTAGCAATGCCATGGTGGCAAAGCTCTAGAGATGGCATGTCTGTCTTGTCTGTCAGTCAGTCCATCACTTTGGTCTAGGGTGAAATATCTCAACAGGTATTTGATGGATTGCTGACATTTTAAATTAAATTTGGTACACACATCCATGTCCCGCCTCTGGATGAATTGTAATCACTTTGGTTATCCTGTGATTTTTTTTAAGTCAGAATTGTAATTTGACCAATACCTTTTAATAACTATGACAAAAGTCTAGCAAAACTGATGACATTCCCACCAGCCTCAGCTGTACTACGTGTTTACGGCTAATCAACAAATGCATGCTAACTCACTGCTTTAGCTACATACAGTGTCATAGAGCCGGCTGTTAGTCTTGTTAGCATGTGTGCTCCTGTGTTTTTGTGTACTGAAGATATGCACTGAAACAAAAACACTTTGTCCAAACCTCTACCGTTTACTATAACTAACTGTCAAAGCAAAACAATTAATAATAATAATGTAATAATGTATACTTTATTAATCCAGCAAGGGGAAATTACAATGTGGTAATATAAATGCTTTTCAGTTGTAGTGTTTTTTCTTCCAAGTACCTTTTCATGCTGAAAGGACAGTTCAGTTGGGTGGAAAAATATTTGAGAATAAGTGTAAGGCAAGTGGAGTGTAAAATCTGTGCACACACAGTGTCTTATCACACAGACAGGCCAGGAGCGCTGAGTGCAGAAGATGGTCCAAAACAATGCTCCTAAAATGAGTGAAAAAACATGTCACAGTTACAGGCTTTTCTTCCCTGCCACCACATGCAGTAATGACCTCAGATCAGCACTGCAAAGACGGTCAGACTTTCTCATACAAATGCCTGGGTGTATTAAATCTGGTAACAGGATTCTATAAAACACAATCAAAAGATTCTGTAGAGTTGTGTTTTTTTTTTCAAACTCAGAGAGAGAGAATTTTAGCCTTGTGAGACCGTCCTGATCTCGCAAGCTCCAGTTTTCCACTCGCAGATCAGTCTGGCATCTTGAGATAGAGAGAATTTGGAGCCGTTTGCCAAACGACCGACCAATCTGCGTTGGTTTTGAGGCGGGTTTAGGTGTGACGCAACGAGAAGGACAGATGGTTTATCCAATCAGCTAACCAGTATTTTCAGACAGTGGTAGCCCCTAATTCTGTTAGCCGCTCGCTAATGCTTTTTTCTCTTGGATCCTTCTTTTGGAATATGGACCGGGAACCTGAAATGGTGGCTTTTATTTGTAAATTCTCGTTACACAAACGGCGAATATCCTTTACCGACATGTTGCTTGCTTGCTGAGCTAACAAGCTATGCTTTGCCTGCAGCAGCAGGGATAGCCTGGTTTGTGGTTGTATTTTCATACACTTCGTTGATCTGATTGGTTGATTTGGCCCGTCTATCACCAACATAGGTGGTGATAGACAGATGGCTTATCCAATCAGCTAACCAGTATTTTCGCCCCTTCCCAAAAGTTCTCCAACGGTAAGTTCCCAGATGGGTAGAAGTTCCCAGATGGATATGCCGAGCAAATGCGAAGCAATCCATCTGGCGGAGTCAGGTTAAGATAATTTACCTTTAAAAGTACATTTTCCTATAAACATATTACAACACAAGCTGGTTATAACAGAAAAATAGAATAAAAGCCTTCTTCATTGGCAGGCATAAATAAAATATAATGATGACTGCATGGAGTGAAGAGGGTGATAGATAATCCCCGAGAAGTTGAAGGACAGAGAAGTAAAAAAATGGTGTCCCATTTAATTACAACACAATGTAAAGGCTTAGCCGCAAGGTTAATACTTACTGACACTACTGTATGGCACCGCTGTAGGTAATGTGGCTCACAGGGACACACAGAAAATGAGCAGAAAATGAAATGCTCTGACCCTGCGTAGATCAGTTCTTAACTATGATACTTAACACAAGGGTGAATGGCTGAAAAAAATTATGAGTGGGAGGATGATTAGTATGTGCCAGTCTCTGTCATTAGGCATCTTTTATTTTTTAAATGCAGTTTAATACAAGTGAGGTGTGGGTATAATTACAAAGATGTATGCTTATTTGTTATTTTTATACCCTGTGGCTATCACAGTAAAATGCAACTGTTTAGCACCTAGCTCACATGGCAGCATAGATTTAGAGATGAATCTTACAGAAAACAGTCACTTCCTCCCACTTTTTTAGCCCACCTTTGTGGTACAACACATGCTTCAGTGAACCAAAGATGGCTGTAATCACACCTTTGATGTAGATATACCAAGGAAGAAAATATGACTTTCCATTATTACACACAGATATAAAAGTGTTCAAAATGCAAACTAAGAGACTTCCCAGTAGAAATGGAGAAGAGGCTTTCATTTCCACAGTAATGAACCAATGTGAATGTGCATACATGCACCGTGTTTCTATAACTGCTAGAGCGGTAAGAAGAAGGAAGAAACTGGCAACATTGCCTCTCAGGCTTAATATATCTGGAATATCAAGACACACACACAAACACACACACACACACACACACACACCTAAGCTTTGCATGTTATAATAGCTCACAAAACTGCCTCATGATCATCATCAGGCCTTATGAGGCTTTAAAAGGCTCATTAGGTTGACAGGAGAAGAGCATTTGTGTGTGTGTGTGTCAAGGTATACAACACATGTCTATTTATGTGTGTGCATTAATGTGTGTTTTTGCCTCATTTGCCTGTCTTTGTGTATGCGTGTGCATCTGCTTTCCTGCATGTGAACTAATGTGTGTGTGTGTGAGAGTGTGTATGTGTGTTGCGTGTGTCAAGCAGACAGGACTGTTGAGGCAGGCATAATTGAGGCTGCAGTAATTAAAGCTGTTTTAATTGTTTTAATTGGTGTCATTAACGTACTGAGGGTCAAGCTGTTGACACACTCTGACATGCACATGCACACACATTTAGCGCAGACATGCATACCTACACGCACACAACTATTTGGGCTGTGGGATACATTTCCAGTTACGGTGGATGACACTTATCACTGCATAAACTCTCTCCCCACGCCGTCGCTACATAACTACATTTTGTCATTGGGTATAATCACAGATGAAAAGTGACAGATAATACAAACATAGTTGTGAGTCTTTCTCTAGAAAAACAAACTCGCTGATCCAATAATGCTAGCAGCTAGCTCAGGCTAATCTCATAAACCACTCATAGATATAGCTACGAAAAGTCTGCGTCGGAAAACCCCCTCACAGGGCTTTCAAACGGGGAAGTGAAGTTCAAGTCCCGGAGAAGGTTAAGGGGAAACACAACAATTTCACCCAGGGAATGGGTGTTTGTGTCCCGGGTGTACTACTTAAGGGGACCTACTTAAGTGTTTTATCCCTCACAATCACAATCAACTTTTTGTGGCTAAAAGTAACTATAACTATAACCGCTGTCACAACCGTCACCTCACGGTGACTGGTACTCGGCTTACAGAGTCAGCTAAACCTTTTGAAGCTTATGACCCTAACAACTCTGTGAAGCAGCTCAACCTGTCTGTCTGTCTGTAAAGCTAACATTAGGTCAATTAGCTACAGTGTGAACAGTATTATTAGGGATCATCAGCCTGATATCAAAACTTTTAGGGTTGGGTCTCTTGGAAGCACTTTTTGACTGACATGCGGCACAAGAACGAGACAGTTAGGTAGACGTACATTTTGTGTGGGGTTACAAAATGCAGGGTGCGAACTACAGGGGAGCTAGTGGGAGCTCGGCTCCCCTTAATAAGACATGGGCTCCCCTGAAAACGTGATTTGTGAAATTTTGGGGGGTCTCTAAAAATACTGACAATGTGTCATTTTGACGTGCAATTTCAGTTTTGTGTAATGTGATCATCGTGGATTATTATGTTTAAAATTGCAAAAATATCATTCATTCATGCATGACGGCGATTTAAACCTAATTCACTTCAATAAAGAGAACTATACATGCTATTCTTGTTATGAGCAGCAAGGCGCTGCGGTGCAAATTCAACTCATGTTTAGTACATGTTAACTCAAAGATTGGCAGAAAAAATATAAACGTTGGAGGCCATTAATTGGTGCGCAAAGTCCTAGAAATCCATTCTGTAGTAAACGTATAGCCATGGCAAAAAGAAAACAAGGCAGTTTAATTAATTTTGGTTTTACTAAGAAATTGTGTAGCGATGACGTTAATAGCACGACCGATTCACCTGCTGCAAGCCCTGTTAGCACACCTCCCTCCGGGGTGACAACGCAAGAAGAAGCTGAAGAAATAATGTTCTCTCTGGCCGAGGATGATCCTAATCCCTCTTGCTCCTCTCTCCCGTTAAATTGGAACAGCCAGCAGTGGAGAGACTGGAAGAGCCCATATACATGGCTGTTTGTTGAGGATGGAAGCTTGGGTTGCGTCGCTAAGGTCTAATTGAACGTTTGCTTGGGGTAACCAACCTCATTACGCAGATTTTTGGTCTTTAACACTACTCGCTGCTATTGTCACTCTTAATACTATGTGATCTTACAGTGCTGCGGTCGAGCTGCTGCTATGCCCGATGAGTTCCATACAGACGCTAAAGGGGGATTCATCGGTATCCGACACTAAGAGCCACTGACCAAGCATCAGTATTTTACGAGTTGAGAGTGAGAACGGGTTGATTATTATGGTACCATGGTGGACAACTATGTCAAGAACCATTGGTTTTCTTATAAGTTAGCTTTACTCATGGCTGACCAGTTGGGGAACAACCTTGTTTAATACTATATGTAGACCATACATATACCGTACAGCAATCACAGCACCACAATTTCAATTATGGTCAGAAAAATCACAATAAGACATTTCCCTCAGGTGAGCTGAATAGGCAGACATTTTGACTTGTCAAAGCAGGAGAAGCCCAGGTGAATCTAATTTCATTAACAATGACTCAGTTCCATCGAGTGTTCCAGTATGCCATGCCAGTGAGCCAGCATGCACGATACCAGGACCCTGAAACTATCTCATATAAATGGAAAGCAGTCATTTACTCCTGTGCTTTTTCTGCTATACTCCCATTTAATATGTGTTACATTAGAACACTATCTGCTCATACCAGATTAGTTTATACAGTCCTGATTTCAAATATGAAAGTTATTTGAAAATAAGTGTATAATCAGGCAACACTTATTACTTTGATGGAGTTAACCAAATGAGTTTAATAGAACGTTTTCCATGATTATTATCTTACTTTCTTCATACTGGTCTTGCCAGAAAACTCAATAAGCCATCTCTGGGTCTCAATGAGGAATGTTGTAGTTTTACTTTGGGCTGAAAAAAGATGCATAGTTGTTGCAACATTTGTAAAAAAGCCAATGTTTGTTTTCCCATAAAAAACAAATTGATTGATGATGTTTTATGATTTCATCGACAAGTGAGTTTGAACAGTTCCCCTAACCCCTTATTAATCATACACCCTTGGAACTTGAAGTGAATGGGTCAACACATTTAAAATTTTATTGCAATAAATCAGCTTGTGGTATTTTTAAAGTTTATGTATTATGTTTTTTCAGCATGTTTCTTATCTATCATGTCCTGTTTTTTGAGAAACCCTCCACCTCTCCATTTTGTACTCTGGACATAACATTTTATAAACTTTCTTTTGGCACAATTGACCCTTAAAATTACGTCCTTTCTGTTTGTAACATGCAATAACCAAGCTCATTAAGTAATTTCCAAGAATTGCAGGCCTATTTTAAAATTGCATTCTCTTTTTTTAAAAGGTTTACAGAAAGGTTTTAAACATAGTGGAGCTCATTCTTACTCAAAATTAAAAGAACAAGAAATGATCATTCATCAGCCTCTACTAGGTGTGAAAGCCATTTATAGGGTTATAGGTGACGAAAGCCAATGTTTTCTTCTAAATTGACAATTACATATTCTGGGCTTCATGTAATTGTTTTTCAATCTTGTGTTGTTTATTTCTATTACTGTGTCTTTTGCTGCAGAATTGCAATATTTAATAGTGTGCACAAAACGGCATCATGGGGTCACAGATATTGCATTTAATCAGAAAAGTGAAAGAGCCTCCAACTGCATCATTTCAAATTTATATGAAATTGTGCACTTATTCTAGATTTATTTACTAGTAGTGTTGAAGCATATTAGCAGTGTAATTGCTGGATAAAAAATAGTTTTGATGGCCACTTCTGTGAAGAAAGAAGACAGAGAGGCGGTTAGAAGAGAAAAATGTGCAGATTCCCGCAATTCATTGCTCATTGACCCATGCCCATGTCAGCCAACACTGTTCCATCATCCCTCTCTCTCTCTCTGTTTAAACAGCAATTTTTAGTTTGGCAACCCTACTGAATTAATGCGTGTGGAAATTATCTAAAGAGGGATTTGTCTATTTTGGATTTACTAAGTGGATTTTCCTCCTTTTTTTGTAACGATCCCTGCTCACCAAGTAAAGGCTTTCTGAAGGTTCTGGAGCTAAGATGTAATGCATAATAATAACAGGAAAAGCATCCATACACTTTGATATGCAATATTGTTATATTTAGGCAAGATTTCAGACAACGGCCATCTTCAAGTATCAACAGGAAAACAAGTGAACACAGGACAATATGAACAAGGTCATTGTAACAATCAAGATGGATCCCACTGTCTGTATCAACTTGAAAGATTGAAAACACATGCTATTATGGCTATTCTTACTCCTTTCATCTTCCCCTTTCCATCTTATATCTTATTGAGTGAGGGCATGTGTGTTAATTACATCATAAATATTGGCAAACTGAAACGTTTATCAATCCACGTCAATGACCCAACACGACAACATCTTCTGTCTCCACCACCTGCCCTGCACTCCAAAGCTTTAACATTCCCTTTCCAATATGCCACACTGCAATCATTGATTCTCTGTGACGGGCTTGGAGAGGTCATGTGTTCGATAATTACAAGCAGTGCATCACAAAGCTCCAAATAACATCAGCATCATTAGTGCATCTTTGGGCACTTAGAAAAGCATCTGTCTTTAATCACAGTTTGGGAATACAGAATTATGCCAGCAGCACCTCACCTCAAAGCAGAATTTTCTTTCCTCGTCTGTTTTGCTGCATCTATTCTCTATTTCTTGCTTTGAAATTTACATAATTCAGCACAATAAAGTCAGATTTTTGTTTTTGACAAAATGTTAAGAAATGTGTATCCATGAACATGTGTCCACGCCCAGTGTTGGGAGTAACGGCGTTTAAGTATAACGGCATTACTAACGGCGTTATTTTTTCAGTAACGGAGTAATCTAATTAATTACTTTTCCCATCGTTGCAACGCTGTTATCGTTACTGAGAATGTAAAGTGGCGCGTTACTACAATTTGGTTGAATGAAGCGCGAGGTGTCAGGCTTTGGCTACACATCAGCTGCCTGGAGAGAGCAGGGGTGGGGATGATGACACCGTTGCATATGACTGCACGCTCTGACTACCACTAAACACAAGACAGTGACGAGCCAGGGAAATTCAAAGGTAGCGTTCTCGAACTGGAAGTACCGGCACTATTTCTCGCTCATTGAAATTAAAGGCAAGAATGTTTATGTAACATGCACACTATGCATTATCCACGTGTGCCTCAAGCAACTTGAATCTTATGAAGCCCCTCACATCAACACATGCTAACAGGACACTTGCTGCTAACCCAACCCCAAGCCCAAATGCAGCTAGCGTGAGCTCCAGCGAAGGAGACTGTTAAAACAAGCAATGCTTGATTTTTCGGGTCAGCAGCAGGTGACCAAGGCCGAGCTGAACACATCTTCAATCAGTTAATATAAACATCTTTGACGTTGAAGATGTTATAGAACGTAATAGCGTTATAGAACATAAAAAATAATGTCACAGTTACTTTGCTGAGTAACTGATTACTTTTACAATGTGGTAACTGAGTTACTAACTCAATTACTTTTTGGGAGAAGTGATTTGTAACTGTAACTAATTACTTTTTTAAAGTAAGATGACCAACACTGGTCACGTATGTAAATAGAATGAACAAAACATTAGAAACATCTCTCAGTAATGCTGTCCAGTACAACGTAAATACATGACTACATTACAAAGCTTTGCAAAGGTACAAATCGTGGCAGAGCCGTGGTATTGGATTGCATAAGAGTGTACAGGTGCACCTTATAAAGTGGCAACTGAGTGTACATTACCTATTTTAGTCTTACAGGAAGGAAATATGCATAACACATTGCACCATCCCTCCAAACACACACTCAAGTACACACAGTATGTTGCTCCACTTGAGAACATCGCTTGAGTTATTTTAGGCTGAACCAGCCTTACATCTGTGCTGAGAGTCAGTGAGTCAGAGAGGTGCTCTTGTGGCATTGCATGGTGTTTTCTGTCTGTCAGGAAGCGGGGATCCACTGGGAGAGAGATACTGGCGCTATTGGCTGAGAATGCTCAGAGTGTAAGAACTCCACAAACTAAATCCTCAAATATGGTACATACTGGAGGGTGAAGTGCAGTCTCCTGCTGGTGGCATCATCTACTGGTAGTGAGCGTGGTTGACGCACTTCAGGGGGTCCAGCTGAGGGATTTTTAGAGACGTGCCAAGCCAATGCTTTCAAAGTTTAAAGATGTCAGGGAGACAGGGCGTTAATCATTAAGGTCTCTATTTTCTTGTGAATTTTATAGCAGACAGGGACGGGGAAGTGAACATGCGTCGGAACACATTCAACCTGTTAAAATGGACATTATAAATCAGGATACTGGGAGACATGAGGTTATGCAGGTGATGGAATGCATTCATATTCAAAGATTACTGTAAAATCTGTGTATACATGCAGCAGGTCAAAAATCTGATGTCTTTCCTACCCCAACCTTGTTTTGACCATGGTTTACTTACATTAAGTATAATTATACTGATGTTAAAACACTGTGGTACTTTCTCTATTTGTAATCTTTGTCATGCACATGTGCACTTGCAAATACCCTGTTTGAAACTGGGGTTTCTTCAGCAGAAATATAGCTGTGATAATCTGGTTTGTCTAATCCCTTACCCCAATGACAGAAAGTGAGAGTTCCTGTTCCCGGGACATTTTACAAATCAGGTTACTGCTGAAAGCTAACAGTAACCTGCTTACGCACGTACATGTGCTGAAGATCTGTGTGTTGGAGTGAGGCAGGAAAATGACGAGGTGAAAATGTGTACGACTTAGTTGAGTTTCAAAAAAAGCTTTACAATCTAAATGCATTAACGCTTATGAAGTAATTTGAATAAAATGTAAATTGCAAAATGTATTACTAGGATTGTACTCAAATATTTGGTTTCATTTTGTGTTGTTGGATTTCTGGGTACTTCTGTAGGGATTTTGGGATAGGATAGGCAAAAATAAGCCTTTTTTCTGTTTGCTAGGGTGGCAAATTGTGGGAAATAATTGTTTCTTTTATGTATGTTAAACACAATAAAATTATTCATCATCATCATCATCATCCGCCTCATCATCATCAAAAGATACAAGGCCTAGCCCTGGACAGGAGCCTTCCTGGAGTTAAATCTCTTGTACATCCGGCATACCTCTGACAGATCGCGATGGTGGGGGTGGGCAGATGGCTGGGGGTGAGGTGTGAAGTGGTTGGTTGAGAGGTGGGGTGAGCCAGGACCGGATACAGCCTGCAGAGCCGCAGCTCAATCAGGTTGTTGTTACGTTGCGAGTCTGATCTGCTAGTTGGTACTTTGAGCAAGGGGGGAGGGGAGGGGGGGATATCCAACAGGCTGAACCATGTAAGACCGTTTTACACCAAATCTGGTGACCCACAATATCCATGTGTTTGCACGTCAGGCTGCACAACAACTGAATATGCTGTTGTCAAAACTGCTTTTTCTGAGTTTTAGTTTTTATTTTGCTGAGTGTCTTGCGTTACATCCTGGAGACTGACTCTGATCTTTAAGGTTAGGTGGCTATGACAAAGGACAATTAATTTACACTGATGCTCAATTCTATTTAGTAGTTCTGATGCCCCCACCCAACTTGTACTTAACCTGTCTGAAGGGAAGCGTGCCTATATTCCCACAGCCCTATATTCCCACAGCCCTATGTTCCCACATTTCTACAATTTCTTTTCCAAAATTAGGCACAATATGAACTTTTATTTCAGATCCAGGAGGATCCATATCACAATAAAAAAAAAAAAACATACAAAAGAATATAAAGATACAAGGCCTTCCACAATGTTCAATGTCTAACATACAGACATGGTCGCCAATGGTTCCACAGTCTGGAAGAAAATCTGACAGTACTGTGTACAGGGTTGGCCAAAACAGCGATTAAGTCATTTTCTGACTCAGATACCCTACAAATAAATCTATATCTGGTTATGTAAAACAGCAGAGCAGGTAGGTACCCCGACACTGTCAAACATATGGCTTGCACTGGAGCTACTTGGAGCAGCAGCCTCATACTGTCATTATATGCCACTATGAGTTTTCTAATGCTGCCTTGCTTGTAACGACACCACAGGTAGGCAGTATACAAAGGTGTACAAAACGCTTTGAAGAGTGAAATCTTCACAAATACAGAGCACATGCTAAACTTACGACACAGCATGTTTGCTTGAGCATACAGCTTCCGACGCTGCCTATAGATATCCTTATCATCAGACAGGTCATTTGTGATAATATGGCCCAAATATGTAATCTCATAGTGCCAGATAGATAAAAATCAGGGAAGGTTGACTCTCTGTCTTCTCTACTTCTGATAGCATTGTATTGTAAATCCAAATCAGCACCATAATGTTCCCACATTTCCTTTTTCATGAATTTGTATCAGATTTTATCCCCCTAAACCTACGGAGCCCCGGAGGTGACATGGAGGAAAAAAAAAATCGGAGGGAGAAAAAAAAAAGCAAAAAGATATGTAGTGGCGAAACACTCAGATCTTCGACTTTGAAACTTCGAGATCTCGAGTTTCGCGACGGAGAAAAAAAAAATTATGAAAAAAAGAAACGGAAGGAAAAAAAAATAAAACACGTACTGGGGACAAACACTAGCTCGAGATCTCGAGTTTCAAAGTCGAGATCTCGAGTTTGCAGTGCCCGGGGCTCTAGCGTCTTTTTGGTGTCGGGTTTTGGCTCCCAAGAGCAGAGGCAGTGAGCTCCAGATCCTGCAGCCGCAAACGGACTCTGCTGCCCCGGGGGGCAGCTGTGTTCCTGCCCGGGGGAAGAGACGCCGCCACCGGCAGCTTTGCCTTGCTTCTACGCCGGTCCCTGCTGATCCAGATCGGACCGGACAAAGACACTGGTGATCGGAAGGATCTTCCACGTAGTCCAGGACGACCTGTACGTCGATTCTCTGCGGAAAGTTCTATTGCCTTTGCCGGTGGCAGGCGGACGGAGAGGATCTATTGCGGTGCGGGGCAGCAGAGTCCGTTTGCGGATGCAGGATCTGGAGCTCACTGCCTGCTTCCTGGGAGTCAAAACCGACACCACGCAGCTGGAGCCCCAGGCCGTAGGCTACTGCTGGGACGAAACATGACCGGGGGACCGCCGCAGCAGCTAGGCAAAGTTGTGTTCATGCCCGGGGAGGACACGCTGTAGCCGGCCACGGAAATCTCCGCCTCCCGCTGCCATCTGGATTAGCTGGGACCGGTGCAGCAACGAGGCGACGCTGTGTTCCTCCCCGGGGGAGGATACGCTGCCCCCGGCCGGAAATCTCCGCCTCCCGCTGACTTCTGGACTGGATCACTTTGTTCACTTTGAAAGTCGAGATCTCGACTTTGAAAGTCGAGATCTTGACTTTGAAACTCGAGATCCCGAGTTAGTGTTTGTCCCCAGTACGTGTTTATTTTATTTTTTTTCTCGTTTTTTTTTTTTTTTTCATAATCTTTTTTTTTCTCCGTCGCAAACTCGAGATCTCGAGTTTCAAAGTCGAGATCTCGAGTTAGTGTTTGCCACCAGTACATGTCTTTTTTTTTTCTCCCTCCGATTTTTTTTTCCCTCCATGTCACCTCCGGGGCTCCGTATAAACCTAACCTTAACCCTAAAAAATATTGTGGGAGGATAGAGCTTAAATTGAAGGGAAATGTAGGAACACAAAACCTAATTTTGAAAATGTCCTAGAAATGTGGGAACATAGGGCCGTGGGAAGATAGGGCCTAATTTTCTGTGGAAAAAAAATAATCTTGGGCTGTGAGCTGTGGGACCATTGGGCTGTGGGAACATAGGGCTGACCCCGCCTGAAGATCCTTATCCCACGTAGGCCTACTTGGCCCGCTGAGGTTGAGTTCAGCTGTAAACCAGAGCTTGACAGTCTTGTAAATGTGTGTTGTGCTGAATTATTGTATTGTATTATTATATTTGTTTGAAAAAGGAGACAGAGAAACAGAAAAAGGATCAGACAGAATTATTATATGAGTAGGGGGCTAATTACCAACCACTGAGACTTTACAGTGTCATTATGGAATAATGAAAATATCACTCAAAACGCTATTACAGAAATATTAAATTTTCATTAGACACCCCTAGAGCTTCTCTACCCCACTTCTTTATCTTTTTTTTTTTTTTACTGCTCGGGACGCTTCTTTCATTCTGTTAATATTTAATGACAATGATGGAATTATTAGTTGGACCACTAAGCATTCAGCTTTTGGGACGTGACTGAATCCAAATGCGGACTGTGATTAAGGAGGCATATGTACTGAAAGGGAGAATTGAGCAAGGGTAAGTGGGAAGGAGTAAAAAGAAGAAAAAAGTCAATTGAATTTGAAAATCAATGAAGGGATATATAAAACAAGTCAAACAGTTGGTGTGAAGCCAGACAAGACAGACACAAAAGAGAATGAAAAATAAATTGATAAAATAGTTAGTAGACAGCTTCCAGCAGAGACATATGGTACTGAAGAAGCCCCATTGTAAAGCGCATGCTAATATTGTGAAAAATACAACACATTTGATTGAAAGGGAATTGTTTTCTGTATTGATTTTGGCTGATTTTAAAATCTCAAGAGAAACAAAAAAGTAGATTTTCTCTTTTGTGATCCAAAACTGGTTTTATTTTCTCACAAATCTGACCTCGTCACATTTAATCAAGCTTTACAGTCTTTACTCCAGTGTTTAGACCATTATTGAATGGGATCAGGAACAAACACTTTGCAATAACCCTGCAACACCAAGCATCCACCATTTATGTAAATTATATATTTTATATTACATTATTACATTACATTAATCGTGTTAAACACATCGTTTAAACAGTATATTTCACAAATATACACTGTATATACTGTCATATCCACCTACCTCAGATATACAATTGTATACGGTATGTGGTGTATATTGCTGTGTTTAGTAGTAGTAGCCTACAGTATTGAATTTAGTCTTGCAATTGTAGGTTTTTACGGTGTTTGGTGTTTTAAGCCACTAACGTCGTCTTCCAGGCAGCCCTGCCTGTAAGGCACTAGGATTAGACAATGGTTAGGGTTAGGGGCCTTGTCGACGGCCACAGCGCTGCCCTGAAGTCGACGTTGGGGGCTTAAAACACAAGTGAGCGTTTTTTACACAATGATTATCTGTATTGGATGTTTTATTCTACTCATAACCGATAAAGTTAATTAATTAAAAGGTGTGCTACTTTGGCTTCGCTACAGCTCTGTAAGCAGTCTGCAACACCTGCAAACAAACTGTTAGCATGTTGATACTTCAGGACGCTATTTTTGTTTTTATTTATTCCTTTTTTTGACTCTGTGTTTAACATTTCAGTTTTATTAAATAATTGCTTAAAGCATTTAAAAAAACTTCCAAAATGTCAATTTTGACTAAAAGTTCATTCAAAAGTTTCATTTTTACTGTAAATGCATATCGGTTCTAAATATCGGTTTCATCACCTACTAAATAATCGGTATTGGCCCTGAAT
The DNA here is from genome assembly GCF_010015445.1 of Perca fluviatilis. NCBI lineage: Eukaryota > Metazoa > Chordata > Actinopteri > Perciformes > Percidae > Perca > Perca fluviatilis. The sequence goes on from NC_053128.1 coordinate 13,007,170, forward strand.
GAGCAGCTGTAGAAAAATTAACTAAAAATAGGGCTATAAACTGACCTGAGAAAATTCAATCCTCTGAAGAAACCAACTGAGATTGAATTAATCTTGGTATTGTGTAAAAGGCTGACGGTGCGGTAAATGTACAGAAGATGCATCTGAATGCAGGCTGGTAGGTGCTCCACCTGCCTTGAAAGCTGGCATTGGTTAACATGTCTGTATGCTGGAATACTGTAAAACACAAAATGCTGGCATTAGCATAGCTGGATACACTCCATACTGTTATACTGAGAAAAGTTAATTAGCCTCTCAGGGCTCACCCTTCCTGGTTGACAGTGCCAATAAATTCTACTTAAACAAGATGCAGAGGAAGTGACAGGTTTCCCACGTTTGTATTTCTATGCATTAATATCAATAAGTCGGTGGTGTTTTGCAATGGCTGATTCAAATGACAGCATGCTCCTAGCCAACAACTCTTCTCTGTTGTTCAAACATCATTTCAAGGCCCCGTTACCTGTGGAAAGTTATGGATTTCAGCTTTTGATAATCACCTCTGATTCTGTATATGCCAAAACAATGCAGCCGGACAATAAAAAAGTTCTTTTGATTAGTCATGGCTGGACATATGTGAGTGCTTTGTGCCCCTGGCAGTAATATCAGGACAACCTTGCTGCTATTTGCCATTAGGGTAGTATATTTAGAAGACTTTTATGTTTTAGACATTTTATTGTAACTCCACAACTTTAACAACAAACATTTCTCACCTATTACATCATTGGTCCAACACCCATGTTTAAAAACTAGGAGGGATGGTTAAGAATTGACTAGGGACTATGCAGAAATTCTTATCATGGTTCAACAAAATGTCATCAAAATGCTTACATTTGTCTTACCCATGAACATCCCACTCTTTCCTGCTCTGCCACTGAACACTGTAACCAAATGTAAATGTGAGACTGTCCTCTTCTGAAAAACGCTCCTAGCGGTTGTTTGTTCAAGCAGCAAAATACGACCATACATTTAGGTGTATAGTGGTGGTGCCCTCATTTGGCCGTACATTTCTGCATGAGGAAGCAAGTTGGGGTGGTGGATGGGTTAAAGAAATATGGGACTTTCACCTGGGAAAGTGGGGTTTGAGTCATGTTTGAAACTAAAACTTAACAGCAAGTTTTTTTCCGCCACTAGGGGCGCTATTTTATGATATGCTCACATTGGTCGTAATAGAGGGTTAGGAACAACCGACCCATATCGTCGAAAGGTTTAGAGGACTTGTTGGTAAATCTCTAATGCAAAACAGCGGTATATTGAAGTTATTCATAGCAGACCCAGTTGAACGAGGATATCTGACAATGTTAGGAGTTGTAAATGTGTGTAGATGTAAACTACTCAGTGTCTTGTGAGATGCATGAGAAGAGTAATAAAGTGCAATTTGTGGAATCCTTAACTCATTATGTAGACTGTTCTCTCAAGCACCTTTCTCATACAGTGGTCCTTATCCAGAGTCAGCACAGTTTGTGTTGAACTTTTGTTCCAATTTCCATTTGAGTGACATTTGGTGAGTGAGGAGAAGCCTTTTGAAATAAGTACACTCTGTTTTGAAAAATGAAACCATGAGATAGGTCTTGGAATTTTGGAGAACGTTGGAATACATTTATGTAAGTGTGTATGTGTGTGTGTGTGTGTGTGTGTGTGTGTGTGTGTGTGTGCGCTAGTGTCTGTGTCTGGCACAGGTGATGAGAGCATATGTGCATGCTTCACAATGTTTGAATCACTTTACATTCAGCACTAATTAAGAGCTGAGAGGAGGAACCAGAGTCCGACTAGTGTCTCTCTCTTTCTTTCTCTCTTACTCAGACAGACACACCTAAAGCATCCAGACAGCTAGCTAGACTATGTGTCCAAGCGGAGTTTTCTGTTGCACGACTAAAACAACTTTTTGATGTCCACGTTCCACCAAAACAATTTCCTTCCCGAGGCCATTTTGCAGCGCCACCATGGCTCCGTCTGTTGCATAGCGCCGCCCAAGACGATAATGATTGATTTAAAGAAATGCCAATAAACCAGAGCACATTTTTCTCCCATCTGTGAATGCTGTGCTGTCTAGACAGACCCTCCTCTGCAGCACTTTGGATGAAGTTCTGGCAAAGCGAGACTAGGCAACAAAAGGTTAGGTTTAGTGGCGTGTCTTGTAAGAAAGTTAACCTCGTTGCCTACGTACCTTAAAGGTCCCATGACATGGTGCTCTTTGGATGCTTTTATATAGACCTTAGTGGTCCTCTAATACTGTATCTGAATTCTCTTTCCCGAAATTCAGCTTTGGTGCAGAACTACAGCCACTAGAGCCAGTGCTACAATGAGCTTTCCTTAGTATGTGTCATTTCTGTGTCTGAAGCTATTGAGGAGGAGAGTGGGAGTGGCAAGGTGGAGGGTGGGGGTGTGGCCTTGACCAACTGCCACTTTTCTCGTTTGAAAGCCATGATGTCTCTCTCTCATGGGTTGGCCAAATTCTCTGGGCAAAGCAGAGAAAGGGGAGGTAACCTTGCTTGTTATGACCTCATAACAAGCAGATTCCAAAACGGCTCATCTGAGCTTTCATTTTCTCAAAGGCAGAGCAGGATACCTCGGTTTACACCTATCGCCATTTCTAGCCACTGGGGGACCATAGACAGGCTGGGGGAACTCATATTAATGTTAAAAAACCTCATAAATTGAAATTTTTTGAGATTTCATAACAAGATACGGACAATGTTCTCTCTCTCAGGGGCCCGTTTCAGGATGGAGGTTTAACAAACTCTAGTCTCTCTAGTCTAACCCTGATGTCTGAGTTGATTTACCCTGAGATGGGAAACTCTGAGTTTTCGGTTCCAGAACAGCTGATTTGAGTTGGTTCAATCAACTCAGAGTAGGTTCATGTCAGTGCACCACCACAATATAAAGGTAGCATGGATGGAGCCATGATACTATGATTCCCCATGGTAACAATCACAAACAAACTGGTCAGCGGAAATACCCATGTGCACGTACAGCGAGTTTGAACGTGTATTTCTTTAAAAAAGCAACACAGCGACTGCCGCAAAAGAGAGAGAATTTGCTCCTTTTTAATGGCTCTTACTAGTTTGTGTCCAGGGAACACTACAAAAATGTTTAAAACACGTTTCAAACTGCCGTTTGCAAAAGAATAGACTGGGAAGAAAAACGATACCGCTCAAATAAGTAGGCTAGTATCTGGAAATGAGAATGCATCTATAGTCGGGGCCTCAGTATCATCTCCAGACATATGTTTAACACCCTGCAAAGTAATACAGCTTCTTCATCAACGGCATCATCGACAAAAGGAAATGCCATTTTTTTTTTATAGTCTGCCTAAAATGGTTAATAAACCAACACTGGTTTTTTTATTCATGCCAACAACAAACTGCGCTAAAATGCACCTGATACAGACTGAATGAATGAATGAGGAAATGAAAGAGCGCTGTGTCAGAGGGAGGAAACAGAGAAGAAAACCTGCTCCCGACCAGGTTAGGTTCACAGGCTCAGTTACCATAGTAACTGACTCTGAGGTTGAGTTACCTCTCTTTCTGAAACAGAAAACCCAGAGTTAACAAACTCAGAGTTTTCACTAAACCTACTTTCTGAAATGGACCCCAGGTGTAAGTCCTGTGTTTGTTTGAGCCATCCATCACGCTAACCTTCTTTCTTACTCAAACAGCGCTGCAGTGGAGCGGTTGCTCTGAACGTTGAATATTGACGCGGATGTGTGATCCACCTAACCAATGGATAAACGGCCCCCCGAGACAACTTAAAGGTAAAGTAAAAGGTAGAGTAGGGGCCTACTGCCTCATATCTATGGTAGTGATAGCAAGTGATAACGCCTATTCGATTGGCTGATAACACAGGGAATTCAAAAAACCTATGGGACTCAATGAAACTTGTGACAAATTTGACACCCCCTCATAGGAATTTGATAACTAATGATGACGAACATAGGGCAAACGATTTAAATGACTTTTTTCTTAGATTTGAGTCGCCAGATGATTATACGGATGTTCTGGATAATGTAACATGTGAACCAGGTCAGAGGATAGTGGTGGACCCACATGTGGTTGGCACTTTATTTAGAGGTGTATGCTCTAAAAAATCTATGGGTCCAGATAGGATCTCAGCCTTTTTGTTGAAAACATGTGCAATAGAGCTTTCCACAGCATTCTGCCCAATTTTTCAAAAATCTTTAGATTCACATACTATTCCATCCTTATGGAAAAAATCTATTGTTATACCAGTCCCTAAGAAACAGAACTCAGTGGAGAATCGTGATTTCAGACCTGTGGCCCTAACATCACATGTTATGAAGTGTTTTGAACGATATGTTCTAATGGGTTTAAAGGATCATGTTAAACCTTTACTCGACCCGTTTCAATTTGCTTATAAAGAGAGGCGAGGTACTGAGGACGCCATTAATTGCATCTCTCATTTAGTGATTAGTCATTTAGAAGACACTCAAGCATATGCCCGTTTACTTTTTATTGATTTTAGTTCAGCGTTCAATACCCTGAATCCCAGATTGCTGACCACAAAGTTAAAAGAACTTAATGTAAATCCATACTGTATCAAATGGTTCTATTCCTTTCTGAACAATCGTACACAACAAGTGAGAGTCAACAACTCGTACTCTGAGGTTAAAATTTCAAACACGGGAGCCCCGCAGGGATGCGTCTGTTCACCAATTTTATTTACATTATATACCAATGACTGCGTAGCAAGTCAAGAGAGTACTTTTTTTATCAAGTTTTCGGATGACACAGCAATTTTAAGCTTATTAAATAGGCAAGATAATGCTTCACACTATTTCTCTGAGGTAGATAGATTTGTTGGCTGGTGCGATAATAACTCCTTAATACTGAATGGAGCCAAGACTGTAGAGATCATTTTTGATCCTAGAAGTGTAAGAGACCATAGTCCGGTAACGATATATGGTAATATCATTGCACAGGTACCTTCATATAAGTACTTGGGAGTTTATATAGATAATGCACTATGTTGGTCTTCTCATGTCAACAATCTTTGTTCCAGGTTACAGCAGAGACTATATTTTATACGAAGGTTAAAAGCGTTCGGAGTAAATCAGAGAATTATGTATTTGTTCTACCAGTCTACTTTTGAGAGTTTGATCAGATATGGGATTACGGCATGGTATGGTAATTTGACTGTCCAATCAAAATCAAGGTTGGGACGACTGGTGCACACGGCTTTTAAAATTATAGGGGGTGTGGGGGAACGATCACCCCAAGAGCTATTTGATGCTTCAATTCTAAACCATGCCAAGAAAATTGTGAGAGACGATACGCATATCTTGAATGATAATTTTAAATTACTACCTTCGGGAAGGAGGTATAGGGTCTCGATGTGCAGGTCTAATCGACTAAAAAACTCCTTTGTTCCTACTGCAATCAAGGCGCTAAATAGAAATGAAATACTGTGAACTGCCTTCTTGTTGTTTTTTTTTTTTTTTTTTTTTTTTAACTTCTCTTATTTGTTTTAACGGATGCTGTATTGTGTGAATGATCTACTATTGTGTTTTATGCATTTTGATTATGTGTTTTATGTACTTCGATCATGTTGCTTTGCAGGACTAGACTATGCACTGTGTCCAAGACAAATTTCCCAGTGATGGGACTAATAAAGTATAAAGAAAAAAAAAAAAACACCCAAATCGGCTGGGCTTAGCATAGAGCTTGGAGACAAAGAGACAATAGCTCGGGAAAATTATTTTATCATGTTTGTTCTACCCGAACATGAATAGAAGTATAGAATGGACAATTTCTTTTTCAGAGTGATTTGAAACTATGTATGTTTTTTTAAACGGAACAAGAATATATTTTTATTTTCCCACATAACTCCGTGAAATTTGGCACTTGACATCTTTAAGATTTCACATCTCTAACCACCGTTCTGTACCATTAATATGGACTCTTTCAAAGTCTTAAAGCCCTATTCACCCCAACCACAGCAAACACACAACACTGCTGGTAGACTGAAGAAATTTAATTTTCATTGGCCATTAGGCTAATTGGCTGGTTGATGTGACAGTTTACGGAGCAAGGGTGTAAGGCTGGAAGAAGACTTTACTCTCTGCTTCACATTTCCTCTCTCTATCTTTCTCTCTCACTCTCACACTCTCTCTCACACACACACACACACGCGCACGCACAACCACACAAACTCACACCTACCTCATCCCTGTGACAGCTAAATTGGGATTAACGAGCTTTCAGGGAAAAGCTACTTTTCTCTATGTTTTTCTTCCATTGACACCCACATGCCTGCCTGGCAGGCTGACTGTCTGACTGGCTTGTGCTTGATGTTGCATCAAATAGAAATGTTTCCTTTTTTTTTTCAACTTAGTACACACCTGCTTGGTGTACACAGCCTGCGGTGTCTTTTTCTGGCATCACGGTCAACAAACTGAGCTTTGAGACCACGGTGGATTCAGAAGTAAAAGAGGAATTCATGGTCCGAAAATATATACATTTGAGAACAAATCACAGCCTCATTATGACTGGAAGAAAATAACAGTTATACACACATAAATAGGAAAGAATAAAAGGAGAAAAAAAAGTTAATGGCCTTTAATATTAATGTGACAGAACATGGCAGATGGTGGTGCTTTGAGTTGGCGAAGTGAGACTAAGTTGTAATCAGCATGATTTGGTAGTGCCAGTTTCACACCACGGCATATTTTATGGTGAACCGAAGCTGCACAGCATGCTCAAATATTGTGGGAAATATTGGTATTCAGTACATTCACACATAATCCTCACAGAAACAGTTTTATCAAGAAAGGCAAATTATGGTAGACTGTTCTTTTAGGGGCCTGTATGCTAATTTGTAAAGGCCTACACGCATATTAGAGATGTGTCTGCAATTTTACCATCATTGCCAATATTTTAGCTTTCTCTTGCAAACCATGTCCAAAGCATCGGTATTGTACATTCTGTGTAATTTCAGAGGAGTTTCAGAGGCCTTCCGAGCCTTTTGGTGCAGAATATGCTTGCCAGTTTGATTTGGATGAAATTCTCCTTATTGAGTGATGCCTAATGAGTGATGTCCATTGCCTTTCCTTTGTCTGCTAGTCTGAGTGTCACGGCGCAACAGTGGACCCAAAAGCACGACTCAGAGCAGAAAGGGAAAGGTAATGGAGCTTTATTGTACAGAGTACAATCCAGGCGAAGGTAACAAAATCGGCAGGCAAAAGACGTGGTCAACAATACGAGCTAGAGGTCTACAAAAACACTGGGGAATGAAGGAATTAGAGGTAATGCTGGAGAGTGAGACACACAAGGTAGCACAACAATCTGGCAACTAATAAATGACACAAGGTGAGTATATATACACTGGGACAGGGGAAGACGATTACACGCAGGTGACACACATTAGGGAAGGGAGGGTAATCACACAGGCGGGAAGGCAGACAAAGACGGGAAGAAAAGTGACCTGAAACAGAGACAGACGGTGAGTTAACAAAATGAAACAGGAAATCAGGGAAACAAACAAAACTGCTAATTAGCTATCAGGTGTTGATTTATTAGCTGTCTACATTATTTTTTACCGTTCAACGAGTCACAGTCATACACTGTTTATATGTAGTCATTTTGGGTTCTAGGTCCATTTCTAATACTACTGACTACGGTCAGGGCAGCAAGGACAGAGAAGGAAGCAATAAGGGGAAAAAAAATAGTTGCATCTCAGTTCCCTTATTTGATAGCTTCTCGCTCCTCCTCGGCTGAACCAGAAGTTGTTCTGGCCCTCCTTCGTGAAGCCGTCTCAAAGCTATTATTTCTGCCCCGAGGAGCGAGCATCGAGGAGGGCTCTCCGAGGATGTAGCTCCTCGGAGATACACGAGAGCAGCCTTCCCGGAAGCCATGCAGCTGAAAGCCGTTGCTAACTCGGTCCATACAGCTGACGAATTCATGTGGCGCTTCAGTGGAAAGGACGTCTCATCCTTCTAAAAATCCCTCTCTCCAGTGTTCGAACTATACCGTGGCCTTCGTGGGGAGCCCACTTCTTTTTCCGACGGTGGGAGCGCGGCTTGCACACACAATGACTTACAAAGATACATAACAGCTACAAGTGTATGCACTATACAGGATTTACCCTATCATACTTTATCGCAGGGATTAGATAGGGCAAACAGCCAACCACAAATATATAAACGATAAGAAGAATACCAGAATTCCTCCGTTCAATTAGACCATAGCGACGCACCCAAGCTTCCATCCTTAACAAACAGCCATGTATATGGGCTCTTCCAGGCTCTCCACTGCTGGCTGTTCCAATTTAACGGGAGAGAGGCACGAGGGGTTAGGATCATCTTCAGCCAGAGAGGACATTATTTCTTCAGCTTCTTCTTGCGTTGTCACCCGGGCGAGGTGTGCTAACAGGGCTTGCAGCAGGTGAATTATGTCGTGCTATTAACGTCATCGCTACACAGTTTCTTAGTAAAACCAAAATTAATTAAACTGCCTTGTTTTCTTTTTGCCATGGCTATATGATGCTTACTGCAGAATGGATTTCAAGGACTTTGCGCACCGATTAATGGCCTCCAATGTTTATATTTTGTCAACGAATCTTTGAGTTAACATGTAGCCTACTAAACATGAGTTGGATTTGCACCGCAGCGCCGCCACGCCTTGATGCTCATAACAAGAATAAGATGTATAGTTTTCTTTATTGAAGTGAATTGGTTTAAATCACCATCACGCATGAATTATATTTTTGCAGTTTTACACATTATAATCCACGATGATCACATTACATAAAACTGAAATTGCACGTCAAAATGACACATTGTCAATATTTTTAGAGACCCCCCAAAATTTCACAAATCACGTTTTCAGGGGAGCCCATGTCTTATTAAGGGGAGCCGAGCTCCCCCTAGCTCCCCCGTAGTTCGCACCCTGCCTCTCTCCTCCCATGATTTCCTTGTGTCTCTTTCGTGCTTCCTCAGTGGGACGGACTAAGATGCGAGGAAGGGAGGCAAGCGGAGGAGCTGGGGAAGCAGTTTAAGAGAACTGAGATGTACCTAATAAACAAAAAAACACATACTAGTAATGTAATGGTAAATTAGAATAGTTTTGATTTTTGTTTACTGACTCTGGCCCACTGTCAGTGATCTTTTAAATACCTATTGTCTTTACCTCTTATGTAACATTGCATTTGAATTTGAGGCCATGGGCTGTATGGAATTACTGGTACTGGCGCATCATTTGGCCCATGGATCACAAGGCTCTGAACATGCTCTGGCACTTTGGCACAGGACACAAGCCCCTCCATCTGTAAAGATGAGGAGGGGGGATGCCACAGTCAGAATAACCTGCAAGCTCAAATTTGGCCCGGGGAGGAGCAAAGCTCATTCGGATGCTCTTCACAATCTCTGCAGTACATATGTACCATCAAGCCCCTGCACCTGCTGTATGTCCGCGAGGGCTCGGCCGCCAAGGATGCCAGAGAAGCTTCCCCTGCCTGGTTGGACAGCTCTCCTGTAGAAGTGATAATGTGTGGTCCAAAACATGTGCCCACTTTAGGACTTTAGGCAGAAAACCCCCCTTCATGCTTTCATTACCTCCCGTTTGGACTAACTGCAATGGACTCCTGTCTGGGGTCCCCAGCAAAACCCTAGACAGGCTCCAGTATGTCCAAAACTCTGCCGCCAGGTTCCTCACCCACACCAAAACGTGACAGCACATCACCTTCACTGGCTCCCATTTAAGTCCTGCATCAAAAATAAAATCCTCCTTCTCACCTACAAGTCCCTCCATGCCCTGGCCCCACAGTATCTCTCCAAGCTCCTCCATCCATATACCCCACCCTGAAACCTGCTGGCCTGCTCTCCATTGCCCACACCAGACTCCAGACCTTTTGTGTTGCAGCCCCATCCCTCTGTAACACGCTTCCTGCAGATATTCGAAACGCTACATCCCCGGACATTTAAAAAAAAAAAACTCCTGAAACACCACTTGTTCACCACAGCCTACAACCTCCCTTAGTATAGCCACTGTAATTCTGTAAAGTGTCCTTGGGTTTCCTGAAAGGCGCTATATAAATAAAAGTTGTTGTTGTTATTATTATTATTATTATAATTAAATGTGCTCATACAGAAAGCGTCTCGCTTAGTATGGATGTGTTTACTTGAGTGGGCAGTTTAAAAGCTTTGCGGGTTGTCAATGTTTATAGCAGTAAAGTTAAAAGGTCCAATCGTAGAACATTGTGCACCTCCTCATTTATATTCTGGTATTCAGAAAAAGAGTAATTCCATTATGATTGGACCACTTCCACCTATTGAGTTTAACAGTAATTCAGCTGCCTTCTTAGTATAATACACTTTTTGTTTTCACCTGGGAACAGAACTCATCATTAGAAAGAGCTAAAAGTAACTTGTTAGTGTTCCTCTCATTAAGGGATGAACCTGTGTCTAAACATAGACTAAAGCTTTCTTGAAAAAGGATCCAGCTAATTGCAGCTCTTGTGTAATGACTTCATTGCTGAAAGAAAAAGAGAAACTTCATTGCAGGTTAACGTCAAGGTGAGCTAAAAACATCAAGTGTGAATTAAATTAGTGAGTCAAGGTTATTAAGAGGAAATAATTTTTCTTGGTGAGGTGATTAGCTAGTGTTAAAAGAAGTTTAAGTCTGGTTTGTGTAACAGTATGTGCAGCATATGTGTTAAGAGTTCTTTCTTTCAATCATTGCCAGATAGATAAATCACAATTTTTCCCATCTGTTAGCCAGGCTTAGAAAAAGAGGGGGGGGGGGACTAAGAGAAATGGGGAGCAAATGAAAACATGAAGAGGATAGATCGAGAAGAGAGAGATAAAAGAGGGAGAGTTAAAAAGACACATTAATGCAGAAAAAAAGCCTTCTGGCTAATGATACATTTCCAGTAAGAACCCAATAACTCATTTAAAACTTTGCACTGTTTCAGTTTCAAACCCCACTTTTTTTTTTTACTTAAATCCCAGCTCATCTCGGAAAAAGGTAAACATTCAAAAGGTCAGAATTCATTAGCAGGGAAAATAGCTTGCGAAAAACAAAATGACGTCTTTTCTCGCTCTCCCCTCTTATATTCATGCTTCTGTCTTTCCTCAAAGCTCAGCAGAAATAATGAGATGATAAAAGGGAGTCTGTTTGACACCTGCTGAAACGCTGAAGAAAAACAGCCTGTTTCACTGATTCTGTTAAAGGTTTTGTGGAGATAAATACTTGCCAAGTTTAAGATATTTTTAATATGTCAACAGCAGTAAGTGCACATAATGGACGTGAAGTATTTATTCAGTTGTTTAGCGATTAAATTGATGCAGTTGTCATTTAACATTTGTCTAATATATACAGTGAGTGGTAGTATAGTGAAAACACACACACACACACACACACACACACACACACACACACACACACACACACACACACACACAAATGTACCTTATACACAGCAAAGCAGTGGCACAAACACACACACCATCTGATCTTGTGTGGTCCATGGTTTTTTAACCCAGCAATTATTGACAGTCAACTCTAGTCTGTAGCCTACAAAGTAAGAGAACCACAGGCTGGCACACACACACACACACACACACACACACACACACACACACACACACACACACACACACACACACACACATGACCGCCAAGGACCACCACAGTCATTATGGAGTAGCATCTGTTTGCAAATAAACCACCTCCTCTCCATAACTCTCCCACTGTGTGTCATGATAGTCACTTCATGTTTCTTCCATAAACCCAAATCTAAACATAGAAATATAGTAAGAGCGACCATGAAAACCTCCATTCTTTTGCCAGATTCTTGAACAGGACAAAAAGAGTAAAGTTTCATTTAATTACTACATCTGCATTTCACTTTGATACAGATCTTGAATTGAAAGTGGCCATTTTCATTCTCTGTAATCAAGAAACTCCAGCAGTCTTATCTTTGGCATAGTTAGTCCATAAGATGAAAGCCCAAATTCATTTTAACTGTAGTGAGAGGCCAGAACTGTATGAAAAGCTTTTATTACAGCTATATTGTTAACTGGTGTTTTAGCTATGTTGAGAAAATCTAAAAGAAAAAAAAAGACACTTTTTCACACGGTATATAAAACATTCACTGTAAAATAAACCGTATAAAAATTGAGAAGTGTTGGTGTTAAATGACAGAGAGCCAGAACAACCACATTAACCCTGAATCATGGTGGGGCAGAGCTAGAGTATACTGACTGTTTCCCAAATACCGAAAGTTTGCATTTAGCCCATGCCACAACCCATCAACTCCAAAAATGATTTTTCCTGTCCTGATAATGACACACACCTAGAGTTATGTGGAAAACACGCTGCCAGAAACCGGCAGGAGTTTGACATTGAAACAGCATGGACCAAGAAAAGAGTGTTGGGTGACCCCTAATCAGGTCAAAACAACTTTATGAAAAGAGAGGGATGTCTTTACGTGACATACAAAACAAATCTTTAGTGCTTGTATTTGTGTTCTTTATTGGGAAGTTTTTTTTGTACCTGCTTCGACCTAGGTCGAAATACAAAACATGCTATTTCTAATGCATGCTTTCTAACATTCCATCCAACTAATATTCATGCAGGAGGCAGGACATGAAGTAGCCGCTCATAATTTGGTCATAATCCACTGAGTGTCTTGCCGTTTCTTGCATTAGTTTGCAGATATTGTTTGTTTTCTTCTAGTTTCGCGTCAGCCGCATGATAGAAACGTCATCAACAGGCCCACTCGCTAGCTGTGGATTCTCCAGACATTAGCTGTGTTTCCATTCAATTGTCAAACAAATTTTAAGCACACTTTTGAAATTTCGCTAAAAAAGGAAATGTAAATTAGGTGCATTTCCACCATCTGGTTTGGAGCAAATAAACTAGGCTACAAATAGAGGTTGCTAACCGGAAACAAAACAAAACCGCCTTGGCCAGCGAGTATTGCTCATGGTACATGCTGTCCCGAGATGAAGACACGTTATGGGACTATCTGAGAAAACTTGACAGCGGAAACAACTGATCAGTCCTGTGAGTTACATGTTCTACATCAGAACTTATTTGGCAATGGCGTTTCCATATTCCAGTTGGCGCATCAACTCTTTTTCGACAAAGGCAAAAACCACCTCAAGTGAGCGTAAAAACATTTTTACGTAATTAAGGAAGTTTTATCAAATTATGCCGTTTCCATTTATCTTTTCTAATGTGTTACCTCTAAATGCGCATAAAAATATGTGAATGGAAACATGACTTCTGACCTGCTCTATTCACACTTAGGCTCAAAAGGACATTACACTGACTGTGTTAAATTAACTGCATTTCAACACAGTAAGATTCCTTAGCATTGCATTTAAGTAAAACTTCTTTTAACATACAGTTGTACAGAAGATGGGTGCCACTCTAAATATGGTTACGTTTAAATATGAAGCTACAGTAAGCAGTAAACTAGCTCAGCTTAGCCTAAATATTAGAAAAAGGGCTAAACAGCTAGCCAAGTAAGTTGTGGCTTCACGGGGGTTATGTGCTTGACTATTCCTTGGCTAGGCACACTGATTTCCTGGAATTTTTGTGAGGATGCCAGGGGACCAGCAGAGACACCAAAATGTCAAACTATTGCTTTAACCTCAGTTGCCTATATGGTGCAGCTGTTTTCTGTTTTCTATTTTGGACTATGCTCTGATAACCTTGTTACTATATGAAATGCAGCAACTCTTTAAAAAAAAGACAATACTTTACAGATTTGGGCTTTAAAGGAAATGCCTATGTTGCTCATTCTCTTTTCTACATTATTAAACCTTATTCTGATGCAATATTGTAAAATTCTATTTAATTATATAGCTATAGTGCATTATACAGTGCAATATTTTTACAGATACAATGCACCTTTCCCTGTGCTGTAATTCCTTAGTTACAGTATGTCCTTACTGTTGTTATGAGAGAATCCTCTGTGATTACCCATATCACTGTGAACGTAATCCCTCTTTTTGGCAGCTTTCTCTATCATGCTGCCGGCCATATGTCCAAGCGATGGCTGCGTCCAAGCCCTTCTGTCTAAGTGATAGACTCGGCCCAATTAACACTAACGAGATCGCGACCAGGGAAAGCTATATGGCTACTCGTCAGCTGACTGTCGTATATTACTCTTTTGTTATTGTGTTTTGGAAGTTCTTCTTGTCCTTCCTAGTTTCTCGTCTTGTTCTTGATCTTGGTTCTCTTTTGTCTTTCCCATTCCTAGTCTCTTAATATTGCTTAGTGTCCTCGTTCAGTCCTTCTTCCTCATTCCTTTCGTTGCTTTTTCTACATTTACTTCATTGATGTCACTTTTCCAAAAGTTGGCACTTTTATAAATATTGACCCTTCAAATCAAGTTTTACTCCTGCTCTCTTTTAACCACCCTCCTCCCTCATTGCATTCTCTTTCATATTATCTTGCTTTTATTCAGTCACTGTTTTCCTATATCTTTTTCGCTCACTAGGTCTTATTGTTTGTATCTTTATACAAGAAATGAGATTACACAGGTTGTTAGAAAAGGATTAATGGTGAAAGAGACAAAATGAGAACAGGATATTGCTAGGACAGTATACACAAAATACATTATTGCACAGTAGACACACACAAAATTGAGTGACTGACACCAGCTAATGTTCTGTAGCACCCTTTTGTGAGTGAATATTGTGTGCACCAGCCACCATGTCAAAGTCCTCGTACATGCAATTACAGTCTGTGAATAAATTTAAATACATTTGGTTCCCATTCACCTGCATTCATTTGTTAATTGATGGGTGCCCTTTAGGTTTATTGCAGTCTTTAGTTTAACATTTAATCTGCTCCCTTTCCATTCTTGACAGTGACAGTAGGCTATGTTGTTCATTTTATTTTTCTATCCCATCACTGGAAACAAAAAGCTAAATAATAAACAAAGAAACCATGCCATTAGCTTGTATCATTTAATAGCCACGTCTTCAGTAGCAACAGCCAGCATGTCTGACAGCTATGTGTTCTGTTAAAGTGGCATCAAGTCCATGGATAGTCATCTCGGACCACAGTAGCTCCACCCAAACTGACATGGAGCCAGGCTGCTCTCTGACAACGTAACGACCATACTGAGGCATTGACATTCTGTAGAAAATATCACAGATTCACGCCCCCCAGGTATTATTTTAAATGGCACTGTACATGTGGATGGATCTGAAAATGTTTTCTATAGGGTAACATATAGTACCACTGCTACCATAGCTCAAGCTGCTTCATGTAGTAGCATGACATATGCTTATAGTTCTATAGTTCTCCAACATTGATTTCTGCCCAACGTATAGTGAAAAGAAAAGGCAATTTTAAAATTAGAAACCTAACTAATATTCTTACCATACCTCAGCATGTTCCTTTAAAGCCAGATGCATTTTCAGCTAACATGGGTCTACTAACTATAGGCACTCTCAATACTAAAACTTTTGCAATCAATGATTTTATCAGTGAAAACATTTTTTAACTTAACTGTTTCTTGTTGAAACCTGGCTAACTTCAGATAGCGCAGCTATTCTTGTTGAAACCTGTCCCCCAAATTATAATTTCTTCCACTCAGTTAGACAGGGTAAACGAGGGGGTGGAATTGCCACAATTTTCTCAAATAAATATAACTGCACTAGAGTCAATCTGATTCTGATTTCTCTTCCTTCAGGTATATTGCCCTCACTCTGACGGCTGACCCAGCTATACTCCTTTTGACCTTATACTGCCCTCCTAAACTATGGACTGGCTTCCTCAACCAGTTTTCTGAACTTATGTCACTCATCATCACTAGCTATGATCGGATAATTGTAAATGGTGATTTCAATATCCATGTCAATAAGGCATCTGATGCTAAAGCCAGTAAGTTCCTTAATGTTTTGGACAGCTTAGAGCTAAAGCAGCATGTTACAGGGTCCACCCACAACCTTGGCAACACCCTCGATCTAGTCATCTCTAGAGGGATAGAAGTCACTGACTTATTGGTAAACAATATAAATATGTCTGATCATTATTGTGTATCTTTTAATGTCTAATGTCTTTATACTAAATGCCTTAAAAATTCATCCCAAAACTACAAATAAATCACGGTTCCTAGACACTAGAGCAGAGCAGCAGTTCATAGCTCTTGCAGACTCCATCAAGTCAGATATTTTAAATCATTCTATTGACCAAATGGCAGAGGCCTTTAGTAGTGAACTAGGTGTCCTGCTTGACAGAGTGGCTCCTTTAAAGAAAAAAAGGCCCTGTAGCAAACTGACTCCTTGGATGAACTAAAATATCCATGACCTAAAAAAATCCTGTAGGAAAGCTGAGAGAACATGGAGAAAAACCAAATTACAGGTTCACCATGCCATTCTAAAAGAAAAAATAGCAAATTATAATAGAGCAGTTCGGAGTTAGAGAATGATCCACTTCTCTAAGGTAACTGCTGAAAATAGCGGAAGCTCCAGGATGTTGTTCTCCACTATTGACAGGCTACTACATCAAACACCATTTGACACACTCAGTCAGGCATCTTCATTAAGATGTGAAGAATTTGCAGACTTCTTCAAAAACAAAGTAATCTCTATAAGGGAGGCTATTGGTAACATAGTTACTAATAGTCAAAGTTTGATAATAGACCCAAAAATATCCCCCAAAAAGAGTTTAGCAAAATTATAATTCAGACCGGCTGCTCAACATGTGCTTTGGATCCAGCTTCTGTTAGGAAACATCATAAGTCAGCATAATGTAAACTTCCACAGCTATGCAGATGATACCCAATTATATATTTCTGTGGAGCCAACTAACCCAGATGGCCTTTGCTCCCTTATCACATGCTTAACCTCCATTAATCAGTGGATGAGCAACATTTTTTTAAAGCTAAATGATGACAAAACAGAGGTACTTTTGGTTGGACCAAAACAAAGCAAGACACCGTTCTTAGTAATCTTGGGAACCTGGCACACCAGGTCAAACCAAAAGTAACAAGCCTAGGCGTCATCTTAGATACAGAGTTAAGCTTCAAGCCCTATATTAGTAAAGTTCACCTGAGAAACATTGCCAAAGTACAGCCCTTTTTAACTCAAGAAGATACAGAAAAACTAATCCATGCCTTTATCACTAGTAGGTTAGACTACTGCAATGCACTTTTTACTGGTCTCCAAAAAAAACACAAAGAAATTGATACAGAACTCTGCTGCTAGACTTTTAACTAAGACCAAGAAGAGAGAGCACATCACATCTGTGTTAGCTGAACTGCACTGGCTCCCTGTTTACTACAGAATTGATTTTAAGGTTATGTTAATCACTCATCATTATAAAGCTCTGAATGGCATAGCACCTTCATATATCTCTGAGATTTTAGTATATTATCAACAACAAAGGAAACTTAGATCTTCCAATGTTAATCTTTTAATTGTACCCAAAGTGCTCCACAAGCAAAGTGGAGAAGCTGCTTTTATCCGCTATGCACCAAAGCTATGGAACACCCTGCCTCTCTACATCAGACAGGCGAGTTCAGTGAATATCTTTACAAAAGACCTGAAAACATACCTGTATATGAGAGGTTTTAGTTAACTAATTTCATTTTATTTTTAAAAGGATTTCTTGCAACAACTTGCTGCTAGCCTCAAACTGTATTATTATTATTATTATTATTATTATTATTATTATTATATTCTCTATTATTGTGTTAAATGTTCCAAAAGTAAAGCACTTTGAGCTGCATTCTGTGTATGAAAGGTGCTATACAAATAAAGCTTATTATTATTATTATTATTATTATTATTATTATTATCATCATTATTATTATAGTAGCTAAATACCAAAATTCTAGGGAAAAATATAAGATGGATGTGATGAAAGTTATTTAGGCAATTCAATGTTAAAACCAACACTTCTGATATACAATGTAAAAAACTTGAGTTTTTCCCTCCGACTTTATCAGTCAGAGCTGTACCTTTCAACAAAACAAGAAATCATTGAGTCTATTAAGCTGTAAATCATGTCAAGTTTTAATAAGCGATGGCAATCTACAGTTTGCTATTTGTTAAAGAAAATAGAAATCAGACAGAAGTGAGTAGCATGAGCTGCAAATGAACTTGTGCCAATGACATATGAATGAGCCCTACAAAATGTGTTTCTATGTTGTTGTTGTTGTTGAGGAAATGTAACAACTGTGAAAGTACCGGTTGTCACCAGCGGCAAATTGGCTTACGAAAGGGCTATTTTCACTTGGTTTCAATATTGTACATCACTTAACAGAGCCTTTTTTTTTTGCTGTAGCCCTAAGCAGTGCTCTAATCACCCACTAAGACTAATGAGCTGCATTTGCTGATGTAATTTAACTCATTTTGTGGCAGCTCACATGAAAAATTTAACCATTGCTATGAAAAAAATAGTTATATTTTAGCCCTTAGTTACTTGCATATCTTTGCCAGTCAGAGACTGTTGATACCGTCAGTCTCTTTGAACCTCAGGCTTTCAACTTTTGGGTTTGTTTGCGAGTTGTGAACATAGAGGGGATAAGAGATATAAGTGGAAATTACCTAGTAGCTCAATGATGCAAATATATATTTTATGTACTCATGGGGAATATTTGTTGAACAATTAACTGTGGTGTAATAATTGTCTGGGTCAAGTGTAGGCTGTCAGTGATACTAATCCAATATTCTGCTTGTTAAAATGAACAACAAATCATTTTGTTCTTTCAATCATCCTGCATAATTTCATTTATGTATTTCTCTCCAATTACAGGCTAGAATAATGTTCAAATAAAATACTATAGTAAAATAGACAATGCAGACTGAATTATAATGGCGAGTCTGCTAACTTTGCATTGCACATAGGCAATCTGTTATATTTCTTTGCTTCTGCTCTACTGTTTGCTCTCAGTCAAACACATTTGTCATACCAGCTTTATGATGTTTTTTCAGTACATCGCCACCTGCCAAGTCACACACATTTTTGCTTTTGTACTTGTCAGGACCCTCACTGATATTAAATCAACCATTATACCTACATGCCTAAACCTAACCATACTCTACAACCTTACTCTATCCAGTGTTTCCTTTAGGATTTTTTTTTAGCAGTGGGGGCAGGTCCGAACCCCCCCCCCCAAAATGGAACGGGAATTTATTCACCTCTATTCACACACACAATGAGGCATATTTTCAGTTGTGATTGAACTGTATTTTTTTAGTTACTATATAGGCCAACTTTGAGCAACTTATTTGACATATAGGCTAAGCATTCTGTAGCAAATAACAATAAACCCACTATTAATTACATTATCTTAATAATAAAACGTTCTCCGACATGCACTAACAATGCAGCCCTATTTCTGATACCGTGGGGGGCCGCCGTGGTCAAATCAACAGAGGAAACACTGTTATCCTTAACGCTAAAAAAGCCCTTTGAAGACATGTGGGCTGGATTAAAAAAAAAAAAAAAAAAAAAAAAAAAAAAAAACTTTCAAAAACTGTCCTCCCTCTCAAAGTAAAAAAATCTAGTCCTCACAAAGACAGAACAAGAATAGATACACACTTAATCACACACCCAAGGTAAACTAATGCCCTTTTTAGTTGTTATCGACCAGTTTTGAGTCTAAGGTTATAGGAGTTTTCTTGACTAATTTGATTGATGTTGATTCTTTATAATAAAATAAATAAAAAAAAATATATATTTCAGAAGGAAATAATTGTAGACCTGAAACCTGGCACTACATTGCATATACTCTGTCATTTGGTCAGGAAATGCCTGCCTTTCTAAAGATCCACATGCCTTTAAAATTATAGGAATCAAAGGCCCAATGCTGCCCAACACAACACTTCAGCAAGGACTTGCTAATTGGCAAAATATACACATCCACCCACTGAGCAAATTAAAAGTACCCCAGGAGAAATTCAAGTCAAACAGAGGTAGGGTGAAAAGGTTACTTGCCCTATTATTTGTTTTGATTCATAATTTACCTGGCTTTAGAGATGTTGAAGTCAGACATTTCTAATGATAACACCTGAACATGATTAGAGAGAGCGAGAGCATTGTGACATTCAGAAATCAATGTGACTGCATCAACCAGCTGAAAAGGGCAATTTAATCAACAATAGTTCAAATTCAACTCTTAATCTCACAACAATCTGCATTAAAGGCCAGCTGCGGTGACAAAGTAGAATTGTGTAATTACATCAAAACAGACAAAAGGTTTCAAAACAATGCAATCAACAGAATGTCAGAAAATGCAGAAGGCATAAGAAATATACAGTGACACGTTGTCTGAGGCAGGCATTGCCAGTCTCGGGACAGACTAACTCTTTTTGGGGTATAGTGTAATTTGTCATGGCAGAGATGCCAATGGTTTAAAATGCCACTGTATAATGCATGATGAGGAAGAGTTCATGAAGAGACAGCTAGTTTCAAATGCACACAGGAAAATAAGGCCAGCAGCTTGAAGTTCCAGTTGTGTTCTCCTTACCTGGTGAGAAAGCACAGACAGTATACTTTTATTGACACCAGTTTATCTTTGAGTCATCCATAAATGGAAAGACTAAGGCCTATTTCATCCCCATAAACAAAGCATTGAGATGACCCTCTGGAGGTTTGAGTTTAAACAGACTTTTACTTTCACAAGCCAAAAAGTAACTGTGTTGGTATATCTTCAAAAGACTGATTCTATTAAATTTGGATGAGTTATAATGTTTGAAACAACCAGCATGGCAAAGACCTCAAACCTGTCGAAACAATTTATTTAGGTTACAGTTAATAGTCATTCAGTGCAAAATTAACAGTCGTCTGTTGCACCACAATTCCAAACCTTGTATTGTTCCAGCCTTGGTTCCTTATGCACCTAGAACAACATGAGAATTATTCTTTTTGTCACGGTTTCAGCAGGTGGACCCAAATGCAAGACTCTTCCAGTGCAGAACAAACACACTTTATTTTTGACTCAATAACTACAAACGAACAGGACTCTCACAGGACAAACCGACAAAACACAAAGGAACAGAGGGGTGTAGAAATACACAGACCAAAGAACAGAAAGACAGAGGATTGGACAAGACAGTAACGAGCAACGAGTAACAGGTGAGAGTAGAAACGGAGGGAAACTAACGAGACAATGTAGAACAGGTGAGAGTAGAACTGGAGCGGAGACAAAGACACATGACAGACAGGTACCAACAGAACACATGGAACACAGCAACAATAAACAAATCACAACACAATACACAAAAAGGCCACAAAAGTGGCACAAAGGCAGTCACAGACGGATCCTGACACTTTTGTCTTTACAAATTGTTACAGTGACAGGATGCCCTACATGAGTATACAAATAAAAGGATATTTAACATCACCTGTTGAGGAGAGTGCTTACATTCATGAAAATAAATTTATAATCGATATTGATTATAAATTTATTTTCATGAATGTAAGCAGTCTCCTGGTGATGTTATATATCTTTTTATTTGTATAATCGTGTAGGGCATCCTACATGATAAAGGTCTGGTGGGGCTCATTGAGATGTTTTGTATCCAAAGCACCCAGTCTTCAGAAATCTAAATAACCAAGTATAGGATTATAAATTATCAAGTCACATTATGTTTCACATAAATATGTCCTTAAAATACAATCGTAACAGAGGGTAACATGTATTGCAGCTATCTCTTTAATGTGTTGGACTAGCTTAACATGCACAGCCACATTCACAATCTCAGCACAGTCAGCCACGCAGCTATTCAACATCCCCATTGTGCAATATCCATGAATATTTACAGCTCTCACAACAAGTTCAGCAAAAAGGGGAGATTTTATTCAGTGGTTGGACCTGGCAGCTTTGTTACTCTGTGAAGTGCAAGTGCTCAAATAGTGAACTGCATCCTGGCTGCGCCTAATGATTGAAGACAAATGATAAGGCACAAAGTGCCTTTCTGGCCATACCCACTCAGAAGCTGAAAATCAAATGCATTTTCATTAGAAATAATTCATATTTTTATCTTTCTGCTGCATGTTCTTCATGCTTTTTTAAAATTCAGCCTTACTTTTCAACCTGATGCTCAGCATGTTATGCAGCTATATTTGCTGAAAGGAAATACAGCAATTGTCCAGAATTACAAAATAAGCTTTAAACTATTTGGAGTGTTTAAGACTTTTGACAATCGGATGACTCGCGGATGTGTTTGTGTGTGTGTGTGTGTGTGTGTTTGTGTGTGTGTGTGTGTGTGTAATGCAGACTAAGAGAAATGCATGAACTCCGGACTATGTCCGAGGAATTTGGTACATGTAGTACATAACAGGAGATTGTCCATGTCAGATGCGTTGTCACTTACTGGAAATACTCCGTTTTATTTAGGTGAGGGTTGGCACCTGGGTGAATTTATATGACGATTTATCTGACTTCGGCATCTGCCCTTACCAACAGAAGTTCCCGAGACTTGTTGGCTCTCTAGTTTTTATATTTATTTTGATGTCTTCATGTAAATCACACTCCTTTTTATCCTCCACAGTTTTCTTCCCTAATTCTTTCGGGATATGTATGTATATGTTGGAACAAAAGGGACAGTGATTTTGTGATTCATCAATAAGATATATTACACACTTATCTTATCCATCATAATAAGTTAAATGACATGGAAATCTTAAAATAGAATTTAATAATATTTCAATCTTTTCTGCATGGTCCTATAATGTCAATTATTAGTTAATCTCAGTTATTTGAATGGAATTAACTCTAGCTGGTAAGATGAGGCAACCAAAATTGACTCTATATTAATTTAAAGTGCATGTGTTATTTCTTGTTATGATGAGCGATCGCAGTGAAAGATGTCTATCTATAACAATTAACGAGGGGAAATAGAGAAAATTGGAAAGGTATCAAAACTAGGGAGGATGAAATAGAAATAAAAAGATAAAAAACAATTAAATAATTCCAAGATAATCTACCTGCATTGTGTGATGCATTACAAAGTATAGTTACTAGCCATATATTTGGCTAAACACATCACCACTGTCTTTCAGCTACAGCAAAATAGTTTTGAAAGCACTTTTCTAGTGTTGCTGCCATTCTGCTCATGATAATGTGGTATTTCCAAACAAACAACAAACTGATATGCAGACATTTAAAGAGAGCCAAAACACAACCTGCTAGGGTACATTTATTATTATTATGCATGAGATTCTAGGGGTCACTCACCAAAATCCCTTGCATCCCCTCACACTTTGCATTTCTTTCTGGATGGTTAGCACACTTTATACTGGGTCCCTTCTTTATATGTGGTTCTTCAGCCTTTTTCAAACACATAATTTGTATCAATCCGTTCAAAAAACTGTGTATTCCCCTTTTCTTTCCTGCATTTGTTGCTTTCTGTACTTGACCCACAGACAGTAAAAGAATGCACACAGCGATGCCATATACTTTGACGGAAACCAGTGAAGTCACTTTTCTGGTGATGGTTGAGCATACTGCGCAGCCTCAAACTGAGCTTGACGATGTAGATGTGATTTGATACAAGGTTTATACATTGTCGTGTTTCAACACTGGACAAATAGAGTCTTTAAAGGAGAATTCCGGCCAATTTTTACATTAATCTTGATCACTAAAAATATTGCGAGTACAGTCAATAGAAAAAAAAATGAGGCCTGCTATCCCGGCTAAGGGAACTACCACACAGATCGCCACTGCCAAGCCTCATACTCACCAACACCAGATTGATCGCACACAAAATGGATGAGCTACAAATGCACACGGAACTGCTGCGTGATGATTATTACAGAAGCCTGACTGAACACACGGCAGCTAGCAGGGCGAGCTAGCTACCGGCAGGATCGAGACAGGGTAGGTGAATTTAAACAATGTCTGAGTTGAAAACCTATCCTGTTGTCACGTAAGGGCCCTGTTAATGTTGCACAGACATTTTAATTGCATATTGTTTCTGTTAAGAGGCACAAAGGCACTCTAAAACCTGCCCCGACAACTGCCATTTTAGCTAAGTGGAAGCTCGTAGACGTACAGTGCCTTGCGAAAGTATTCGGCCCCCTTGAACTTTTCGACCTTTTGCCACATTTCAGGCCTCAAACATAAAGATATAAAACTGTAATTTTTTGTGAAGAATCAACAACACAATCAATCCCAGAATCAATCCCACAATCAGTGGGACACAATCATGAAGTGGAACGAAATGTATTGGATATTTCAAACCTTTTAAACAAATAAAAAACTGAAATATTGGGCGTGCAAAATTATTCAGCCCCCTTAAGTAAATACTTTGTAGCGCCACCTTTTGCTGCGATTACAGCTGTAAGTCGCTTGGGGTATGTCTCTATCAGTTTTGCACATCGAGAGACTGACATTTTTGCCCATTCCTCCTTGCAAAACAGCTCGAGCTCAGTGAGGTTGGATGGAGAGCGTTTGTGAACAGCAGTTTTCAGTTCTTTCCACAGATTCTCGATTGGATTCAGGTCTGGACTTTGACTTGGCCATTCTAACACCTGGATATGTTTATTTGTGAACCATTCCATTGTAGATTTTGCTTTATGTTTTGGATCATTGTCTTGTTGGAAGACAAATCTCCGTCCCAGTCTCAGGTCTTTTGCAGACTCCATCAGGTTTTCTTCCAGAATGGTCCTGTATTTGGCTCCATCCATCTTCCCATCAATTTTAACCATCTTCCCTGTCCCTGCTGAAGAAAAGCAGGCCCAAACCATGATGCTGCCACCACCATGTTTGACAGTGGGGATGGTGTGTTCAGGGTGATGAGCGTGTGGTGCTTTACGCCAAACATAACATTTTGCATTGTTGCCAAAAAGTTCGATTTTGGTTTCATCTGACCACAGCACCTTCTTCCACATGTTTGGTGTGTCTCCCAGGTGGCTTTTGGCAAACTTTAAACGACACTTGCTTATGGATATCTTAAGAAATGGCTTTCTTCTTGCCACTCTTCCATAAAGGCCAGATTTGTGCAGTATAACGACTGATTGTTGTCCTATGGACAGAGTCTCCCACCTCAGCTGTAGATCTCTGCAGTTCATCCAGAGTGATCATGGGCCTCTTGGCTGCATCTCTGATCAGTCTTCTCATTGTATGAGCTGAAAGTTTAGAGGGACGGCCGGGTCTTCGTAATTGTAGTGGTCTGATACTCCTTCCATTTCAATATTATCGCTTGCACAGTGCTCCTTGGGATGTTTAAAGCTTGGGAAATCTTTTTGTATCCAAATCCGGCTTTAAACTTCTCCACAAATATCTCGGACCTGCCTGGTGTGTTCCTTGTTTCTTCATGATGCTCTCTTACACGGTACGACCTCTGAGACTATCACAGAGCAGGTGCATTTTATACGGAGACTTGATTACACAACGCTGGATTCTATTTATCATCATTAGTCATTTAGGTCAACATTGGATCATTCAGAGATCCTCACTGAACTTCTGGAGAGAGTTTGCTGCACTGAAAGTAAAGGGGCTGAATAATTTTGCACGCCCACTTTTTCAGTTTTTTATTTGTTAAAAAAGTTTGAAATAGCCAATGAATTTCGTTCCACTTCATAATTGGGACCCACTTGTTGTTGATTCTTCACAAAAAATTACAGTTTTATATCTTTATGTTTGAGGCCTGAAATGTGGCAAAAGGTCGAAACGTTCAAGGGGGCCGAATACTTTCGCAAGGCACTGTAGCTGCAGCTACTCCGTGTTGACCGCGCCCTTTCGGTCAAAGTGACGCCAAAATGAATGGGAGTCAATGGAACGCTAACGGAAGGTGATGGCTTGTTAGGCTACAAGCTCCCCATAGGAGGTACGCTTTCTGGATGCTCGCTTATCCCCTTGCCCATGCCCCACTTCTAGCCCCGACCTGGAGGAAAGGAAATGTAAACAAAAGGGGGCGGGGGCAGGTAATTACAATAGTAGTGTTATGTTGAATTAACATGCAGAGAACACACAAGCATAACTGTGTCTTGTGTTTTTTAGACTGAAAATATTTACAGTACAAGAAAATAATTGGTATGAATAAAGTAATTTAACCCTTACCATTATGTTGCAGGTCAGTTTGACCCATTTCTGCTATTGTTGATTGAAAATCTGGCTAGCCTCTCTTTTCATCCCTGAAATCACTTTTCCGCATTTAGGGTCATGGCCTCAGATGTATTCTCTAAAAAAACATTTTTAGTGATTATTTGTTTGTGAGTGTACAAACAATGCAGGTAAATTTTCCCCCCATGATATGTTTTTTTTTTCACGCAACATAATAGGAGGCTTGACTTGATCATAACACTCAATGTAAATTATCAGACCAATGAGTCTAATTATTGGCCATTAGTCCCTGGCAGTGCTGGAAGTCTAACTCACTAGCCGAATGACAGCAAATTCCTGGGACAGCACCAGGATCAGCACTCTGGACAGCATTCGTAAGAGTCAGAACAAAAGAACTTAAAAAAACTAAAATGCATGAAACACAAAATTTGTAAATACATCCCCAAAAAAACTAAAGTAGAAAAAAAACATTATGAAACTAAACACGGAAATAGGTTGTCATTGCCTTCCAGTTATTTTTCTTAAAAAAAAATATTGAGATGGGCATTTTCTCATCAACCACCACTATGGTTAAAGTTTGGTTAAGTTCAAGTATACAACTTAAACTACCTGGTTAAGGTTAGGGGCGAATCAGGGCCATGGTTAAAAGACATCAAACCTAACTGTTAGGAGACGGAGAACTGGAGAGATGGAGAGACAGATAAAAAAGGAAGGTGGCAGGACGTTTAGAAGTAGTAGAAAGAGAGAACCTCATGCATTACAACCAGTTAAATATTTTTCAATCATTGTACTGTGCAAGCATAAAAACATTTGCATCGTATTAACAAACTTACTACTACTCGCCCTAGAGGACAGAAACATATATATACACACACACACACACACACACACACAAAACCATATACAAAAGACTAAATCAGGGAGTGAGTAAACCGGCTGGAAAATGATCTACCAGACTTTGACTGTGGATACATGAAGAAATTATTAATCACACTAAATCCATTACAGCTGAATTATTCATGGGGTGAAATGATTTTCCTATCGTTGGAGGAGCCTGTATGTGTCAAGTGGCCTAAATTAACCGCATAACATGACTAAGCAATTTTATTTATTTTTGTACTTTTCACTATTGGCTGAAAATGATGTGTCGTCCTGCAATTAACTTGTAATCCCTGCTGGATGATGACCTTAGAAAAGTTAACAGGAACATAATTGGAGCAACTTGATAAATTTGTCTTTGCATAATATGTTGTGACAATATGCTATGACGTGTAGTTTTCTAAAAGAAGATTGTAAAGATCTCTATAAATCCCCAGTTTCTTTGCAATTAATTTATTATTGTCGTACAGAGAAATAGTGAGGATTTGAGTGCTGTGATGATAACAAGAGCTAAACTGAATTGATGCCATAATAATCTGTTTACTCAGCATAGCTCCAAATCAGACAAAAAAGGGAAATTGAATTGAATGAATGTCCGTGAACACTGCTGTCAATGGATAACAGATAAAAGCACGGCCTTCCTATCTGCCTTGATCTCTAGTTCTGGGCTCCTTTTACATAATTATGGTCTTATGCCAAATATGAAGTGGAAAAACCAACAGTGAAACCTATTTCATCTCTCATCTGAGCATGAAGCTAACATGAACTCTTCTCTCTTGCATGCTTGCAGGAGACTACCTTCTTAATCGTGTTTAGTCTAAATCTCTCAAATACATAATGTAATGTTTAAACATGCTGCCAATTGGGATTTTTTTTTTCATATAGCACCTTTCATTACATGTAAACCCAAAATGCTTTACATTAAAAACAGCATAAACATTAGAACAAAGCATAAACAGAAATAAGAATACAGTAAAAGCACCTACATAACAAGACAATCTACAAAAACAAACAAGTGTGACCACCACCAACCCTAACCCTAACCCCAATCTAACAATAAATAAACCGTTAAGTGCTTTATAGACTATTACAGTAGTTCAACTTCTCTAACCTCACTTTTCACATCACGTTTGTCTTTTCTAAATCATGGCAAACATAGCAAGTTTTACTCTTGGAACACATCATACTTCAACAGATACATATTTTTGTGCTTTTTAAAATTGCAGCCTTCTTTCCCAGTACCGTAGAACTAGATGTGCAATATTTTCATTGTAAGTAGAAGAGACTGCACTCTATCTACTTTGAAGTTTTTTTCCCACTTAACCAGCATGTACGCACTAACCTAATCAGAAGAGGAGTGACTATATATTTTACCTTTTTATTCCCTCTCATATGTTTTATTTCAAGTCTGCCTCAGCCCTGTCTTTTCCCTTCACTCTTCGACACTTCTCCTTGTCAGAACAATTACCGTTTCAAGAGCTGTGTAATAAACTGTCATTATTTGGCCTCCTCTCTGAGCTTCTCTTCTCTATAACTGCAAGGTCAGAAACAGTAAAAGCCCTATATACAAAAGCTGGGTTCACATTTAGATGGTAGATAGGAGGCAGCAATCTTGGACAATGTTCATCTTCAGTGAGTGACAAAGATTAAATCTGACACTGTTGACTTTGAGCTGAATCTCCTCAGTTCCAGTGCCGCTCCGGTGCTTTACATTTGGAAGTGATGTGTCATTTAGATCATACATGGTCCAAATAGCTGAACAGAAGTGATGAAGCAGCTGCCTTAGGGCGTGTGCAGACCTCTCGACCATAAGGTTACCAGCTGAAAACCAACAGGGGAAATCAGTTCAAAGGAAGTAAAGATTATATGAATTCTTCTCCCTGAGCACTTACTGTGAATGTGCCCTTTAACAACAAATGTAACCCCCAACTGCTCCAACAAAGCAGCTCCAAGACCATATATGCAAGAGTATTGTGCCTGACTGATCTTACTGAGAAATCAGAAAATCTATCTTTCTAGTCTAGTCAATTTTATTTGTTTAGCACATTTGATACAAATATGCAAACTCAGTTTGCTTCACAGTTAAACAAAGGAAACATTAAGCAAACAAGATGGAAAAACACCTATACAAAATATGAAACCAACCATGTTGTACAACACACTGACTGACTGACACACACACACAAACACACACAACCGCCTTCTGTGAGGTGCGTCCTCACTGAGACAATATGCAATGATAAATGTCCTTGTCGCAATCAAAAGAATATTCAGCAAATAAATTAGAACTTGAGTCTTCAACCAGCCTCTTAGCCTGTTTCCATTCAATTGTCAAATGAATGTTAAAGGTCCAATGTGACCAGAGCAGAGGAGCAGGTGAACTGAAGCTAACGTTACTCGAGTTGACGACAACTCGTTTTGCTAATGTAAACCTTCAACAAGCACAGGAGGACAGACTTTGATTGTTCTTGGCTGTCAGAGAGGAAATACTACTATTGGTAAGGTTAAGCGCAAAACTAAGTAAAAAGGATCACTGGGAAATAAAATATGGGACGACTTAAATGAATATATGACTCGTTTAACGGTTTGTTTTTTCATGTTCAAATGTTGTGTAATATTGTAAATAATTGGATTAGAATGTCAATTGTGAGTTGAACCAGACCACTCGTGAGCTGCAGCAGACAACAGAAAATGGCTGTGATCACCACCTCTCCTAACAGCGCTGTCGGGTGCAGTGCAACTGAAGACGGGGAGGGCGCCCTGTTGTGCATCAGCCTTTCATCACTGAATGTGGATTCAAATGCAATACTTTATTTTCTTTGATGGAGTGGAAATCCTTCCGATTTTCAATTCAAGGCTGCACCAGCAAAGACACTAAAATGTGCCTCTCAGGGGTGAAAAGTGAGACATGACAGGCATGCAGAGTGAATGAAGATAGATACGCGAGGACCATGGTGATGTAGGGATGAAGAAGACTGGGGGCTGTTGAGGTTATAGGATAGCAAGGCCATATTGCAACTTTAGTGCAAGTCTTGCTTGCAATAATCTGAAAGATCTGTGCATTCTGTTACATTACTAACAAAACCGTGATCACCGGAGTGTGTCTGTGATTACAGCCACTCCCATTACTCAATAGATAAAGTGGTTTTGGCTGCTTGTATCTTATGCTGTGCTATGTTTAAATTTCTTTTTGAATGTTGGTGGGAAATGGTGAATCAGGAAAGGAGCATCTGCTTTGTTTTTTGGAGTAGAAAGCTCCAAAACTGTCGAAAATTGCTGACAGTTTGGTCTGTGAATAGTCCAAAGTAACTGCAGGTTTGGGTTCAGTTTTTCAAATGTAATTTAGAAGATTTTATTCAGCTTTGTTTCATTAGAACGAAAGCGGAATTGTCAGTGGAGAATAAGTTTAAACCAAGCAAATGAAAAAAAAAAATATTCTGTGTGGTTAGAGTGAATTGACCGGGTGTATACAATAAAAAATGCATTGCTGATTACTGTAACAAAAATATAGATTACGATTGTTATTTTTATTTCCATTTGTGAAATCATACTAAATTGGTGCAGTTTAACTATTGTGAATCATATTTTTGGATATACATTGCATCCTAGTGTGGTCTGTGAGCCTCAATATATGATTAAATAATATTCATTAATTGTGTGGTGTCGCTGTCCATCGAAAATCATGTATCTTGATTTTTAGTTTTCAGATAAACTGAAGGAAAACATACTCTTGGATGAGTAGAGAATATTCACCTATACAATTGTGTATGCTAAAATATCTTAACAAATAAGCTTTTTAACAGCTTTAGTTGAAAGTAAAAACTAGGCTGTTGTTTGTCAAGAAAAGACATCTTGGGGATACGTGGTTTTTATCGATGAAGGGCTCATTCATATGTGCAATAGATTACGGGGATGATTACCAAGAGAAAATGTGATTTTTGGAGACAAAATGCTGGTTTTCTTCTCTCTGTTTCTGGAACAAAGATATAAAGTTCTAGATTAGTACTATTTCTTTTTTGTCTTGCTGAAGTTACACTACGAAAGCAGGATTACATGGTGGCTTTTTTTGTATGCATATGAGACAGAGAGAGAGAAGACAAGTGCTAAGGAGGGATATATATTAGTGTGTCTGCTCACAATATGGCACAGTTTTTCCATTTGATTGTCAAGACCCCATCTTGACCGCAAAGAATCATCGTTTAGCAACCGTACTATTTGGTGAGATTGTCATTTTATGATTTAGGCAGTAAGAGCGGTGAATGAGGGTCATTTGGTTGTTTTTGTTTATTCCATAAAGTATTGTGTGGTACCAGTCCCAAATTTGGTTTGTAATGAGTTCTTTTATAACACATATTTTGAAGCAGTGGCTCATTACTGTTGAAATGACGCAGAGTAAAAACTGGTGACCATCAACTGGCCATCTGACGCTGCAGTGAAATCTCTGTGGGAGGTCTGGCAAGGCCTCAACCTTAATGTCTTACTGGTTTGGTTTCTTTCATCTTTTTACAGATAGGCTCACTAAACCAGATCCTGTCATTTGTTCCCATGTGAACCAAGGCACTTTTCAGCCTCTGACCACACCACACAGACACACACAGGCGCAAAAAAGAGAGCTGCTTTCCGTCTGCAACCACACCATACACAGAACTCCCAGAACACGGGCGACCCACATTTGTAAAGTGAGCGGCTCCCATCCTGTGACCATAAAACACACATGCATATGAGCATATTGAATGACTGGCAGCCCAAACACACACATACATAAAAACGCTTGGAAATTACCAAAATGGACACACAAAATAGATTCATAAGAAACAGGTCACATAGATCCATAAAATCTCACCCAAATGCAATTCATGAAGGGACACACACACACACACACACACACACACACACACACACACACACACACACACACACACACACACACACACACACACAGCAAAAGTGTAAATTACATTTGAACTGGGTGGGAGACACCTATTAAGAACTGCTCAAGTCATTACTCTTATAGTCTTTAACAATGATAGAAGCATGTTCTCAATAGGATTCTACTCTCCATAGACAATAGTGTGGTGCTTATTTTTATTTTTTTTTGTAAAAAAATAATTAATTAGTGAAATAAGTGAAAACATTTGGTCAGAAAGAAAAATATATATAAACACTGTATTTTAACAATTTATTGCAGTTTTCTTTATTTACATAGATGACAGAGGTGCATAATCAATAGCACATTTGCATTATTTTTTATTTTCTGATTCCAAAGCATATTCTGAACTGAGTCAGTCACAAAGAGAACCTGTTCTACTGTAAACTGTGGTGATCAGTGCAGCAGTAAACATAAAAATATTGGGGTACAAACTGGCTGTAAAAATCTATTCTACTCTTTTAAAAATACTTTTTTTTTTAATTTACAGTAACATGGTTAATAAAACATGATGAGCCTTAACTGTATTCTTGCATTTTACATGACAATATTCAGAGGATGAAGGCATTTTACACCCTGACAATTCTACCTGCAGCAAGGTTGTCAGCACAGATCACTCACTCATAAGCAAATATCTATTAGCCTACATTTATCATTCTGTACTAGTGATCAGTAGAAATTGTGGCTGATGTCATCTCAAACAGATCTCTACAGCAATCCCCAACCCCAACCCAGTGTTCCCTTTCTCTGGGATGCTGCCTTTTGAATAACCCGAACAGTAAAAAAATCTTTTTGGAAAACAGACTGTTTCTAATTATAGCAGAGGTCAAAACAAATGACTAATAAAGAGGTAATTAAAGTGCTATTTTATGCAATATTATAGAGTTTTTGCGTCAAGTTGTTGCCTGTTCTAACTGTAATACCACCTTCCATTTCTAAGCAGTTTGTGATGCAGTAATATCATCAGGTGGAAATTGTTAGAAAAAAGTTGTAAACATTCATCAGGAAGGTTTTTTTCTCTGAATTACAGCAAAGGCCAGAAATTGAATTTGAAAGCCAGAAGTTTCAACACATTTGGGCTGTTCAACAAAAGGAGTTAGAAAAAAAGCAATTACGATTTGTGTAACCCTCAGAGATTGATCTGGGTTTAAGTAGCTCCTCAAAGCAAACTTCTAGATAATTCAGGCAGTGTGCTCAGGCAAATGCAAGCTTTTGTTGGAAAATTTCTGACTCACAGCTACACAAGAAAGCAACACAGCTTATCAGTCTTTATTAAATCTGCTTCTATGGCAGATAAAACATGATAAAAGGGCCCTCTAGTGCCCTTCCAGTGTAGAAAACAGGATAAAGGGCCCTCTAGGGTGCCCTTTTAGTGTAGAAAACGTGATAATGTGCCCTCTAGGATGCCCTTTTAGTGGAGAAAACGTGATAATGTGCCCTCTAGGATGCCCTTTTAGTGGAGAAAACGTGATAAAGTGCCCTCTAGGGTACCCTTTCAGTGGAGAAAACGTGATAATGTGCCCTCTAGGGTGCACTTCCAGTGGAGAAAACGTGATAATGTGCCCTCTTGGGTGCACTTCCAGTGGAGAAAACGTGATAATGTGCCCTCTTGGGTGCACTTCCAGTGGAGAAAACGTGATAATGTGCCCTCTAGGATGCCCTTTTAGTGGAGAAAACGTGATAAAGTGCCCTTTAGGTTGCACCCCCAGTGGATAATACATGATAATGGGTGCTTGTGCAATATAGGGTTCCCTACATGCTAGGAAACTTTGTATCTAGCTGGTGCCCCACCGCATGCATCTGGTGCCCTTTGTATTTTATTTTCCCCTGCCCCTAGGACAGCGTGAGTCCGTGACTGGTCTCAGCAATTACTTTGGGGAGTACCACGTTATTGGTGACCGATAAACATGATAGCCAAAACTACAGAGATAAGACACTGTAAAAACCTGGAATAACCATTTTACTCCTTGTTGTAGGCAAAATCAAATAATCAAATTGCATCTGATGAACACTGACAACCCCAAAAGTTTCCAATTACAAAAGCCCAGGGGGCATGCAGTACAATTTATTATTTTGGCAGAAGCATCTAAAATGCAGAACCAGCAGAGCAGCACTGCAAATTCAAATAACTCTCATATCTATTCTTTAAACTGAATAAATCTTTCTCTTTTCAGTTTCTACTCTCTGTGTCTTCAGGCAAATTATTCATGCATGGTTTCACATTCCATGTCAAAAAGAAGAAACAGGCTTTTGTTATTTTAGCAGCGACAGTGTTAATCTTGCGATTGCTCCAGCATTATCTATTTCTCTTTATCTGCTGTTTGTCACACACACAAAGACTCTCAAACACACAAATTAACAGGCTTGGCTGAAGCACTGACATTTAACAAATGCCCATCTAGGGACATCAACAAACTGCCACTTTACTTTCAACACTTCTCTTTTCAGAAGTGGCTGTGGCTCTTTGGTTTCAGCCACCAGGCTGTTGACCTTCACTGATGAGCGAAGAAGAATCCCACTCTTTCAATCTTGTTTTGTCTCAGGCTTTTATCGTTTGTCTGCTTCCCCACTCTGTCTCTTTCACCTTGTGTTCCTCATCTAATCTTTCTTCCTGCTTGTCTCCTTTTTATCCTTCTCTACCACCTTCCCTTACCTGCGCTACTGTGGATGTTAGATGTTGTGTGCACCACTTTCACTAAAGAATTGTGATGTTTTTACAATAGCTAATGGGGGCGGAAATGAATTAAATGGCATAATGACTTCTAAATGGTTTATTTTTTTCACAATTAATTTTTGCCAGAAAAGTTTGAGGAAATAAGCCAATCACAACCCAAAAACAACAGCCAAATAAATCCCATATTCACACTGATTTATAAGGGACAGAAGTAGAAGATTCAGAATATTTGACTTATTGTTTCAAAAGTACTGTTACTGAGGACTCTTACTGCTGTAATACATTCACCTGTAGGCCATACCACAGACTCACAGATAGAGAGTTGGACAGAACCATACGGCAGAGTCTGGAAGATGAGTTTATGTTGGTTTCTGCAGTGAATAAAGGGGTTCAGTAGTTTGTGGTAATGGGGAGGGACAGGGAGAACACAGACAGATGGGAACAGAAGGAGAATCCCTCATTTGATGCGAGACTGACAGTGGAAAAGGGAGAGGCTGCACCGCTTGTTAGCAAAAGTAAACATGGAAGAGCAGCAGCAGCAGCAACACCAACACCCGTGAAGAGATTAGCATCAGAGAAGTTTCTCCTACTTGTCTGCTCATAGTGCTGCTCTCTGGAAGGGTGTTCTTGCATAGGCAGAAAATAATACAAAGAAACAACCACATGCATTGACTTAGCTTCAAATGTAGTTAACAATGGGTATTATACATGTTTAAAGGTC
The DNA here is from genome assembly GCF_010015445.1 of Perca fluviatilis. Classification (NCBI taxonomy): domain Eukaryota; kingdom Metazoa; phylum Chordata; class Actinopteri; order Perciformes; family Percidae; genus Perca; species Perca fluviatilis. Next base: position 13,042,402 of record NC_053128.1, read on the forward strand.
TTTCATGCATTCAAACAAGCAGAGACACCATATACTGCACGCTTTAGGATCAGTCTCCATGTATTGCTCTGACATCACAAACCAAAGGTCTAACAAAATAATCCAAATCAAAACATCGTAAAATATACATATGTCTGTGATTCCTAATGTGATGGCAACTAAATGACACCTGAGTCAAGTTCAATTTTGATACTGCAAGATGACAATGAGATGTGGTTAAAGAATGCACGCATTGATCACACAGACATTTTCCATTAGCAGCAGCAAGTGCAGAGATCTCACAACTTATAGTCCATGCTCACACTTACTTCACATGCTTTCCATTCATTGGCTGGACTGGATAAGGGGGATTTAGTCATGTGTGGCCGGGGAAGCGAGAAAAAAATGGCATAAATGTCAATGAATTTAGATTTATTTTGACGCAACTACTGGTATTATTTTGGTTTTGTGGATTTGTTTTTTTCTGTTTCACCTTTTCTAAGGAAAATAATTGTACTGATAAACCATCAACGCTAAACCAAACTGGCAAAGCAGTTTCCCTGCTTGGGCCCACCGTGGAAATAATACGTTGAAGCAGCAAGAGGCCGGGGCCCTGGTGTTCCTCGGGTATTGCTTTTCAACCTGCTGAAAAGCCACATCCCTGCTCCTCCATTTGGTCCAGCCAAATAGTAGGTCAGTTCTCAGTAAGAGGACTTACGGTTATTTTGTATTTTTGAGTACTTAATTAACCTTCACGCTCAAATCTGAAATACTCTTTCAGATGTAATCTACATTAATACGAATGGAAAATATAAAGCGACCAATCTTTTTAAAACTAACAAATAGAGAATTTTATAGTTTTTTCTGCAGTGGTTGTGGTTACTGTTCCTCTCTATCAGCATGTAACCTCTAAAAAAAAAAAAACTTGCTGAAACACTCTGTATCTTACTATATATACTGTACATAAATGATTCAAGCTTTACAACAGACAACCTTTCCAAAGAGCAAAAATATTCCAATAAAAACTCACTAGGAAATGGAGCACCAATGGACCATAGAAAAGGGCTGGCTTATTCACCAACTTATTGTGTCAAACAAGGACACTCAAGTTGTCCTCTAACATTTTCCAAGCCTGCATTGGAAGTCTGTATTTCCCTTTTTTAGCATAAAAATGAAGGTTCTTAAAAAGCTATAAGGTTTGAAAAATAACAATCAAACAACTCAACTCCAATTGGGCTAATTAAGACTTGTTTATATTGGTGCAGCTTTTCAAATACTTTATTATGCCCTTCCATTAGAGTGTGATGTGTTGGAGGACAAAATCAAGAGGCTTTAAAACTAATAAGGACTCAACTCCCTGGCACAAATAACAGTATGTGTGCTCGACTTTATAGACTAGTTTGTTTTGAGAGGGAGTATGGGAGCATGTTGTGGAGGAAGGTTCTGGCAATGTGAGACTAGGTTAAGGATAATGAAACACTTGATAAGTTCAGGGAAAGACCATAGTGAAAATATTGAAAAATTTTACAAAACATATGTACATTATTCATATGTATCATGTATTCCTGTTGCTCACCATTAAGAAATTAGCAAGTCACTATGACTTTGTGTAATCAGTTAACACTGAACTACACCCATTTTCAAAATTCATAAGACAGTCCAAAAATCTAGAGTGCTAAAACTCAAATGTGTAATGTCATCAAGTAAAGTAAAGTCTGGAACTGCTCCATAGACAGGGAATTGGGAACGATGTTATAGGTGACACTGAGTATATGGGAAAACTTACCGTTTTTACAACTGAGAACACTACAATAGAATAAAGCTCGCCTATGGATTGTCTATAGAGCTTCTCCAGACGTAATACTTGATGCCACCACGAGTTTAGGGAGAGAGTAGCTTATGCTCACAAATATTGATTGAACCTTATTAGGCCATGGAAATAACATTTAAATGCTCAATGTAGGTGGTGTTCCCCTTTAATGACTGCTAACTCACAGTTCACACATTATTACAATAGTCACCAACATCAATTATTTGATCAGCCTCTCTTAAAACAGAAAAGTTCCTATTCTCATAGAAATATGAAGCTGTTTTTATAAAACTGGTAAGATGCAAACATCTTCATGTTGCTGCATGAACCAACTGATTGGGGTGGCACGTGAGTTCTACATCTATCGTCGTATCTTTTCTGTTGTTGCTGAAAGAAGGAGAGTGTAGCACTCCAGAATAGACAGAACATATGCCAAGAGTTTACACTGTAATAATGTGAGATCGAAAAACTTGGTATTAATGCTGTATCAGATATTTGACTCATCAACGTGAAGGAAAAGGAAGCCTAGATGATTCAAGCATTAATTATGCACTACTTAAGCACATATTTTGTAACCTTATCATAAAGCTTTTTCAGATGTGTCCCGAATCCAAAGCAAAATCTTTTTCAAACTGTAACGAGCTTTGGGCTACATAAACATCACCATAAAACTTTAAATCATGCTTCATTTTACAGGAGCAGATATTGTAGGAAAAACTATTTAAATCCAATGACCGTGAATGTTTTGCAGATATGTTCAATGTTTCCTTGCAATGTTGATAAAAAACAATCCAAGTGGCTTTTCCTATGTTTCCTACAACATGTATTTATAAAATCTAATTAGTTCTGCATGCAAGTCATTTTTAGGGAACGGGGTTGAACATTGTCATAATTAGAAACAACAAAATGTGTGAACTTGCCTTAACACTGCTAAAAGCATGCCTGATCGTGCATAAGGCTCATATTGATTGTCTGAAAAATGACCAGACAATGTGCAAAAGCCTCTTTCACAGGGACATGAAATGAGACGGAATGAGAAGTGACAGATTGTGTTTACATTCACAGACAAAAGAGGAGGAAATCCATTGCTAAATGGATGCTCTACATCAAAAGAAAATAGTGACAGCCTTATCAAACAAAACGGATTCTCTTCCTCTTTCATTTTGGCAATATCAAAGTGATATTTTTCCCTCAGCATAATTCTGGCATTTTAGCACCATAGGCTTTAAACAGTGTTTTTGCATCACAGCCAAGGGCAAAGTTCTTTGTCCCTGAATTATGTGGACATGTTTTGCTTAATTGGAATTAACTATTAAGGTATTTTTAAATGACTAATGTTGGGCATACCACAAAATGTTTGCTACAGGTTCATACTGTAGAAAACACTTTTGGTTACTTTGTGGCATTTTAGGCACTTTTGTTTAAAGGCTTTTTTGAGGATTATTGTTTTCATCTTTGTCCTTGATTCCTCTTCATAAAACTCATTATTAAACAAATAATTTGAGTTTAGTAGGAGTTCATTAATGCGGAGAAGTAGATTACTGGCCAAGGGTAAGGGTTGATCTTTCACAGGGTTGCATTAAAGGTGGAGAAGGCAAGGCAAGACAAGGCAAGGCAGCTTTATTTATATAGCAATAAACAACAAAAGTTAGTAGTGTCAAAATGAATGTAAATGAGGATTTGGATGTTTTCCTGTGCAGAGTGCTTTGTTGCCTTAACCTAACAACATGCAGGACTCACAACCTTTATGTCGGTACAAAACATATATCTTCCTTCTTTTAACATAATCCAGGCAGCAATTTTCCATCATGAAGTATCTGGCAAAAAAGTAGCAAATACACGTGATTTCTAGGAGACACGTTTGCACAAGCACATACTGCATGTGCACAAAGTGACACAAGAAGAATTACTGACACTAAGAATTATTGTCTGCTACTATATTTCTGGTGACATTCTCTCTAAGTTTGGAGACACACTAGATGACTTTTTAGCCAGTTAAGATCAGATTTGACCATCTTGACAATTGCAGGCCAAATCCTGATTGTTGGCAAACCTTATTGGGTGGTGTGAAGGATTTACAGGCTTAATCGTAACCACTCTGAGTGGCTCGGGGACTAATATGAGCTTATACCTGATGCTATCGAACATATTTACAACTCTCGACGAGTCCTCAAATTCCCCAAAGTGGAGCTTTAGCAGAGAGGAGTCAATATCCAAAGAAAGCAAGTTTACAGCGATGTCTGCAGTCGTCCCCTGACTTTGTCTCAGCTAAACGATGTAAGGAGTTTACTCAGTTCTTCCAGAACAAAATTGAAAACATTAGATTAAGTATTAGCTCCACTTTGAGTGGAAACACTGAGACTTTACCATCCCCCACAAAAAAAATGGTTTTCAATGTCTGAGTTTATTTCAATTAATGACAAAACAATGGACGAAATAGTGCAGCTTCTGAAGCCATCCCAGTGCTCCTTAGATATGATGCCTGCTAATTTCTTTAAAAAGGTTTTTAGCTCGTTTGCAATGGATTTGCTGCTTATTGTAAATGGCTCCTTACTCACAGGCATTTTCCCCGCATCCCAAAAAACTGCAGTTATCAGACCCCTTCTGAAAAAGAGAAATCTCGGTCCCTCCACACTTAATAACTACAGGCCTATTTCGAATCTGCCCTTCATAATCCAAATTATAGAGAAAGTTGCTTTTAATCAAATTAATAAGTTCCTGCCAACAAATGACATCCTCGACAGTTATCAATCCGGTTTCTGCAAACATCATAGCACCAAAACTGCTCTCATAAAGATTGTAAATGACATTTGCCTGAATACTGATACTGAACAGTCCTGGTGTTATTAGATCTTACTGCAGCTTTTGACACTTTGGATCACACAATCCTTCTGGATAGATTGGAAAACTGGGTTGGGCTCTAAGGAAGAGTCCTCGGGTGGTTCAGGTCGTATTTAGACGGCAGGGGATTTGTAATTAGAGCCCTATTCGCACGGGATAAGTATTACCTGGTGACCTCCAGTCATTTGTAATAATTGCAGAGGTTGTCTGTGATCTTAATCAGTGCGAATCGGTCATGTCTGTAATTTGTAAAGTAATAATTCCCCCGCAAATGACCTACCATATTTCGCCGAAAACGGAGGTCCTGTGATAATATTAGTCCCGTGCGAATCGGCATCTCTGATTTGTCCAGGATTTGGCGGGGCGTTTTAGTTTTTTCAAGGTACCCATTTCCTTCTTTTGCGCCTTTTTATCCATCTTTCGCAAAGAATGGAGGGTGCGTTGGAGTGTTTTGACAGTGTTTTGGGTGCTGGGTCATGTCGCTATACATCATATACAATTTGCAGAAAGAGAAAGATGAAAACCACCACAAGTGCGAAGACAAAAAGAATGATTAGATGGCGATGGATGACATGTATAGCAGCATGCGGTAAGTATATTTTTTATGTTTGTATCATACATCTAGAGATAACGACAAGACATCTCCAAGCCATAGGCGCCGATTTATGTTTTCCTCCGTGGGTGCTCACGGGCGCACGCCCTTTTAAAAAAGAAAGTAGTCAAAAAATGTTTGCATTTCAGAACCTTAGGAAATGGACAGCAGCCGACACAAACACACACGCCTATTAACTCGATAATAAAGGACAGCGCCACTTCTCACAAATGCAGATAGGATTGGAGATGAAAATGTAACTTACACGTAACCGCGATCAGCTTCGTGGGAAATTAAGAATCAATGCCACCGCTCCACTTAGCACTAACTCCAATGTTTAATTTTAAATGAATGTAGCCTACTGGCAGTCTGGCACACGTGGGTGCTCAGTATTTTCCGTGGGTGCTCGAGCTCTGGAGCACCCACAGTATCGGCGCCTATGCTCCAAGCAATAGCTTATCAAAAATAATGCACATTCAAGCGAGGCGGCTTCATAATTAGAGGTTAATGTTACAAATAAATCAAGCATAAAGCTTGAGCTAATAGATTTTAACCTGGTGAAATGTTTTGTTTTATCCATCTAACCGGACCCTGCTTGACACCACCCGGAGAAAAAAGTGAGAGAAAGAAAAAGGAGAGGTCGCAGTTCGGACGATGACGGACTACCCGGTTGAGATTGTGTGTGTCGTCGAGATCTGACCACACACAAACACACGTAGCAGAGCTACCCACACCCACCTTTCTACTGTTGCTTAATGTCAGTAAATTCGAGTAATATCACAGGCTTTGCTTATCCCATTCGAATGCGCCAGATGAAAATCAGACGTGGGTGGGTAATTTATAATTCACACGAGGTCCCTAGATAATACTTATCCAGTGCGAATAGGGCTTAGGATGGGCAATTTGGAATCTGACAGAACAACCATGACATATGGAGTTCCACAAAGGTCCATTCTTGGGCCCCTTCTGTTCAATCTTTATGTGCTTCCTCTCTGTCACACTCTCCAACACCATAAGATCTCTTATCATAGCTATGCGGATGACACCCAGATTTACATGCAACTAAATTTCCTCCAACTAAATAAAGATAAGAACGAAATAATTATCTTTGGCAATTAAAAAGGAAGGCTGGCACTCAGTACTTACCTTGATTCTAGAGGAATAAAAACGAATACCAAAGTCAAGAATCTTGGCGTAATCATTGATGAAGATCTAACATTTAGTCATCACATTAAAGCTCAAAAAAATAGCGAGAATCAGAAACTTCATGTCCAAGTGTTTTATTTTGTGTAGGATAGACTACTGCAATGCACTTCTTACAGGTGTTTCCAAGAAGACCATAAAACAGTTGCAAATCATTCAAAATGCTCCTGCTAGAATTCTGACTAATACCAAGAGTAGAGAGCACATTACTCCAATTCTGAAATCCTTGCACTGGCTTTCGGTTGCATTAAGAATCGATTTCAAGGCCCTTCTAATTGCCTATAAGTCTTTTAATGTTGATATGTTTATTGAGAATGAGCCGGGTAGGTCTCTCAGATCAGCAGGTACTGGTCAGTTGGTGGTGTCAAGAGTTCTTTCCAAGAGCGGTGAAACGGCCTTTAGCCATTATGTTGCCCACTGCTGGAATTGGCTTCCACTGGATCTGAGGCAAGCACCAACTCTTACCATTTTTAAATCAAAGTTAAAGACTGTTCTCTTTTTCAGAGATTTTAATTATTTAATTATTTTTGTTTAAAACTTTATCGTACATTTATAAAATGTGTTTGTCTTTTCATGTATCTCAGTATATATTTGTTGTTGTTGCTTTTTGCCTGTAAAGCACTTTGAATTACCTCTGTGTATAAGGTGCTCTGTAAATAAATTTGCCTTTGCCTAGTGTGAAACTTAAATCCCAACAATATTATGTTCTGTTTATAGGGCACTGAGTTATCTGACATGTTTTCTTTTTCATCTTCTTTGTCTTTGATGAGTTTGTAGGTGCATGCATTTGCCTTTGCAACCTTGATCATTATATCTACATGTTTCTCAAATTGAAATTGCAGTCTAACAAATGAGTAGTGACACACTTTCTCCACGGAGCGATAGTAAGACACAATGGCTCATCGTCACTCATCAAACCACTGTGATTGTGAAGTTAAAAAAGCATATTTTTCACATTATGCAATGGATATGAAATAGTGAATAACATTAGAATACTAATGGGGCACAAAGGTAGAGAGGCCAGAGAACAGAAGACTTAATTAAAAGTCAAAATGCTGCGGTCGGCACAGGGAGGGCAACTCAGTGGGGGAGGAAAACATATGAGGCTGCTGTAGTTTTCTTTTGGTTCCTCGTACCTCCTACCAGTCAGAATGTCATACATAATGATGTGATGTGCCTTCATGAAGAGGAAACAAACTGCTATGATGAATGCAAGGATGATGTTCAAAGTTTCATTTGACAAAACCATGAAGGAGAGATGCTTTACACTCTCAGATTATTCTGCACATTCATGACTTCTTTTGAAAATATCAGTCTGTGTTCACATAAACATGTCTCTAGATCAGCCATGATGGGGCATACTGTAATAAACCATCTGTCTCTTTCAACTGTGTGTAATACAGGCATAAAAATGGCTTCACTTTAGAAAACGCACAGGTGTGTATAAGCCCCAACTCAATTGCCAAACAAGAATGCTCATATTGGACGATTCCACAAAAGCACAAATTCAATGCCAACATTTTTGAAATTAAGATTTAAGAGTAAAGATTCATTTATTAAGACAATGCACATGAATCCACATTTCTGTAAATGTGCCAGTCTAAGTCACTCAACTAATTTTCAACTGTAGTCCTAGTGACCTAGCATGCAAGTCTAAATTCTTCCTTTTTTACAGTATGTGCACATGGCATCTACTACTGTATGGCAAAGTTGAGGTTAGGGAAAGATTGAGGTCACATATAATAGATGATTAACATGTCTGGCTTGTAATTGGTATTATTGACATTGTTGACTTAACAATGTCAATAAGACATTGATTTAAAATTCTAAACTCCTAATAGCAAGTTAATAAGATTCATATTACTTATTTAGTAAAAACATATTACAGCAAATATTTCTAATTCATATTACCCAAATCAATGATCGATCAGCCACAGAATTAATGACTTTGAATGAATTATGCTATTTTACACCCTGTCAGTACACCATACAGGTTTCAGTGTTTAATGGAGGTCATTAGCCTTTAATAACATTTAGACACCCACCCATACACACACTCTCACACACACACACACACACACACACACACACACACACACCTTTCACTCACTCACTCACACACACTCACTATCCAGTTCACATATACAAAATACCAACCACGAAATATGGCATAAAATGCATGCACAATGAAACACACACACACACACACACACACACACACACCTGAAAACACTCATAAAACAGAGCCTCACATACTCTGCGGCAGAGAGGCATACTCTTCCACAGCCCAGCTGTCAGGGTGAAGGATGGGTGGTGAGAGGTGGGTACACTCACTAAAGGGTCTAATCAGTCAGCCGCAGCTACCTGCACACACTGCAATGAACGGCATACACGCAAACTCACTCTTGCTGAATCCCTTGGCCTTTCACGCACAAAACACACCCACACACAGACACTTGCTCATCCATGCACAAAAAACACCATCAACACACAGACACCTCCCTGCTATCATAAACGGTGAGTTCTTGCTGTTAGCCGCACGCCATCATGGAAATACTACAATCGATAAAGTCACTCACAGGTGAGGTATGGCAGAGGACAGGGATAGGGAATATAGGTGGGAGAGAAACAGAGTGGAGTCCGTTGTGTAGCAAAGGAGGGTGGTGGAGTATGAGGATGCTGGAGAAAGAGACTGATGTGTGAAGGTTTTTGAGCATGGGTCAAAAATCTAGTGATGGCCAAATGTAGCTTCGCGAACCATTTTCTCTTTTTTTCTGAGTCCACTAGATGGGGCTCTCTCTTCAACAAAGGGTTGAAAACACACTAAATTGCCACTCCTTTAACCCGTTTCTTTGAACAGAGAGCACCATCTAGTGGGCTCAGAAAAAAGAGAAAATGGTTCGCGAAGCTTCATTTGGCCATCACTACAAAAAAACTGAAATATGAATTGAGCTGACACATACCACAAAGCTAGAAAATGTACACAACAAAACCTTTGTTAGTATCAGCAGTTTCTGATGTTTTCCTCAAATTCAGTGCACATCCATCAAAACTGGTTATATTTTTGCTTATCTCAGACTAAAGCCATCATTTTCCACTGCCTTGATAAAGCTCTGATTGCAGCTGATGCCAAATGAATGTTTTTAGACTGTATTTATCATATTGCATGTATTTTTTTTTACCAGAAAACTCACTATATACATTTTATCATTTATATAATCAAATGCGCGAAAACCACATGTGAAATGATGTAACATGTAACTACATCAGACCCGCAATACGTCGTCCAGAGGAGACTTTCATAACCACGGCCCTTTCTGGGGGAGGAAACAATTCTGCATTCCGCATAGACAGCAACAGCGCAAACAGTGGAAGCTCAACATATCTCCAAACTTTTACTTTAAACAACTCGTTTTAAAGTAATAATGCTATGCCGAAGAGTTGCTGTGTAGTAGGTTGCACCAACAATACATCCAAAAACCCTGATCTCCGATTTGTTATTCTAATACACAGTGCAAAGTGGAAGAGAGAGAGAGAGAGAGAGAGAGAGAGAGAGAGTGTGAGTGGACTGTATCTGGGAGAAGGGCAGGTGCAAACTGTTGCATGAATTCATTCTTTACTAACCATGACTCAAGGGAAGGGAGAGACAACCACAAAAGGGCACCAGACAAGAAACAAATACTACAGTCACTGGCAGAACCAGAAGGACGTCAAGAGAGCTAGTCAACATTTCTGCTATCTCGCTTTCTGCCCAGCTGTACTCAAAGGAGCACCAAAGTTTGAATGCTTCGTAAATAAGGCTAACTGCAAACCTTGGAGTCTTTTATCAAGTGTTGTTGTGTTCTGTAAAGTTACCACTGTTTACCATTCCCATTTAAAGTTTTATTCATACCCTTTGTCAGCAGCTAAGCCTTACAATGAAGTTGCAGGGACAATTACCAAAACACTTTCTTTCATTTTCCAACCGTAGGCTACTCTGTGGAACAGGGGTGTCTTTTAAACACTGATTATTGCAGGGTTAGCCTCATAGATAAGGGAAAGCAACTCTATCTGTATGACATACAAAGAAGCTGCAAATATTTATATCTCCTGCTCCATAAAAAAAGAAACAAGGTGAGCCTCTCACAATGCTTATCGGGATGTATGTATGATAGGGTAAAAATGACTGATGAATGATTTTTCTTTAAACAGCAACTTTGCTTTGCCACTGAAGGAAAACTGAGGAGAATCAGAGTTTAATCAAGAGGTATTTCAATTCATTTCCAACCTACAGTAGCCTGTGGCATTTAGCCACGTCGATTCTTTTCAAAATTGCATTGCTCACTGCACTGTAGAGCTTTATGTACTTTCAGTTCAGAGTCGATGCTTTTCTCCAATAAACACATATTATCCAACAACTGAATCCAGAAATACATTGTTAGTATAGCTTCACAACACAAAATCACTCACACTGCACTGAGTGTTGCCATTGCAAGATTTCAGATTATTCATTTCCTTGTGTTTATTTTGGTAAATGGTTTTTGGTAAATTTGAACCAGCAAGGGGGTATGTGATAAACTGATATCTGCTCACCAAAGAGTTATATTCTCTCCTAACTAATAAACTCAACCATGACAAAAACCTCTTGTATCCTAGACTGGAGGGCACTGCCTTTCGTATCTGATTCTATCCGGCAGTGCCTAAACTGCCATACTGATAGTATTAATTGATATTATTGTGGCTGTAACTGTTTTTAAGCAGCTGTTGTGATTGTGATTGAAAGAGTTTTCTCTGACACTCAGATGAGTTATGTTTTGCTAGCACTGTACATACTGTACTGTAGTTTGGAGCGGGCTGGAGCACATCTCCTGAATAAATGTTGATTAAAGCATCGGTTATAGTCCTAAAAATAACAATAACAGCAAAGCGATACATCCTCTCTGCTGCAGTACGGACTGACAGAAGAAATGTGTGGTACAGCCACGAAACATGCTTCCAATTGACAAACATTAGTTTCAAAATTGTGCTGAGCGGCACAAAAAAAAACACGGGAAAGTCGTGTCTTTGTACACAAATCAATAGATTCAATTTCGTAACTATTTCAGGAACTGCCAAGAGACTCGTTTGCCCATAACGAACCGCCAGGCCCTGCAGAGCTGTGGTTTCCATTGTAGATGTGCTTACATCAATCCTGTTCCATAACTGCTCGTGCTGCCTGTTTCCTTATGATAGGCTTTTGTAAAATCAGGCGAAGTGTTGGTAGATTGATTGTATATTGTGTCATACTTTCCTTTCACATGCATAGAGTGTTCTTTGTTTGTGTGTTTTGTACCTTCTGCATCTCCATGAAAGTCTCCAATAAAGAAGCCATGAATATAAACTACATTATTAAATGTAAATGGTTTTGGATGGTGGGCTTCTTCTGATTAAAATAACTTTCGACACTGAAGCTGTAAATGTAGCAGAAAATGTGTATCAAGTCAGGTAACAAATGAAGTTGAAAGGGTATCAGCCTGCAATGCATGTATTGGAAACGAGCACTTCTGGTAATCCTCTACGGTGTAGGCGGGTAAACCTTGAACATACAGACATATTAGGAAAATCTAGTGGGTTAAACATTTCCTGGAATTATCTTCTAATGTCTTTGAGCTCTTAACGTTTAGGAGATGCTACAGACAATCACGAGCCTCCAAAACTGTATACATCAAGTTATTTGCCAAATGCAGAACCCTGAATGTGTAGTGATTATGCCCACTCTGTATAATGATTTTTTTCTCCTGTATGTCTTTGAAAGTCATGTTCCTGATGTCGTCGTCAACTTTGCTTTTCTTTTGAATTAATGAATGAAGTGAAACAATGTCAGCCAATTCCTAGACTTACATTTTCCTTGTCTGCTTTATGGACCATTTTCACAGCACACATTTTGACTTAGTAGGAAAAGCACAGCTGAAATTGATCACCTTAACGATTGCTCAATTCCATCAAGTGTCCCAGTAAGCTATTTCAGTGAGTCAGCATGCACAATACCAGGAACCTCTTCTAAGTGGAATGCAGCCATCATTAATGGTTTTGAATACACCTGTGCTTTTCCTACTATGACATGTCAACATGTCTGCCGTGAAAAAGGTCTATCCCGCTGCCATCTTCTAACTCTCCTCTCATTTCAGATCCTGCCACTGCCACCTTCCCTACAGTAACCCCTCTGGCCCAGCCATTCCCCATCGCCTGACCTCCCCCCCAAACCTGCACAACTGTTCCCATTCACATCAGCTGACCTTCCCTGCCCATCTATTCCTATTCCCCATCAGCCTCATGTGCCCACAAGAAAACAAGGAACACACACACACACACACACACACAAAAACCTTAATTAGAAAAATAATCACACTTTAAAAGAACATATCATAAAACTGAAATGTGCTTTGTAGGTCAGATAACAACTGATTACTACATAATGACATATTATAATCTCATATTAAAGCACTAAGCCCAGGAAGGCTGTGGTTTAATACTGCAAGATGTTTTATGAGGGAGAGCTTTAGCGAGTGTGAATGTACATGTGCTGTATTGTCTTTGTCTTATGTCTCGAGGACCCCCTCGAAAACGAGATGCTTCATCTCAAGGGGTTATCCTCCTCACAGTAAATTTCATATTAAAATAGTGATGTTAGAACAGCTAATGGGGTGTTACGCCACAACGCAGACCGGACAACTAATATGGTTACTAAATATACCTGGTTACCTGGAAATGTTTTATTTTTAAGGCCTTGAACACCCACACAGGTGTTTTTCAGTTAACCGGGCTGATTTGACCTCTTGCCAGGACTGTGTGGGTGTGTGTAGACTAATTGATTGACATCTTCCTGAGTATCTTGTTAGCTTTGTTGCACCTGTTAGGGCAGGACAATGAAGCTTTATCATTGTAATAGACCTTTTCCACGGCAGACATGTTGACATGTCATAGTAGGAAAAGCACAGGTGTATTCAAAAACATGAATGATGGCTGCATTCCATTTAGGAGAGGTTCCTGGTATTGTGCATGCTGACTCACTGAAATAGCTTACTGGGACACTTGATGGAATTGAGCCATCGTTAAGGTGATCAATTTCAGCTGTGCTTCTCCTACTATGAAAAGTCAAAATGTCTGTGAAAAAGGTCCATTGGTATAAACCTTTTATTTCAGGTTTATTTGTCAGAGACAATGCACACTAATGATACATAAAAGTAAAAATGTGCCAGAATTAGCCTAGAGGCTATTTTACATCTGCTGTCCCTGGACTGGTGGTAATAGGTCACCCTAAAACGAGATAAATAATTAAGCTATCAATAATAATATACAGTATGTATAATCAGACAGTATAACTGAAATCACCTGTTTGTGTGTGTATGTGTGTGTGTGTGTGTGTGTGTGTGTGTGTGTGTGTGTGTGTGTGTGTGTGTTCAGAGGCTTTAATAAACACATAAAAAAAAATGTAATAATGTATTGGTAACAAATAATCATTCTTCTACCAAGCAATGTTCTTCAGCGACATTTTTCCAGAATGGTTGCCAACCAACACCCAGACGCAGCATGCTATCAGGCTAGTCAATCAGTGGTTGTCTCAGTGCCAGCTGCTTAATAAATCAGTGGTGAAATGGAGCCAACGAAAAGAAATTATCATGTTGCAGTTACATTATAACCACATATGTATCTACCATGGGCCACTTATGCTCCCTTTCCACTAGCTGTTCTCAGTTGCCAGCAATATCATATTTGTTACAGTGTAGCTTGGTTATAGACTGGAACAACCCGTTCTCATGCCGAACTCGTAAAATAAGGACGTTTGGACAGTGGCTGTCAGCGTCTGATGCGACGAAAAAGGCGCCCTTCAGTGTAACGCAAAGGGAAAGCGAGTAGTATGTAAGGGAGAATGAGTAAGGAGGTTGGTTGGGGGTGGTGGACTTTCACGCAGGAGACCCGGGTTTGCGTCCCGCTTGTAACGCTTGCTAGAGTCGCTTTTTAGAGTCGCCTTTTTCTTTCCTCCCGCGTGTCACGGAACCGTACGCCCACCCACGACCCCTTCCTAAACCCAACTGTCCCGTTCCTCCCAAAGGGACGGCAATAGTGCCGACCAAGCGCGTTCACTTGTAGCGCTAAAGGAGACTTTTAGCGTCAATAAGAACGAGAAAGGCTCCTGACCAAACTTCCTTATTTTACGAGTTGGGTGTGAGAACCTGTTGACTGAAACAAAAACATATTGATTATGATAAATTGAGCACATAGCTGAAGAAAAGTGAGCATAAGAGGCTACAAATAAAAACATGCAAGCTAGCAAAAGTCACATTGTTAACTTAAGTTTACCACAGATCATTGGTGTAAGTATTTTGTCCGCTTTGGATGGCGATAAAAAAAAAAAAAAAGCCTGTGGAGTGGGAGGCAGCAACAACAGGTATTTCTCCAACAAAAGTGACAAGACACAGCAGGTTCCCTGGCTCTCTTCGTTTGTTTCACTGGCATCTTTGTGTTTTTTTGTGGATTCACTGAATGATGGCGGACTAATTGGCGCACTAATACTCAAATTGTGGCAAAATGTGTATCTGGAATAACCTACTGTAACGGGAACTACCGTAGAGGCAGTTTTAGTACTTTAATATGTCTGACAGATTTTGACCCGATTCACGGACAGATAACTACTGGCCGGCTAGCACATTCACATGTTGCCTCCCCCAAATGTTTTCCATTTACACAGCCAGGGCTGTGTATTACCCAGTATTTGTTTTCAGCGCACACAGAAAATAGAAAGCTAGGTGACTGTAAGGAGATATTCACTGAATTTGACAAAAAGTGTAATCGGATTAACATCACTTACTATACCTTTTAAGAAGCTTGTGTAGTATGCAAGATTTGTTAGGGGTGTACAATCTAGCACCTAGCTGTTGACCCCAATTTGGCATCGCGGCTGTTGGGATCCCATCACAAGATTGTCTCTAGTTGCCTGCTGTTTTTGTTTTTCCATCTGGTTCCCCTGCTCTACCTGCCTGCTCCTGACGGTGCGCTCCTCGCCTGTCCTCCTTCCTCCTGCCTCATCAGTTCTGAGGCGGCAGTTCTCAGGATCCTGTCAACAGTGCTTAGGCGCTAGAACTGATGGGAGCGCTGCGCTCTCTGCCGTCCTTAGCATCAGTCATCTGAACACTTTGCCTCAGGAAGAAAATCGATCTCTTGCCAAGCTCAGGAGAGAGCGTGAAGAGCGGGGGAGATAGGGAGAAAGAGAGGGAAACACGTCCCCACACCTGCAGCTCTTCCCAGGTAGAAAACGGTGATAGATCTTCTGTCAAAGTTAAGAGAGTGTCAGTTAAACGTTATAATAGATGGGAGTTCTAAAAGCAAAAAAAACCAATGTGTTTTATGAAGCCTAATCAGCTAAAAGCCTAAGAGGAAGTACCTGATTATGCACAGCTGTTTACAATTCCAGCCCTAATTTAAGCTAAATTGTTACAGGACTTTTGCTGTATGACCACTGGACTGTTGCTTCATCACACAACATGACATTGCTGAAGATAAATTACTTTTGTAAAATTAGATTTTATTTTACATGGAAAGGAACAAATGAAAGTTGTAACCAATCCATCTTTCTTGTGCAATTTTCTGGCAGTGGTTTGTAACTTTCCTTTGCTTGTGACCCCTTTAAAACAAAGCAACATCTATTTACAGTCCTCGTCACAGGTTGCATAACCAAATGCAACCGGCCAAGGAGTAATTCTTTCTTTTGATTTGAATAATTTTTAGAGGCCTGTGGAGGTTATTATTCATCATTCCACAAGTAAATGTATAACAAACAACAGCATTTGTTGTAGAAATATATTTTTCCTGCTTTTTGTATTCTGTTGTTCACCTCACGACCCCTGAGATTTATTGGTCAAGCCCTCGGTCCGACCCCGATTTGGAACCAATGACCTAGTGCAAATGAGAACACATTTTTCAGCAGTTATGCTGTGCTGTTACACAATGTTACCACCTAACAAATGCAGAAATCACGGCCATTTACGACAGTATTAACTCCACTAGACTGCCTTACACCTTGAGACAAGTATGGCTAAGTTTAAAAAGTATCATACATATTAATGTGGTAATTTTATGCCCAATCCATTTTTTTTAAATGTCTTGAATGCAAATCCATGTGCCGTTTACAGTATATGTTGCTGTATAACGCCTTTGATGTTAAATCTTTCTGAGAATAACAAACTCTGTATGAGGCAAGAGCTAAATCCAACTTTCCCATTACTGTTGCCCTTAACTGTGACGCCTATCTGGCCACCAACAAAATCCTCTATGCCATGGTTCTAACTGAGCCAATATTTGGCCTACTTTCTGTTTGTCATTTGCATTTTACCCCACTTGTGCATCAAATCCTGTCCCTGAAACGCAATAAAATACACTTGACACTTTTTTTCCTGTAGGACTGCACTTGATGATATGGATGTGCATGTTTTTTTTTTAAGTCAAAGCTGTCTATCTTTGTGTGTGTGTGTGTGTGTGTGTGTGTGTAGGTTTGTGGGAAGCAGCAATTCTGGAAGCTGAAATGAAATAATACATATGCATTGCCATCACATGCTGGGTTTCCACAGCAATACGCTGGCTGCCATCCAGCCGTGCCTCCATTCCAAAATTCATATGACGCAGCGTGTGTTACGGGTATGTTTTTGTACTGTGTGCCTATGCGTGTGCATGCACGCAATGTTGAGTGTTGAGTATATGTGTGTAGGTGTACGTACAGTTTGGGAGTGAGTATGGTTGCTAATGAGAGAGTTGGAGAGAGATTGTGTGTGTGAGAGCATGAGGGGAGATGTACACTGTGCTGTAACCTCCATTGTCAATTTGTGCAGCCTAAGATCCACATGTTAAGGGGAGCAGAAAAGGCATATCTGTGTCTGACAGTAATAGTGCCTCTTTACTTTTTATTACTCACCAGGAAACGCACATACAGACAGAAAAAAAAATACAGCCTGCCATCCAACTAAATGAACCAAGAGAAATATAAACATCTTGGGCCCTATTTTAACGATCTGAAACGCAAGTGTGAAACGCAAAACGCAAGTAGCTTTGTGGGCGGATCTCGGGCGCTGTTGCTATTATACCGGCGGGATAAATGACTCCTGCGCCCGACGCAAATCTTAAATGGGTTGGTCTGAAGTAGCTAGGTGTGGTTTGGGCGTAACGTGAAAATAACCAATCAGAGCGTCATCTCACATGCCCTTTAAGAGCAGGCGCGCTTGTTCCGTGGCGGATTGCTATTATGAAGGCGGATTTGCCTGGCGCACGCCAGCGGGAGCTGTCCAGGATGCAGCAAAGTAATAAATGCCCGTCTTGTCCGGGTGGCGATGTTGCTGCGGCCTCTCGGGCGCATCTCCTCAAGTCTGGAGAGGATTGCTGCAGCCATGGAGGCTCCAAACGCACCACCTGCACCTGTTGTGCCCCTTCCTCCTCCCCCAACTCCATCTCCGTTCACCCGCTCCATCAGGAGCGCATCGCCACTCCCGGACCAGATTCCGCCGGAGTGTCCAATCCCGCCGTAGTTCAATATCACGTCTCCTTAAGTCCTCTAATATTTCCTCATTTATGTCATCAACACATCCATGATTCATGGAAATGTTGTGTAAAACACAACAAGCCACAAAGAATGCTGCGACTTTTTGAGGATTGTACTGTAAAGTGCCTCCTGATCTATCCAAACACATGAAGCGCATTTTCAGTAATATTTTTCTTTGTAATTATGTATGGTTTTCAAAAATGTGAACTGCTGTAGATGAGAGAAGTGTATGCGCGTTGTGCACACGCTACATTATGGCCAAGCATTCATCCCTAAAATAGCATCTGAATAACGCGCCACTGGCTTTAGACTAGCGTCACTGACTTTAGACCAGGTTTTTCCTGGTCAGTGGCGGAATTGTTTTCTGAAACTACAAGTCCACTGTGCGTCGGGTGCAAAATAGGAATGACACATGCGTCGGTGTACAAAGGCAATTGCGCTGAGTGCAAGATAGGGCCCCTTGTCTTGAGACACTTGGAACTCCAACATAGACTGAAAGGAAATGTGAATTTTTAGACATGCACGTTGCAGGAAGACAAGACACAGATTTCCTTCTCTTCTTTGCAGAATGGTACATTAAAGCTGCGTTTGGCATCTTCACACATTGGGAGCTTCGAATGGAAAAAAGAGGTGACTTTTATTCAGAAGAACTGAAATATTAGTAAACTGTATATATGATAGTATTTATGAGCTGGGGTTTGTTTACCAGATACTGACAATAATAATAATAATACATTTTATTTAAATGCGCCTTTCTCGGCACTCAACGACACCGTACAGGGATATATAACATATTTATGGGGGGGCAAGGTTTTGGATGGCCTTGAATGTAAACCGGAGGACTTTGAATTGGATACGGAACTGGACCGG
Source organism: Perca fluviatilis (assembly GCF_010015445.1). Lineage (NCBI taxonomy): Eukaryota > Metazoa > Chordata > Actinopteri > Perciformes > Percidae > Perca > Perca fluviatilis. Next base: position 13,061,242 of record NC_053128.1, read on the forward strand.
GAGCCAGCGGAGCTGTTGGAGGACAGGATTGATGTGGTTGATGGAGGGGGTTTGCCTCTTGATGCATCTATGAAGAGATTGAAATACAAATATAGATTTATAGAGCTGAGGAAAAATAAATGTGGTGGGTCGGTGAGGACATTTGAGCATTCTAAAAGAATTTTCCTTTTCTCATTTGAAGAAACAAATGAAACATGATTTATTTTTTTGCAATTACAAGTCAGCAAGAGGAACCAAGGACTGCACTTAATTGCCATTTAACATTCTTAGTTGCATGCTTGGCCTTCACACGTTCACCCATTTCTGACCTTATACATTGATTTATATATTGAGTGGCATACAATATTTTATAATGTGTGTGGGCAATAAACATAAAATTTCTGAAGAGCAATTTTTGAAGGGGACACAAATAATACAGCCACAAATATATTCGTAGAGGACATGTGTTCACAGAGGAAAGCCTTAATACCATCGTTAGTGTAGCATGGAGACTGTACCATTATCCTTCTTTTCAGTGTTTCTCTTGATTCAATAAAAAGCTGAATAAATTGACCAAAATATTCTTCTTTAAAACCATGTATTTAAGTTGTTTATAATCAAGCCACAAAAATACCTTGAAAAAGTGTCCCCATATAAAAGAAATACAATGCTTTTGTACACTTTTTTTGTATACAAATTAGCTGATCATAATGTAAATTAATGAGCCACTGGTAAAGCTCATCTGCTCACCCTGAGAGCCACACACCTCCAACAATATGAACTAAGCTCAACACACTTACCTGAGACTCTCCACCTGACTGTCCCTGGTCTCCCTGTCCCTCAGTTCTTTCTGTCTCCTTTGCCTGTGACATAGTGACGTTAGTATTTCCATAAGCACCCATTCTTATAAAGATCTTACCAAATTGTCTTGATATGAGGACTTATTGTACTTACTTGGCGTTTGGCCTACTGAAAAAAGGATCTTATGTCTGTTTTTCTTTTCTCTGTCATTTTCTGGGCAACAACAACACAAATCTTTAACGTCAGATCGTCTAAATATGAGTTAGGTTCATAGGTTCACCACGTGGTCATATTATAATTATAAAATCATCTTGCGTCCTCCACATAAATATTAGGTTTCGTCTGAGACAGAGGATATATATTTAACTGATCAGCCACTTAACTTCATATGGAGCAAAACACAACTGTAGCTAGATCTTCAATATTAACCCTAATATCAGTTCACACACATAACGTTAGGCTTTTCGCCGTGGTAACGTTAGTTGTAGTGGGTGCATTTCTATCCAACAAGCTATAAGCTAGGTAACGTTACATTATATTACACTAATATAATTCAATTCAATTCAATTTTATTTATAGTATCAAATCATAACACAAGTTATCTCGAGACACTTTCCAGATAGAGTAGGTCTAGACCACACTCTATAATTTACAAAGCCCCAACAATTCTAATAATTCCCCCAAGAGCAAGCAGTGCGACAGTGGCGAGGAAAAACTCCCTCTTGGGAAGAAACCTCGGACAGACCCAGTCTCTTGGTAGGCGGTGTCTGACGGTGCCGGTTGGGGATGCGATGAACAGTGACAGTAATAGTCACATTAATAATGGAACAGTGACTTCAAATGGTAGTCGTAGTAGTTCATGTCATATCAGTGCGCTGCAGGGCGTTACAGGATGTAGCGTGGCCCAGCAGAGCATGGATGGACGTAGCAGGAAGCAGCAGGGTTCAGCAGGACGCAGCATGACACTGCAGGGTACCGCTTAGCTCAGCAGGGAGTGCAGCAGGACCACGGCGACAGCTGCAACCAAGATCTTGGTGCCAACGTTCTCCAAGGAAATACGCTGGGTGAAAAAACATAAGGACTCCAGGGAGTAAACTCCCCAGAAGCTAGGATTAATAACAAGCATTTCTGGGACGGGATGCACATAAATGGTAATAGAAAGGGAGAGGAGAGAGCAGCTCAGTGTGTCAAAGAAAGAAAAGTCCCCCGGCAGTCTAGAACTATAACAGCGTAACTTAGAGAGACAGGTCATTGTCCCACTAGAGCACTAGTGCTCTAGTGGGACAATAAGGTATTAGGAGCTCTTCTAGATATGATGGTGCTTGACCATTTAGAGCTTTGTAGGTCAGGAGAAGGATTTTAAATTCAATCCTGGATTTTACAGGAAGCCAATGCAGAGAAGCTAATACAGGAGAAATATGATCTCTTTTCTTAGTTCTCGTGAGAACACGCGCTGCAGCATTCTGGATCAGTTGGAGAGTCTTAAGGGTTATTATTAAGTTATTCTAAGTTATTTGAGCAACCTGACAGTAGGGAATTACAATAGTCCAGCCTGGAAGTAACAAATGCATGGACTAGTTTTTCAGCATCGTTTTGAGACAGGATAGTCCTAATTTTGGCAATGTTACGAAAATGAAAAAAGGCTGTTCTTGAGGTTTGTTTTAGATGGGCGTTAAAGGATATATCCTGATCAAAAATAACCCCTAGATTTCTGACAGTAGGGCTGGAGGCCAGGGCAATACCATCCAGAGTAGCTGGATATCGCTACATATAGCGACATTTTTTGTCATGACTAATTCATTAATTACTCAGCATTATTTCTATTTGAGAAAAGAAAAACTTAATCCGATGTTTAATGTGAATAAAACAGCCTTGAACCACCTACTTACTACATCCCTGTCACTACCCGATGTGACTGTCACCGTGAGTGTAGCCAGAGACTATTTAGAAAAGGACTTTGGTGTAGCGCAGATCCTACGGCATGCAGTGGACCAAACCACTGTGAGGCAACAGAGGGGGGACTCAAAATGTTTCTAAACTTAAAAAGCATTTTTTGAGGTTTGTATTGTTTTACTACTTACACAGATATTTTAAGTATACATCATTATGTTATTTACGATACACAGCATTGTTTCAATGATATTTCTAGGAGGGGACAACACTTAGATGGGGGGGATCTGACGATAAAGGAGTGACCAAAGTTACAGAAGGTGGATGGGCCGGGGCTTTTTGACAGTGCTCCTGATTTCTGCACTTGAGCGCTTGCCTCTATCAGACTACAACTGTTTTTTCCACTTGTTTTGATCCTTAAGTAGCCCTCATTATTCAGTTTCGACTATATGTCTCTTTCTTTTGGACTTGTTTTGTAGGTCTAAAAAAATCTGTCCATTTTGTTTTGATATGGAATGACCAAACCTCAGTGGCCTTAACTGCATAGTGCGTAGTTTTTGTCGCCCTCATGAGGAATTCTAAGTAATGACAACAACACTGTCGGAGCATCCACATGACGCAATCCTTTGGTGATCGCGTACAATCCCCACCCCTCCTCTGCGCAGTTGATAGTAGCATTTATCCCGTCAAATCAAGGAGGACTAGGAGGATTAAAAAAACATGGACTTTTCAGAAGAGGTGATTACCTTGTAACTTTTATGTTCTCTTCCTCTCCAAAGCTAAACACTGCTGTTGTCCTTTCTCATTGGTGATGTAAAACGCATCACTTGGGCGTCTGCGAGTGAATGTCACTGTACAATACTTATGTCAGTCCTTTTTTAATTTTGACCAGCCATCCATGACATTCCATTGGGTTGCATTAATACATTATATAATAGTAAATGTAAAAAATGGCTTCTCACTTACAAGTAATGCACCTTGCTCAACCATTATTTGAATATGTGAAATTTGGACAAAACCTCCAAGTGACGGATTTATCCTTATGTGTTCACTTTGCCACGACCATTCACTGTCATTTATCAGTTTACAACAATCTATCAATATGCATTCATTTTACACTGTAATCTATCAAATTATAACAATAAGAAGCAGAGGAAATGAAAATGAAATAATTGCTGGATAACTCTCCTGTTGTAATCTCCCTAAACTTGCACTGTGAGGTTCAGTTGATGTGTGGGACGTGTCAAAATCAGTGAGAGAAAATTATATTAGAAATATGAAATTGCATTCTGCAAATTTGATGAAATGGGCCCCAGCTGCGTTCCTACATGGCCGGTCTAGGCTTTTACAAATGAATTATTCTGGCAGGATGAAGCACTTAGTCACAAAACACTCATCCCCTCAAAATTGTTCCAGGAACATGGCGCTGACTTTAATTTACTCCAATGGCCTGCACAGTCCCCAGATATCAACCAAGTAGAGCACCTTTGGGATCAAGTGGAACATGAGTTTTACAGCGTGGAGGCATAGACGAACAAATCTGTGGGAAATACCCAAGGGCGTAACTTTGGGTTCAACATTGGGGAGGTTGAGATCTCCATCCAGGGCTGTAGTCTAATTATATATATATATATATATATATATATATATATATATATATATATATATAAAATATACTGGCTTAGAATAGGCCTTTTTGGGGGAACATATGAAAGTGGGGGGTAGGACATTTTCACTTCACTTCATTTTCTGCATTCTGATAATTTTTTATGCACCAATTTATGTTGGAAATACCTTTATTTATGTAAAGGAAATAGAAAGTATAAAAATATAATGGAATATAAGGCAGTAATGGGGCTTTTACATTAGGGACCTGGGCCCGGACCCTAAAGTTGACCCCAAAGTACTGCTCGTTTGATAAGTGTGAACACATCCATGCCCGAGTCCACTTGAAAATGGGGTCATTACAGTTCAGGTGTTCTCCCATACGATTTGCACCAGGTATAAAAACCAACTGTACCAAAACACGGAAGTTGACTCCAACTATCTAGGGAGGTCCTGGGACATGTATGTCCAAATAGGCTGTTTCACATTAATTTTAGCCATAGCAAAACAACATGCTCTACATATCTGAACAAGTTCAGTTGAATAGCATGAATCATTCATTTTGCACCACATTTGTAATGTATCAAACTCTATTGTTCCAGTATTAGTAAAATTGATATATATCAGCCATTTGATAGTCATTCTATTATTTAACTGTATTTAATTCCATACTATTCTGTAAAAAAATATTGCAGCATTGTGGATCAGTCAAATATGTATTCTTCCGTCTTTATTTCACGGGCCCTGAAACCAACTCCTCTGATTAGTCAAAAACTTTAAAAAGCATCATGGGAAAGCTAAAACTGCTTTATCATCGCACCATAGACAATCAAAGGACCAAACATTAATAAGACTGTCAATATTGGATATAAGACTATGGATTTATTGCACAAAGTCCTCAAGTTTACCCCCCCCCCCTTTAAGTCCTAAACACAATCTTTTCCTAAACCTAACCAAGTAGCTTTGTTGCTTAAACATAACCCTACCCTGCATGTTGAAAAATGGGTGCCCAGAGGGTTAAAAATGTGATTCCAAGAGGTCCTGACCAAGCAGCCGTATGTGGGGAGTCGGCAATGAGAACTGCATGTTAAAATACATACACAGAATCTCATGAAATCCATTGCAAAGGGGGATCTTTCCAGGTTGTTCGAAGTTGTAACTTATTAAGTGGGCAATGAGTGTACGTCCCAATAAATTGACATAACCCAAATTATATCACTGTATCATGTAACAAAACTGTAGTAATAGCTGATTTGATATATATTGTAAATCTTTTTTCTTTAAAAACATCTGATCTCCCAATCTTCTTCTTTTCTCTCACAACATTCAAATTAAGAAAATATACTCTTCTGTTGTCCAGAAAATGCCAGATGATTTTAACTCAGAGTCCCTGACTCTGCTAATGTGGAAAATGTCGTGCAACTGATTTTTATATGATATAGCCTGCATGCTTTTCCAAATGCCTGTTCAGAATCAGATTTTTATAAGGCCATGTTTCCATTTTACTCTTCAAATAGTGTGGCTGAGTGTACAGCGGTCACAGCTAAGTTAAAGTAAAATTGTTCTCTATACACAACAATGAAGTCTCTGTCAGAGGTATTTTTTAATTGGCAGAAATGAAAATCACCTTTTCAGTCTGAACTTTTACCAATATTTTCAAACTTCCTTTCTTGTCTTTATGAAATCATGGCCATTTCTCACATGTGATGCGGTTATACCCTCTCTTTTGTTAGTAAAAGGGCATTGCATTTTGTCTTGGCTTCAAGTAATGCTTCATACTTGTTTGCTTGCAAAGCCAATGTAGACCTCCACAGGTTCTGCAAGTGAACCGTTATTTCTACACTAGTCTATATCCTTGATGTTCCACTTCCGGGATTGATCCGGTGCTGCAGGAAATTCCACCAGATGCATGTATTTTCCGTTTCCTTCCACTTTCTTTGTGTTGGAATTTAATGAGGACTAGTGTGAACTGCTCCTCAGATCTCTGCATGGTAAATTGAGACAGCTAGCTAGACTATCTGTCCAATGTGAATTTTCTCTCCCACGACTATTTTGCAGTGGCTCTGTGCGGAGCTTAGAGCCGCCCGTGACGATTCTGATTGGTTTAAAGAAATGCCATTTAACCAGAGCACGTTTTCCTCCCATCCCCCAATGCAATGTGCAGTAGCCAGACCCTCCTTTAGCGAGCTTTGGAGCAGGGTCTGGCAAAGCGAAACTATTTCTATACCAACGTTTAGTACATAGACCATATACTGTATGGGGACTGACTAACTTCTTCACAATTCTTTATGAAAAACAATTGTAATGGGTGTGACATCATAGCTCTATAAAGGGCAGAGGTTATTTAGGGACACCGGTAATTTGCGCTCCCTCTCTCTCTCTCTCTCTATCGGTCTACAGAATCAGGAAGTGTAGCGGGGTGTACATGTGTGAAGGCCAAACATTTTGCTTTACAGTAGGTGCCGTTTTCATTTAAACATCTACAGCATGTAACGTGAGAGTGTGTAAGAAAAATTGTTCAATTAGGAAGTGCATTTGTTTTCATAGAGTGCCGAAGACTGCAGTGACGGAAGACAGGTTGCCGTACAGGCGCGCTGTAAAACAATTCCAGTCAGCTATTTAGATCAGCTCAAACTTGGAGCGGAGATAATGATTGTAAGCTATGAACCGTGAAATGTATCAAATATAGTAGGATGTAACTATGTTCAGTGTATTGTCTTGGTTTTTCCTTTTTAGTATCGGTCATCACGACATTAAAACATGCTGCTGGTCTGAATGAAACCTAAATGACTTAAAGGTACAGCGTACTGTCCGACCATCTAATGAAATACATTGTGTCCTGAAATATGCTGGAAAGTGGTCTAATATTGTCTTGATTTTTCATAGGACTGTCTTTGAGTGCAATATCGCCTGTCATTTTTTTTTTCCCACATTAATTTAGAGTAACGGGCATTTATTTGTACAATTTGTTTTCTTTCTTAGTTGGGTTTGTTCGTTTTCTTTCATTTTAAATATTAATATTAAAGGGTAAAGTGCAATATCGCTGACGGGCACTGTGCAATTCTAAGGCTGGTTATAGGCTCAGATATAGCTTTAGAGACCCCTTATTGCCTGCTAGTGTTGATTGAGGTGTTAAGTCTTCTATTATTCCTTGCATATAGTGAACAATTAATTTGTGGGTTTTAAAGTGTGCAGTGGTATTTTGTTCTAATGGAGTTCATTGCTCTTTTATTGTGTGTATTGGGTCCTAAAGCTTATTAATAGCCTCTCAATTATTCCTGTGCATTTTTGCTATTCATAACAAGTGATTGTGTCGATGCCATTGCACTTTCCCCTCTAAAGTTGCTAATGTGTAGTTCCATGGTGGCGCTGTTGGCCTTTTCATATTTGTGTTTTTAATCTATGCAGACTTTGTGAATAAACTCAATTTTATATTTTGTAACTGGCCTTACGTCCTGGTTTGTTCTGGAGACTTACCTGTTTCCATCACTACACAATGTTTGAAGAGGCTGTGTACAGCATAGGAGCACCTGTAGCCCTAGCCCTCATGTTACAAGAGGAGGTTAATATACGCCCATGGAAACTGTATTTAGTGTGAGAGGGCAGCATTGCCATTTATTCATTTGTAAGAGAGTTTGCTAGTTGTCTTTATAGATGATTAGGCTGCCTTTGCCCTGGTATATTACTTTGTTAAAGGGTTTGTGGAAACAGGGGCAGTGGACTGTGCTTTGCCAGCATTGCATTTCTCGCCAGCCATTTTCAGTTTTTATTTGCATGCAATTTGTGCTGTGAAGGGGTACTCAGCACTCGACAGTCCCATGTCATACACACTGGAGCGGATGACATGATGATTTGCCAAAGCCATGCATTGTATTCAATGATAAATAGAGATGCACCTTTCCAACTTTTTCTCTCTCAATTCCAATACCTCGAGGTCAGGGTAACTCAGGGTAACCTTTTAATCTAAGGTACACATTTTATTTGATAGGGACCATGCATATATTTATTTATTTATTTATTTATATATATATATATGAACATTGTTGTATAAAAAACACCATGTAAATATGCCAGAATTAGTAAAAATAACTACACTAAATAACTGCACTTTTCATCTGCAGTCCCTAGGCAGGTGACATAGTAGGACTAACATAGAGACAGCCAACAGTCATACAGCACTCATTCACTATAAATTAAAAGGTACACATAATGGTGACATATACATTGACAAAACAAACAAACAAAACAAAAATACATAATGACAGACATTATTCATCCACCTCTATACTGCATTCAATTTAACAGTGAAAGTGTATGGGTGATGAAATGTGTGACAGTTAAAAGTGAGTGCATCTCTGGTTTTCTAGGAGCCACTGTTTAAAGTGAGTTTTTAAGGTGTTGAATGTAGGACACTCTCTTATTGGGAGGGGCAAGCTATTCCAGATTTTGCCTCCTATTATTGACAATACGTTTTGTCCGTAAGTGGTGCGTCTAAATGGTATCACACAGTCCCCTTTTACAGAGGCCCGGGTACTACCGCCGCTTTCAAGTCTTTGGAAAAAAAGCAATGCAGTGGAGGGGGGCAAGATTATATAACACTTTATATACCAAAGTTGAAATGTTTGAAATTGTCAAAGCTCTAAAATGTATGTCTCTCTGAGATATCGCAATGGTGAAATGACAATGCCTTTTTATCAAAAGTTTTCATGGTTTTCTTGAATAGAGATTCAATGCTTTTAACAGTAGTTATGCTAGTTAATGACCAGTTTGTAAAACAATATGGGATAATATAGTAATGTGATAGTATATATATATATATATGAACAACTTGGCAGCTTTGGTATCAAGAATTGGCCAATTCTGCAAATTGAATTTAACTTTATTTGCAACCTTTTTTAAATGACATTTTACACGAGCCAGGGATTGCTGTCACGCCAAAACTGAGTCAGTGGCCCTCCGTGACTTAATTCATTTAGCTAATAGCAGAAACACTGAATTCTATAATGACATTTAGGACAAAATTGTAAGTGGATCTGCTTAATAGGGTCAGGCGAAGTTATGGTTAAGATTAGTCAAGTAGCATTAAAGTATGCTTAAGGTTAGGTAATTAATACACTTGGTCAAGGTGAGGGAAAAAGTGTGATTATGGTTAAAAATAACTTTAATCTCCTTTACAAAAGTCCCACCTGATAAGTGTACATGCCCATCCACTCCAAGATGAACATGATTTCTTGGGTGAATGTGATGGATTTAAGGCAGTGATTAGTGCATATCTAGCAGTGGGCAATTGCAGTAGCAAGGAACATATAAATTGAAATAAATGAGGTGCAAATTTGTTTTTCTCTAAATTTATTTACACATGTAAGAAGAATGGAGGCTTTAATGAGTCCTCTACATCCACTTAAACACAGCATGTCAGACGGTAATTCTTACAATTCCCAATCCCGTGTATAATATTAAGTCCCCCATCACAGCGTATGACAAGCTAGAGACTCATTCCATTCTTTCACTCCCTCACTGTCTCCCCTCTGTAATTATTTTCTTGTTTCACAGCTCAATTATTCCTACATCCATGTGCTTTGTTTCTCACCTAACTTTGTGTCTATTGTCTCTCAGAGCTAGGTAGGTGTTGTTAATAAACACCTCCTGAGCTCTAGGGCTCTCCTGGGCTTGACAGATTGACCCAGCGAGAGGCATTAGAGTGATTTAAGTTCCAGATAATGGCGACATAATATCAGCAAGAATGTAATGCTGCGCATTTACTGAAAATGACTTGGACATAACTGAATTGCAATAATGATTATAACTGACAAAAGCAGAAGGATTGGATATTGGCTCGCTTCCACTGTTTAATGAAACACTGTCATCCCAAAAGTCAGTTGCTGTACAACAAGGATGTTTTAAATTCACCTGACAGAGCAGGTTACATATAACTCCTGTTTGACAGTTGATGGTTTACACTTTCCCTTTGTGCATAAAGTTGTAGGTTAGCAGGCTCATTTAAGAAATTTAACTTGAATTTTGATAATACTGTAAGGTTAGAAAACAAGGGAGAAGCAGAAGCATACAGTTTTATGTCCCTTCACTGCAACCATGATATACTCATAGTAGTCTTTATCCACGACGTACCTCTTGCAGGATTGCTCCGTTCTGATTAATTTATATTGCTATAAAAGGGCAGTAAGAAAATCTTTAATCTAAAAGAAAGGTACAACATTTTCCTTTGCTTATCTTTCAAAAAGCAATCATAGAGTCACAAAGTTGTTAAACATCATTATGCTGTGCGCAGTTTTCACGATTCATGATTTCTGGAGTTTGAACATGAAAGTGTTCAAACACTCTCCCCTCACTGCGGTTTTCTACAATACAAACACGAGGTTGCCTAGTGCCAAATATATTGCTTTTCTTAAGTTTAAAAGAGCTTAAAACAGTCGTGCCACTGTGTGTGGTAGTGGGGGTTTGAAGCAGCGCACACATTGAAGTGACAGGAAGGAGACATATCAGGTAAGCAAGTTTAAATCCATTCTGGCAAGCAACATCAGTGACTGACATCTAACAGATAACTAACATTGGAGGATAACAGTTGTCATGCAGAGACCTGAGGCTAGATGCATAAATGTGCAGATTTACACCAAGCTATATGTAGTCCCTGCCCTAGATTCATGAAGAAATACTGTGGATGCATTGTTCCATGCTTAAAATTCACATCTTAATCATTGTGAAAATGTGCATAAATGCACAAGCCTGCTGCTGACTCTCACTGTTAAACATTTGCAATGTTTTGTGGCAGTGCCAAAGGACGCATGTATCATTACACAAATCTATTATGCACTTATATAATGAGAGTGGCATTATAACAGCCTGCTGACTCATCACGCCTACTTTATGATCCACGTTCAGTTTGGATGACATTCCATAGACGTGTTCACTCACACAAATATATACAATTATATTTGTAAAGAGAAGAATGTTGAATTATTGTTACATACATTTATTTTATATTGAAAACATCAAGGCTGCAATCCTCCCGAAATACCCCCCTTTCACAAATGATTATGTGGCCAGAGACTTTGCATTTTTGAGTCTATCTCATTTGACGTCTGGGCTCTGTTGTGTAAAGAGAGTGAAACGAGGGTTTTGGGATGAGACCATTTCAGTCTGGGCAGTCACAAAAGACAATGCACAAAAGCAAATGCTTATGAATATATATAAGACAAAAGCTTTGACAGTGATCCTCTCTCAGGAAAAATGTAATGTGTAAAAGCCTATAAATAAATAATTAACTGATGATTCACTCAAAATAATTGACTTTCTCACTATCATATTCCAGTGAAGTTACAAACCCCGGAGATATGAGAATAATGTTGGCATCCCAAGAAACAAGTAGCCTACTGTAGGGCATAATCCCTCACCAGCTTCCCATCTGCAAACACTGCCAAATATGTTCTTCAAAAGGTACCACAGCTGGGACTCAAACCCAGTGGCAAGAATTTTACCCCATTCTACATGTTGTCTCCCAACCCTTTGGTATATTTAGTTTGTTGCTTCTCAATAACTTTGCATAATGTTAATATGCATGTAATGTAAAATAAATGTACATTCTACTTTAACAAGTCTCCCGCATTGCATTTGAAAGAGAAGCCTTTTGCACCCAGAATTGGAAAAGGAGGAGGAGCAGGCTCAGACTTCCAGGGCTTGGAACATTTTAATTTAAGCTTTAAAAAAAAAAAATTGCTTTTGCAGCAGTTATATTTGACAACTAGGGTGGCAAATGATGTAATGGAATCAACTAAATCTCAGCTGGTGTAGCTGGTGTGTGGTAGTCATATTTAAAAGTAATGAGCCTTAATGGGAAAGCAATAGTAATATCACCCACATACTGTACATGTTGGGAGTTTTGCTGGCTTGTCTCCCATTCAAGCTAATATCTCTGAACTAACATGAGTCACATTCTCTTCACCAAAAAATAAAATACAAAGCTACATGATCCAATTGTGCTTTTGATGTTTTTATTTTGCTAACCGGACACACCAGATGGTTTGTTACACAGAACCATCTGAGATGCGATGACTAGAAACCGTTTGAAGATACCTTGCTGGTGATTGGAGGGACCATCTGTCTATCCAGCCGCCATTGTTGTGTTGACTATCGAACTATAAAATGTATCAACGTTGATGTTGTATGTTTGTTGAGGAGGAGCGCTTGGTCTTTTATGTGCAGGTTGTGGTAAAATTAAATTCATTCCCAGAGATATACATCTATAATGGTCAGCCTAAAAAGATATTTTCATTAGAACATTGTGAGTTTAAGGTACTATCTATAACAAACCTTTAAAGACTGGTGATGTTCTCGAATACATTTGGATTTGTGTGTACGATGTGGACCAGAAACTTTTAAAGTGCTGACTTTAACTCTAAAAGGGTATTTTAGAGGCAGCTGTCTTTGCTCTGTTGATGCCTAGACAGGAGCAGACAGGTGATGATTGGTCAATGATAGACCACAGAATGTGAGAAAAGGAAAGAGAAAGGGAGGTATATTAACAAGGGATGAAGTTAAAATCGACAGACGGGTGGACTAAAAAGGCAAGCAAAGAGCACAGACTGAAGTTGACCAATTAGAATGAGCGGTTAAAGCAAGCTATGACAGACAGGTAGATGAACATTGACAGGTTGACTAGAATGAGAGGGACAGCTTTATCGAATCATTAGAGAGACGACTGGCTTATAATAACCGTCACTCCTAATGAGGGTTGGAAATCATTATTGGTCCTTACCAAGCTGTATAAAGTCACATTGAACACTATATCTGCATTTTTTTCTCCTATTTTCCACTTGGTCCTAACAAAGCTGTAAAAGGCACGTCACACAGTCTGACAAACACACAAACACACACACACACACACACACACACACACCCCTCTTCAGAGCAGATGACAATTGAAGACCAACCCCACTGGCAGGATGCCGAGATAATCAGCGAATACTGAAAAGGCGGCTAATTAACAGCCACTGCAAGCTGATAGTTTGGGCAGATTAGCAGCTTTCTGGAGAGTTGAGAGGACAAAGATATGCCTGTCAGGATCCATCCATTTGAGCAATAAGGTGTTGTGTGTGTGTGTGTGTGTGTGTGTGTGTGTGTGTGTGTGTGTGTGTGTGTGTGTGTGTGTGTGTGTGTGTTTCTGTATGTCTCTATACACACATGCATATGTCTGTCTTTCTGTGTCTCTTTGTGTCTCTTGCTGAAAGTAAAGGCAGAATAAATGTGTCATTGTGTTTTCTTCACACAAAGCAATTTGGACTGATTTCCAGCTTAAATGATCCCTGATCACCTGCTTCAAGAATATGCTGTTTGGAACAGTTTGAAACCTCCTGCGGCAAGCGCAGCCCATAATGTGCATCTGGTAATACACAATGAACAGAAAATGCAAATGGTTTTCACCTGGTTATTGATGTTTTAATCAGATTTGTACTTATTAACTCCCAAAATCTTTAGGGAAACATTTAAATAATAAACAGACCTACACAGTGAAAATACATTTCTGATATATATAATGTAGATGATCTATTTGAAAGATTCATACCAGATACAAAGGTAAATGGAAAAATGACAACCCTTGGCTTTTCCATGTGTTGTTAGTGTTGCATATTTTATACTAGCTGTGGCCAATCACTCTCCCAACACTTGTTTTGTGCTTTTCTCTCTCCATCACAGGGACCATACAACAGTAGGTTGAAGATGGAGCTACATTGAATTAAAAGTGAATAGACAGCAACAAAAAACGATTCTACTGCCTGCACTCAGCACTGCATGTGGAGCCTTCAGAATCCTGCCAAATAGTTTTGGCCTGTGCTGTTTTCAAGGATTTTCCATTGGAGGAGGTAATAAGCAATATGCAGGCCGATTAAAAAAATTGAAAGAAAGCAGCTTTGTTTTTGCTTTTCCTAACTCAATTTACATGTTTACTATCATTACTAAACTTAATACTAATTGCAGAATTAAGTGCCATAGATACATAGATAGATGCAACAGAATAATGTTAAAGTACATAATGTACAAAGAGGGTGAAAAGAGAGTAGGGGAATGGATTCTTATGGCAAGAATAATACAAATGTGGACAGAAACAGAGATATTCTTACAAATATGTTACATACCGAGCAGAAGTAAGAAAATGGATGTCAAATGAAATAAAAGAGACAGTGATATATCTTCAGAAACATCCCAGTAAAGGGGAGAGAGTGAGAGAAACGGAGTGAAAATGACAGGCTTGAATAGAGGAAGCTGTGACACAATAACAGTGCCAGACAGCTGTAGAGCCAAACACTGAGAGAGCAATGACAACCTGGGCGATCTTTTGGGCAATATACTTGACACAGAAAAATGTATTGGGGATCTCAGCAGGGACAGCAAAACGGAGCCTTTCCCTCATGTTGAGCCCTGTGTGAAAAATGTAAGGATATATTCAGAAGCAAAGTTACAGATAACTTTCTAGAATGAATCATCATTTTGGGTGATTTCTACAGTGAAAGACACTGAAGCAATGCCCTCTATCGTCTTAGATGAAGTTGTCTGCAAAGTTGTATTTGTATTTACAAAAGGTATTGCATATGCCCAGGAGCTGAGTTACATACATTGTCATCTTTATTACCTTCAATAAAATCTAGTGTGGATATTGTGATGCAGTTTACTAATGGGGAATTGTCCAATTACTGCAGGAATAAGGGGTCTTCAACAAGCATATGGTCTTTACTCATGAATTTTTTTGCTTTACTATGCACGCCGGTTCAGCCTCTGGATGTATAGCTCCTATAGCAAGTCCAGTAACAAAAATGACAAACCAGAGCTGAAAGAGCCACCTAGGTCACGTAGATCGATCGTTTGCGAGTGTTGTAGATTGCTAGTAAGTTAGCATCACTTAACAAAAAGTGGTCGATCAGATGTAAACTGTGCCCTGACATAAATCAATTGAAGTTTGGCTGTCATGTCTCACAAAAAAATCAAACATCCTCATGCAGAAATAATCAACTACACCTGGACACCTGGACATCCAATGCTACAGAGAGCTACTTAACAGTGTAACATCTTGAATGATGGGATGGTCGTTACCACGCATGTCTGTTTGGTAAAAATGAAGCTACCGCCAGCAGCTAGGAAAGCTTAGCTCAGTACAAAGACTGGAACCGGGGGAGGCAGCTACCCTTGCTCTCTCCTATGGTAACAAAATCAGCCTGCTAACACCTTTAAACCTCACAGATGATTTATACATTATATTTAGTACAAAAAGGGACATAAAAATGGCACTTTCAGTACATCTAGGTTGTCATTTGACTGTTCCATGGTTTATGGCAGCTTCATATTTATTCCAAAACTAGTTATTTAAACTGCACTGCTGGCTATAATGGTTGATTTAAGTTAATCATAAATATGCTACGTTTTGATGGACGTTTTTATTCTATATACTTTATATTAGAGAATAACTAGGATAGTTAGCATTACTGGCAAATTAATCTCGCTTAGCCAGACCTTCCTCCACCACAGCGCTGCGCAGGAGGGTCTTGCTAGTCCACACAGCATTCCGGGATGGGGAAAAAAAACGTTCTCTGGTTTATTGGTATTTATTTAAACCAATCACAATCGTCTTGGGCAGTGCTAAGCACCAGGAAAAGCCGCTGTGCCGCTGCAAAATAGAACCGGTAGGATCTTGTTTTGGTGGAAAATTTGTACGTTCAAAAGTTGTTTTAGTCGTGCAACAGAAAACTCAGATTGGACAGATAGTCTAGCTAGCTGTCTGGATTTACCCTGCAGAGATCTGAGAAAAGGTTAACCATAGTCCTCATAAATCGACCGTAGTTTAAAATGCCAACAAAAAAGAAGCCCAAGGCAACGGATATCCGGCCTAAATGAGTGAAATCTGGCGGAATTTCTGTCGGCGACGGAGCAATCCCGAAAGTGATATAGACTACTAGCAAACTGACATTGCAGTTGCCAGTGCAAACATGGAATTCAATTTAATTCGATGCTGCCATAAAACCTGGGTTGAGATTTAAATTGAATCAATAAGCTCTTAATAGCCAATTATTAAAAAAGTATAGTGCAAATTCTCATTTTTTGTAAAGTTTTGGGATATAGTGCTCTATTCCTTTTCATACCAATAACAAAATCAATTCAGCCTGAATGATGAAGAAAAAATAACTGCAACACATAAAACCGGGTTTCCCTCACCCTGGTCCACTTTTACTACCATTATACCAGCGTCTTTTATTCAGGCAGCTTTATTAACTTAAAACCAATTCAAGGGGCAGGCGTTCTCTTGAGGGAATTATGTGAGTGGAGAAGGATTTTACTGTACTGGCCGCAGAACTAGAAAGTACTCCAAATGAGAGAGGGCACTTAAAATAGATTCAGACATTACAGGCCCATGTTTGGCCAGAATGGCTGTCAGACCAAACTCTGGAGGAGAAATCCCAGATTAGCAGAGGTGATCTTGAAGTTTGGCTGAGACTGTTGGGAGGTGAAGGACTCAACCCTGAGCACGTCTGATGCACAGTGTGTCCATTTTGGAATGTCCAGATAATACAAAAGTGATTGTAGATTTGTGAGACAATTATGTCAAGCATAATTTCTTAATTAAGGTCCTTCAGTTCAAGAAACTAATTTTTGTGAAAGCAGTAATTGTGTTGGAAGTCTTTTATAGGTTTGTACAATTCTACGCTCCAATGAATAATTTTGGGAAGTCCAGGCCGTTTTTCCTTTTGATTCTCAAACTCCATTGGTTTGATCAGTTGATTTTTACACAACATAAGAATAGGTCACCATAATGCAACTGTAAAGAAAAGGTATCACAACATTAGTGCATTGAGCTAACTGCAATTAAACCCTGCAGCACCTGAATATATATATATATATATATATATATATATATATATATATATATATATATATATATATATATATACATATATACATACACATACATCTTTTATGGACTACAGACCTGCAGCAAGTTCCAAGTCTCTGCAGGAACATTTCAATATCATACTGACATGACCCGGAACCAGTGGCTGCCTGGTAGGTTGGAAAAACGACTGCATCAAACTGTAACACAGCATGGGATGCTTTTGGAAAATGGTCAGTCATAATGTAAAGTACGGGTGACTTGTAGTAAATGGGCTAAAACATGCAAAACATTGGCATGATCCATTTGCAGTCTGTTGCTAGAGCTCAGTAGGCCGGGGCCATACCACACCACTTGTTCTCTACGTCCCGCAGTGTGACCTCAAGTACTATCATGGGTATGAGTATGTATGTGTGTGTGTGTGTGTGTGTGTGTGTGGGGGGGATTCCATTTTGTACATTTTTTATGTCCTGGTGCTGGATGCCAGATGCCAGCTCCCCACACACACTCACAGTCTAGAGATGGAGCCTGTAAGCGTGTTTATTACCTCCAGTCTTTGGACAGTAAAGAACAGGAAATGTTTTCCTCCTCCTCTCACCTTCACACACACACACACACACACACACACACAGACACAGACTACCCTTCCCCTTTCTGCTTGTGGCCGTCCACATCCTCTCTGGGCACCAAACAAGACTTGAGGAATTTGTAAAGCAATGTTAAGGAAGTTGAAGAAAGGCTTTTCTCTGTTTTAGTAACACACAGCTAGCAAAGTCATCTTCGCTACAAACCATCTGCTCATCGCTGATTGCTGCTCTCTATGAATGAATGAACACAAACACTGCGGTTATGTGGGATTATTTTCCTATTCAGTAACGAGAGAAGGTGAAATAGAAGTTAACTGTGTAACTCCAGTTATATACCGTTAAGTATGTGCATGGCCCACAACTGCTCTATGCCACTGAATGAATGAATCAATAGAAGACGTTTAGGTAGGAAATGTGTTTTTTAACAGTGTTAAGGAATGTTATGTCATTTCTCCTATGTGTTTGTATAGCCAGATGTGTTTAGCATCAAAGGTTTATTAGTAGGTAACTTTTATATAAAACACTTTTTGTCATATTTGCCGAAACTGTGACTATATCATACATGAGACAGATAATCTGTTAAGAAGTCAGGTTTCTCTGGCTCTATCATGCTAGTTAGCTTGGGCTGGCTTGTTTGATTGTCCGTCTCCGAAGCTGCCGTCCGCTCTTCTCCCGCCGAAGTAGTCCTGCCAGCGGTGGGGAGTGAGGCGGAGGGACCGCTGGAGCCACTGCTGCCGCTGGCTAGTTGCTGCAACTAACGATTATTTGCAATGACGATTAATCTGACGATTATTTTCTCAATTACATGTAATCGATGAATTGTTTGATCTAGAAAATGTCAGAAAATTGTGAAAAATGTCCATCAGTATTTACCAAAGCCCAAGATGATGTCCTAAAATGTCTTGTTTTGTCCACAACTCAAAGATATTCAGTTTACTGTAGTCTATATCCAGGACGTTCCACTTCCAGGATTGCTCCATTGCCGACGGAAATTCCACCGGATTTCGCTCTTTTCGGCAGGATGTCCTTTACCTTAAGCTTTCTTTGTAATGGAGTTTTAAATTCAGGTGGATTTCTGAGGACTATGGTTAACTGCTCCTCAGATCTCTGCAGGGTAAATCCAGACTGCTAGCTAGACTATCTGTCCAATCTGAGTTTT
Organism: Perca fluviatilis; assembly: GCF_010015445.1. NCBI lineage: Eukaryota > Metazoa > Chordata > Actinopteri > Perciformes > Percidae > Perca > Perca fluviatilis. The sequence continues at coordinate 13,080,155 of NC_053128.1, forward strand.
CTGTTGCACGACTAAAACAACTTTTTAACATACACGTTCCACCAAAACAAGTTCCTTCCTGAGGCTATTTTGCAGCGGCGCTTAGCACCGCCCAAGACAATTGTGATTGGTTTAAAGAAATGCCAATAAACCAGAGCATGTTTTACTCACACCCCACAATGCTGTGTGGACTAGCCAGACCCTCCTGCGCAGCTCTGTGGACGACGGTCTGGCAAAGTGAGACTAAGTTTACTGTCACAAAACTAGGGAATGTTAAAGTGATGGTTCGGAGTAATTTCACCCTAGGGTCCTTTGCACCATGACCTCGAGCCAAACAACCCTCCAGAAGCTTTTTTCACCTGGGTCTAACATTGGGAGAGTTAGCGTAGAGTAGCGTTATCAGCTGAATATATAGCTGAGGGGGGGATTCAGTGATGTATCTCAAATGACCCTACTGATAATGCCGAAATGATACCAACTTCTACACTAGTACAAATAGGTTATGCACTCATAAAATGATGGATTGGAAAGTTTGTGAATTCAGAAGTTTACGAACACTTGCCTGCTCTCTTCTGCTGCTGCTGCTGCGCTACCTGTAGTAAGTCGAGGTAAGGGTCGCTTGCTACAAATTACAACAACCGAAAAGAGATGCAACAAAAATATTTATTAATTTAACTTTTTTTTTTAAGTAAGTGCTGTAGTATAACTAGCAGGAGACAAGTTATAATTGAGGTAAGTTTGGAGACATTACCTTATTTAATCATTAAATTAATAAATATTTTTGTTGCATCTCTTTTCGGTGTTGTAATTTGTAGACGACCCTAAGCACTCCTCTTACTGCAGGCAGCAGCAGCAGCAACAGTGTGCGGAAGAAAGCAGGCAAGTGTTCATAAAATTCTGGTGTACTTACAAACTTTCCAATCCATCGTTTTGAGTACATAACCTATTTGTACTAGTGTAGAAGTTTGGTATCATTTCGGGCATTATTAGTGGGGTCATTTACAAGATACATCACTGGATCCATTAGCCCCTGCGCTAACTCGCTAACTCTCCAAGTGTTCGACCCAGGTGAAAAAAGCTTCTGGGGGGGGGTGTTTGGCTCGAGGTCATGGTGCAAAAGACCCTAGGGTGAAATTACTCCGAACCATCACTTTAACATTTAAGAAGCTGGCATGACAGAATTTTTTTTCCCCATAAAAAATTACTCAAAACGATTCATCGATTATCAAAATAGTTCCTAATTAATTTAATAGTTGACAACTAATCGATTAATCTTTACAGCTCTACGGCTGGCCACCACCTGCTGTTCGGCTCATTTTCTGTAACCAGTGTAGGATGAAAGCATGGTGGAATTAGCAAGCTAGTTAGTTAGTGAGCCAGCCACTACATGAGTCAAATTTTAAACCTAATTTCCATTTCTTCAATGAAGGACTATTGGCTGCTGGTGTGAACATAAACAGACTATTATCACAGAATCTAGGGAGTCTCTTTGATGTGTCTGACATCTCAGTAAGTAATGAGGAAATGTGCAGCTCTGATCAAGGAATGCTGATTTTCAAGTGTTACGAGGGGGGTTTATTTCTTGACATAGTTCATCTGTGTCAACTACCTCCCAGCTGAGTGCTAAATGGATTGGAGACCAGATATCACCATTTGCATTCAAAATGGCATTTCCTTTGCAAGATACCACACCACAACAGAACACAACCCCTTGTGTTACTGAGAGTTTAATTGCTTCAAATAATAAATAGTTGTTAAATGGTTGAAAGATTAAAGAAGATGAAAGCAATGCATAATAATTCCTGCTGCTTGTTCAACAGATAGAGCAAGGCAATGGCACTGACAAGGTTTAGATGATCCAATCAAACAGATTATGTGCTGGAAAAATATTAAAATAGCCAAGTACACAGGTCTAATTGTTTACTCGTTCAGACTGAGAGGTTGCAGACCACTGTCACACAAGAGGTGAGAGGGCAGACTTTAGTGTGAGATCTGATTACAGTGTGGCTGTACACAGTTTGTATTTAATGCAGCGGTAAGAAGGCAAATAGGTCTCTGGTAGTGGTAGGCTTTTCAATTTGTTCTCAAGCAATAACCAGAGTAGAGAATTCATTGTCATGGTTGCAAGACATTTTGTTACTTTTGTTGTTGAGGTGAAAAAGTAATTTCACCTATGAGTGTTGCAGGAGAGAGATGTGTTCACATCTTAAGCACTCACAATGGAAACCTTAATATGGTGTATAACTTTTACAACACAGCGTTGCATCTTGCTAAGCTCAATACTTTTTCAATTTCTCAATTTTAGATCCTCAGAATTTATGGTAAATCATAGTGCGCCAAACTATTTTCAATGGAACTGCTCTCACACGAACAAGTAACAGTCTGCTCGCAATCTCCGTCACTCCATCACAGTGCACGGCACACATACTCAGATATATTTGCCAATGAATATTATTGTCTTCGAGAAAGCAGTGGCCTTCTCATTAATTGAAGGGTTCAATTAACCCAAATAACACACACACACACAAATAAAAAATATCCTTTCTCATGTACCTCTAGTTTTGGTTTTACAAATTTGAAAAATGAACATGGTTTCTGCAAAGACACTTTGCTGTTGACTTTATTGAATGTAATTTTTCTCAAAGCATTGAGCAGCATAAACTGCACAAGACAACACAAGCTTCAGAGGTTCAGTATCTCAAAACCTTGGCACGGTTAGATACAATGTGGTGTAAGTGGTAACTGCAGGATTTTTTGGGTGAGTTATGTAAACCAAGCCTATAAAAATTATTGAGCTGGCTTATATTTGCATCCATTTCCTTGATTTGTTGTGCTATTTGACAAATGCCTTTACTTTGGTTAAATATTGCTCATAAATCATGATTGTTTTTTACATGACCATATCTGACCGTAGAATAGGCCATTTGTAATGGTGCTCTGTACGGATTCAGTACTCAAGTATTTATGGTACTAATTGTCCAACACTACTGTTGCTGCACATTCTTCTGCAAAGATTCTGTGCAAATCACTAGTGCACAAAGTCACAGTCGCAATCAGCTGCGAAATGTCTCTTCAAATGTGGCATAGAGGTGATAATTATGAGCTGGAAAAGAAGGAAGATTGAGAAAATGCCTGAGAGAAGGATCAAGAATATGGATAAGAAAGAAGCGATTTGGTTCTGATAGCTTAATGTGCACCTGGGTCTGAATTGGCCAAGCTCTCCTCTACCTCATCTAGAATCAAATGTCATGTCTAATGACACACACACACACACACACACACACACACACACACACACACACACACACACACACACACACATACACACCGTAACTATTCACATCAGTCATGAATTTCACATGGTCAATTTAGATGGAGCAGATTGCTTGCCAATGGTTCACTCATGACTGATTATCTCATGAGAGTGCACAGGCTGTAGCTGAGAATTATTCCCCTTATTTTTCTATGTTGTGAGTGGCTTGGGGCTTACACAATGTCTCTTGACATGCCCACCATCTGAAATGAAGATTCTGTCCCTTCTGCATACTTTTGCTTGCTGAAACCAGTTCACTGCATTTTACAGCAAAGGGCTTTGTCCAATCATTGTTGGGTGGCGGAGACACTTAAATGCCCTAGGAGATACAGCAGAAGTGTGAGCCGGCTGCTGGCTGGAAAGCAGGGCTTGTAAGAAAGCATTAGAAGGACTGACAACTAACCCTAACCTTATCCAACCAGCTGGAAGCCATGCAAAACAAAACATTGCGTTTCATTTGTGTCTCTTAACTGACACATCCATGCCATTATCCATTATGTAAATTATGACAGGGAAACAAGTAGAAAAGGCTCCTACTTCTACGAGACGTGAAATGTCCACTCTTGCTGAAAACAAAAATGTGGCTGAAACTAGTACTCGTATTCTTTAAATAGAAGCGACACAATATGTCAGAAATATAAGGTAGCAAGGGCTGGTGTTGAGAAACATCTGATTCAAAAAGTTATGACAACTTGGCCAAGGTCTTTCCGAGCTGTGAGAAGGAGTAGTGGTTACATTGTATTGCTCAAGCATAGACCCTGGACAATTTTTTTTTTTTAAAAGGACATCTTGTTAAACTCAAAGAAAGCGGAAGGTGACAGACATTTCAGGTCAACTGAGCAATCCCGGAAGTGGAACGTTGTGGATATCGACTACCTTTATGTTAACACTATATGTAGAAAACACATCATACATGGGATTCTACAATTGGTTATCAGGTTAGGACTGATATCAGTGTCATTTTTGTGATCATGAAGCCAGCATATGATTTGTTTTACTCTGTTAGCATCTTTTGTGCAAAGAGAAAAATTCCTACTTTACATCCAGGCAAGTCTGTGTTCCACCAGCCTCTAATATATAAGCCTAAATCTCAGATTAAAGGGAGGCTGCATTGGGAGATAATCTTGTACATTTTATGATGATCTCATAAGGTTTTATAGAAATGTTTTTCTTATGAATTTTGTCGCAGCCCTCCTTATTTGTCCGTACCATTATGTGAAACAGAAAAAAAAGGAACTGTGCAAAACCAACTTAGTTAATATTCCTTTGTCGCCAGTTGCAGAGCTGCTCATCAATCCATCTGCTGTCGTTGTCTCCGAGTAGCATGTGCAAATGGAAACATTCTGTTACCCTGCAGGAATAATAAGACAGCATCTACAACAAAAACACTTTTTTAGTAAACACCCAGTGGTCACTTTATTAGGTACACCTGTGAAATCTGTTCAGTTCTTGACACTGTTAATTCATTTATTATGGTTTAGCATTGAGGTCACAGTTAGTGGCGGTATAGTTCATGATGTTGTTGTACTAGACTGCATTATATTCAGAGGTGTTAGTTATTTTCTGCCACGTCATGTATAGAAATAGGGAGGACAAACATTAGAAGTACTTCTCAATGTCCAGTAAAAATCTATATATCAATAATAAACCTGAATATAATTTACACATTTCTAACAATGTCAACATAATAAATGAACATTATAAGTTGCCTATAGGTAGAATTCATGACTGAGCTGTTGTATTGACTGCGGCGCCGTAAAATGACGTAGTATTAGGAGCAACAACGGTAGCGAGTAGTATGAAAGACGCCAAAAGTCCCGACCCAGAGTGTCTAAATATGATGCCAAAGGGCTAGACGCCAAAGGAGACTCTGTGTCGGTAACAAATGTCAAAGGTGCCTTTCCAAGCATCGCTTTTTGACGCGCTGGGAGTGAGAATGTGTTGAAATAGATTGTACAGGTGTACCTAATAAAGTGGCAACTTATTGAAAATCATAACAGGGAAATTCACTTTCCTCACTCCATAGCTGCCAGAATGCTGCTCTGTTGCTCAGCATCATTCCGGCATTCACCGTTTTGCCCAAAGACACTTTAACTGGACAGGTATTTACAAAAAGCAACTTAAGTCGAGATGTTTCAGTTAAACAATGGCATCCCTAATCACGTTTCCACTGTTCTCCTCAACTGCCTTTGCCATTTCTCATTTCCCATAAATTCCCCAATGCGTACTATAGCCAGACTGTCAAAAATAATTCTCCAACACAATGCTGTGTTGGAGGGAGCAGCCCAAGAGAACGTCTGCCAAACTGACAAATGCTCAACCGACAATGACGACAAGAATTCTTATGTGCAAACTGTGAGGAAGACAATCTCTGGCAAACCAATCAGTTCAATATTCATCTCCATCAAGAGACACCAGATCATCAACCTGCTGTCACTTCCTCCTCTCAGAGCCCATATGCAGATGGATGCTTGACAAGACGCATGCACAGGATTTTTTATAGGCGGAATCAAAGTTTGTCTCTTTGCTTCATGTTGCTCCCCATTTATCCCTGCGAGACAATCCAGTAAAGCAGAAAATAAACACAATCTACTGATTTTAAAGTGCTGGGGCAGGATAAACTCATCTGTAGACAATAATAGAATATGGCAGGCTGATTTTCTGCACACTGCTGCAAGAGCCAACTGGCTTTAAACAGATTATGTTCTACAGTATGTCAGAAGTTGCAAATTTTGTCATTGTTAACTGAAGCAGAATAATTAAATACTGTATTAGAAAGGGCTGCTTGTCCAAAATGAAAATCCAGCTTTCCAAATTGACAAATGTTCATGTTCTTTAATGTCCTGGCCAAAGACTTTAGAAGCAGAACATCATATTAGAAAGAGACTTTTGTGGCAAACCAACTGTGTGCTCATTTTCATCAAGTTGCAGAGCTATTCATTTGCCAGTTAATCAACTTGCTGTCGTTCTCTTTCTCATGAAACTAATCCTGTGGGTTGTTTGAAATTTCAGTTAGTCAAAATTAGTTTCTAGCCACAGCAGCGGCGAAACCCTATTGTTTGCAGTGTCAGTCAGTCCACTGCTTTGGTCCAGACTAAAAAATCTCAACAAGTGATGGATTTCCATGAAGTTTGGTACACACATCCATGTTCCCTAGATGATGAATTATAATAACATTAAATATATCCTTTAACATTTCATCTAGCACCATCATCAGGTACTTCGTGTTTTGTGCTATTAGCATGCTAACACTCTTGACTATGATGGCGAACATGGTATACATTATATCTGCTAAACACCAGCCTTGCATGGCATGTTGACTTTAACATTTGGCACAAAGCACAGCTGTGCCCAAGTGCTGCCTCACTGAGCCATTTTGTAATGTTCATATACTGCTTATAAATGCTAAATCGGGGGACTTAAGTAAATTGTTACCGTGTCTTCTTGAGCTTAACTTTGAATGACCTTCTGTTTGAAAGCAAATGTTGAACCTTATGAAGAAGATACTTACAATGGCATCCCCTCTTTCTAATAACAACAAAGCTTTAATTCTGTAACCATAATTATTACAATTACAATGGCAGACTGTTCTCATGAATCATTCGTATATATATGTCTATGAAAATGAATGCACTGTATATTGTATGTATTCTAAGGATTTATTACTGTAAGCCCAACATTGACTGGCACTGTATAAGCCTAACCCTAACCGGGTCACAATTACCTATTGTCGATTAAAGTTTGACCTGTCGGCAGTGGTTATAATTTCTTAATTTCATACTGTAAGATATGATACGAAATGTTGTGCATACATTTTCATACATGAGAATGCATTGACAATGGTCATATAGTCATGATGTCTGGGGAGGATGGACTAATTCAATTCAGTTACATTTTATTTGTGAGAAAAAAAGAGAAAACAAAGAAATATGAATATAGCCTCAGCATCATAGCCTCAGCATCGATGTTCTCAGGTTAAAAGGCCAACATAACACAGGACTCTGTCTCTTTAACCAAATCACTTTGGACAGCAGATTATGTGAAAATGGCTGCAGAGCCAAAAGCAATAACTAGGGGAAAAAATTTGACTTTTTATTTAACAAAATACTGACAAAATGTCCAACAAAACTTGTTTTTTTTCACACCAGTGTATGAAATACTTGTATGGGAGACAGAAACAAACAAACAAAAAGCCCAGCACGCTAAAAACAGCAAGAACGTTCTTTTTGTGTGTTGCAGCTTTTAGGAATTAAAATTAGTAAATCATGTTTGGCTTTTGCAGTGCACAAAACGGAGAGAAAAAAAACATTTACTCATTTAACTGTCAATCTGCCTTTATTATTTTTGTCTCCCTCCATTCATCCATCCCTAAATCCCACCATTCATTGCTCTATTCATTCATACATCCGTCAATCAGCACAGTCATCGGCTCATATATTTTTTTACTCTGAAGCCTTTAAATATATATATATATATATATATATATATATATATATATATATTTAAAGGCTTCAGAGTAAAAAAATATATGAAAACTTCGATATTTTTTTTTACATCTCACCAATCCTTCTCAGTCCTCTCTATCCACATTTGTATTCTTCTTTCTTTACAAACCCAAACCTTGGAACTTAGGTTTGTCTCCTATCACCCTATCTATTCATGCAACATTTTTTTCTATACATCTCCTCCCACTCCAAGGAACGATTCTCGAAAAGCAGCACTGATTTTTCCTTCCCTCCAGCTTCGAGGGTGACTGTGCAGTGACTGAAAGCAGCCCAATCAAACTGCATCGTCCATGCCACTTGTGCATTGGCACTCCAAAAAGCAACACTTTCAATCATCAGCCTGATTCATAGCCAGGAAATGTCTTCTGGTTGCTCACTCAAAATGTTCTTTCATGTTTTAAAAAATGTCCAAGTATGTGTGTGTGTATGGGTGTTTCTGCACGTCTGTGTGCAGGCAAAAGTGCAAGGAAGAGAGAGTGAGAGAGATTCATAGCTAATCTACTTGCTTTACACTGTCAATTCCTTTTGCAGACTGAGACTCTTGCTCCACTGTGAGTGGATATCACACGCTTCCATATGCGTGCACACAAACACACACACATACACACACACACTTAAAGGATATTACTCACAGGTGCAGAATCCCTCGGAGAGAGGAGCCATCGTAAATCAGGCACGATTGAGATGTAAAACCGATGTTCTCCCTCTTTTACAACCCGCAGTAATTGAAATGCAGCGCGGCTGAGTTTGTATGTTTTTCTAAGAGACTCAGGAAGTGTAAAAAAATAAAAGCCTCACGTGGAGAATAAGTAAATCCTTTTTGGGATTTACTCAAAGATTTTCACGATCAACATGTGCCGAGGAAGTTATATTTCAGCTTCAATGATATACAGCTGACGAGAGATGTTGAACGTCGTAACGCTTGTTTCATTTTACACTGAAGTCCCGCTGTGTGCTTTTACATTTAATTAAAGTCTCAGTCAGTGTAAAGTTTTTAGCACTATTTTACAGATTTTTTAAATATAATATTAACACCTGTGTAAACTGAATGTACATTAGTCCTCAAGTAGTCTCGTCTTGCCAGACCTATCTCCACAGCGCTGGAGTATGGTCTGGCTACACCGCTTATCTATGCTGGGATGGGAAAAAAAAAAACGGACTGTCTTGTTTATGTCTTCAAACCAATCACAACCGTCCTGGGACGGAGCTAACCCCTGGATACAGCAATGGTGCCCTTGCAAAATAGATAGCGGAGATAGAAGAGGAGGACACGTGCTGGATGTCATGCTTTATCCAAGCAATGTTCATCCATTGAGCCAGAATAGTTTTCTCAAATGAGTTGCCCTCATACGCAGTCCGTTGGAGCACTTAAGGGTTAATTCATTAATTAATTAAAGGTATTGCAACAGAATCTGCGAAGGGTTTCTCTTCACAAAGTAATCAATTTGTCTGTATTGTTAGGGCAGTCGTTGGTTTTGTATACTTCTGCCAGATGAAAGCATGCCCTTCTGGTAGAATCACCCTTACCTCAATATGATAAAATTCATCATGTGTTTGTATTTTTAAAAAGAACAAAGTGGCTGGATTTTCTTTTTAGTCTTTTCAGTAATCCCTTTTTTTTATTTTTTAGTGGATGAGGGAATACCATGCTGGTGAAAACATCCTTACATCAACTCCGAGACATTCAGAGGATATGCCAGCATCAGCATGTGTTTGTGTGTGAGGTGTGTATTGAAGGGACCAATGGGTTTGCCATTGATTTTAGGATTACAATTGTTTTTATGTTTAGACAATTAGAAAGTATGATTAAACTGTGAATCCTCACAGGTACTTTATGCCATGTTTCCATTGTATGGTACGGCTCTCCTTGAATCGACTCACTTTTTTGGTACCAGTACTTTTCTGTTATCGTTTTCCACTGTGGATAGTACCCACTCAGCGTAGGTGGGATTCTCACCTGATCATCATAGCGATGCTGCGTTAAACTGTCATGACATCATCGCCAACGCGACACTCGCATGTGACAAAGCACATGTGCACACGTGCTTACCAGCAGGTGTGTCTGTGTGCACATAAATCATTGCAGCATAGGAGATATGGATGGCTGCCTTCTGTCTTCACAGTTCTGGACTCCAACCCTCACTCACATTACTAAACATTTAGCTCTCCAACCAACCGTCACAGTCACCCTACGATAGTTTTAGGGCCTTCCCTTTTTCCAAGCACATAAGACTTATATTACGTGATGTATGTTACTCCTACAGGGATTGTTAGCTGTGAGAAGATCACCTCAGTCACAATAAAGAGGAGTTGGTAAGTAAGAGAAACTCTACTCTCCTTCAAGAACTGCAGCTCAAGTCCTTTATCTATTTAAAAGTCAGAAGAAAGTTTGTAAGGTTAAGTTAACGGAAGGGCTACTAATTTCCAGTGATTTACAGTTGTCGGTTAGCTAATTTGAAAGCCAACCGTTGTAACTATAGTAAATCATGGTCATCTTGGTTTGAGCAGCTTTAATTATCAGATTGCCACAATCAAGAGGGACTAAGCATTGTTTTTCTCTTGCTGCCATTTGCTAAACACAAATGTAACAGACCAACTAGCAGGAATTGAGATACTGCCAATACCAAGAATTCATGTTCCTCTCTATCAGCGGAGAGAAAAACAGAATGTACCAGATACGGGATGACAAAAGCTCCTGGTTGCCTGTTTATCTTTTGTCCCTGCATCGGCAGCTGCACTGCTACTTACTTCCAAAAAACAATCCTTGGATCATGCTAAGAGAGTACACATGAGCTAGAGGTGTAACAAAAAGAGTCCATTCTAATTATTTGTTACCAATTAAAGTTCACATATTGCATATTGCTCTTATTATATCACGTGCCTTACTTGTAAATAACTGTTGCTCTATGGTTGAAAAGTCCTATATGAATAAAAGTGAGTGATTATTTCTTCACCTCCAGCAATACAGTCCATACTGCTGATTTAAAAATCCTGAGAATGAGGTTAAACCTCTCCCCTCTGTCCCCTTGATGTCTTTCTTCCCACTCCCTTCCCCATCCCTCTTGTATCCTCCCATCTCCTCCCTGCCTCTCTTTTGTCCTCCTGCGTGATGTGTTGCTCCTCAGGGTAATGTTTTGGGGCAGATTGATAGTGTTCAAGCCTGTCTCTGGTCAGCAGGGCTCTGATCCTTCCCACATTTCTTCCCCATCTCCCTCTCGTCCTCTGTGCAATAATTCCTACTCCATACCTCCTTTCCTTCATCATTCATGCTTCCCCACTGTCCCACACTTATTCAGTTCCTTCCACCTCAGCCCGGTTCAGACCAAAGTTTTGCGACGAGACGTGTTGAAACTTGCAACTACTTGCAACTACGTTCTAACTTCCAACTTTCAGGCTTTTTTGTAGCTGGATATAGCATTTGTTGTGTCAAAATATGAATGTGGATAATGTTAGCGATGGTGAGATTGTAACAGGAAAGAAATGGACTGTGGATCATTTTATTTCTGTAGTTTGTGGCTGAATTTACAAGCTGACTTCTATGTTGGCTGTTTAAACAAGTGACATCCCTTACGTTTTCAAACCAGCCACTGGCGACTTGACAGGCTGAGTCGCAGGCGACGCCATCAGCTGGCTTGAGTCGAGCTGAGTCGAGCTGAGAAGGGCCCGTTCAGACCTTCTAAAACGGTTTCGCGAATATTAATCTCGCGAACTGGGCTTAACTCGATGGAGCTAACTTCCGTCTCTTCTTCCCCTTGTCCCTGCATTCTTTTTCCTCCCTCCCTCTCTCTGTTCAGCCATTTCTCCATCCTCCCTTCCTCTGCCTGGACAGATTAATAGTCTTCCTGTCCTACAGAAAACCCTACAAAGACCTGTCCCTCCCTTGACAACACTAAACAAAGCCTCTCTCACTCTCCTTCACACCCAGTGACCTGTGCTTCCTTTGGGCACACTATACTAGACCTCCATACCGTTCACGCTTGTTTCCTTCTGTTCAGACATCTAACTGTTACCACTATTTTTTTCTTCTCCTCTCTAACTCCAATACACAGACTTATGAAAACTCTGTCCCCTGGATTTAAAAAGTGATTCAATGTGGCCAATCAGATAGACAACATAGTAGGGCATTTGTATTACTTATTTAAGTGTTCTGTGTATAGAAGTCATGAGTAAAATATATTTCTGCAACCTTCCATGATATGACAACCACAGGTAATATTACATTATGAAACACACAGGCCCACCAAATAAGAAATATTATGACTTATTATAAACACTGAATACTGCAGTCGTGTTGAGACTTTTCTAAAATAATTTTACATTCCCTTGCACTGATTTTTGGGTTTCCTCCTGTCTTTTTGCATTACATAAAAAACAGTTGGATTCCTACTGTTTACTTTCTTACTCACACGTCGTATTTTAAATACATCCAATGTTTTGTAAATACGGCCAAAATTCTTCAGATTATGTTTGTTTCCTGTTTGTATCATGACCAAAATTACAGTCCTCTAGATTACATTATTTTATTTTAGAACGTTCCCTTAATCTCGGAATTTGTCCATTATAGAGAACATAGTGTCAGAATACTTTCCAAGTAGTTCCAGTTTTACATATGCAATTGTATTACAAGATAATGCATATTATTGTGTACTAAAAGTGACAAATGATCACTCTCTATACAAAGTCACTATGAAGATGCAAGTGGGCCTAGGTATCTTGTCTTACTGTCTTTATGTAAAGCACATTGAATTGCCTTTTGTTAAAGGGGCTATATAAATAAATTTGCTTTGCCTTGGACGGACAGAAATTGGTAGGCATGAAGCTGGATTTTCTGGTGAGATCTGAGATTAGTCAGATCTGATGGTCAGGACTACTCAGTGACATATAGGCTGCTGGCCGACCATGCAAACTTTGTGTCATTTCTGTGGCTGAATCCATATGTATCCCCTCTGACACACCTCTGTGACAGAATTCTGTCATACGCACTGTGAAATGCTCACTGTCATTGCGTCAGGTCCGACAGGGATCTGGGCACTGAAAACGATAAAAAATGGGCTATGAGATGGGACTTAAACGGGACCTCCACAAATTTTTCACAACGCAGTCTGTTTAAAGGTTTTGGGGATTAGGGGTAGGGTGGGAGTTACTGCTTCTTCAGCTCCAACAGATGCTTACTCGAATGGTGACACTTGATGCAGCGTTGGATAGAGCTGAAGAAGTTTGAAAATGGAAAAAACTATGCGGCGGTGTGGAGTTCACTGTAGCCGGCTCGTCATTTCTGTTTGAGTCAGTTGGTGACTGAGTGACAATGTAGGCATCAGGTTTTGACAAGGAAAAAGAATGCATGGAATAAAAAAAAAGACGATATCTCTGGTTCTGCTGCATCAATTTTGGTCCTTTTTGTTAAACTGTCCATCGTGAGTCATGTTATAGGAGTGGAATGCTAAATTGGTGGAGTACTCTTTCAAGACCACTTGTTTCCATGGAGATTAATTTAAACTCCTGATCCTGTAACCCATCTCAATGTTATTAACATTACTGGCTTTGAGATATGTGTACAGGATTTACCTCTTCACATAATATAACAGAGTTAGATATATTGTGCACAGTAAAACCTTCCCTTTACATCTGCTGCTGAACACTGCTTATTATATGCATACACATATTGCATTATTAATACACATACTATTATTATTTTCCTTTACAACATCACATCTATTCTGTTACACATTTTATGGCTTATATGGGATTGTCGCTAGTCTTCCGAGCCAAGTCTGGTGAAGGTTGCACCCCAAGCAACTCTATCGAAGTCTGCAGAAAATCAGCTTGAGGCCCCTTATGGACATCACGAGTTGTGGATTTTGGAAGCACTCACAGATTTCCCAATAACATACCTGTTAAGCGTCTGCAAGTGTGGACATGTGGATTTAGCCGTGTGTTTGTGTTCGTGCCTCTGTCCCTGTTTTGTCACCATCCTTTCACTGACCTTCTTCTGTCTTAGTACAAGAAGAGGTGGAAATACAATAATCCAGGGTTTAATCCCAGGGAACAAGATTCCCCTGAATACACATCCAAATGATTGTGTGTGTGTTATGTTTCTTGAGAAACATAATAACGGGAATACAGGGAACAATAATTACGTTCTAGACGAAAAGCAAATATGCTGATACGTACAAAATGTATGTATCACTACAGAAATATATACAATAAACAATATACAAAATAAAGTATTTTGTATATATTTGTCTCTGTTTTGGTATTTATTGTATTTATGAAATTATAAGTTTAATGTTTATTTGTACTGTATGTATGCACCCAATAACCAATGCAAATTCCATGTAGTTCCACTACTGTAGCAATAAACTGCTTTCTGATTTCTTATACATAAGTCCTTTAGCGTGATAAAATCTGGAATCCAGGTCGGCTAGGCACCAGCAGCCTCTGAACGCTAACAGAACATTGACTTTGTCTCAGCTTAATAGAATTGAAACCGCCAAATGACTTGCAAAATTGTGTTTGTTTATACAATAACAAATTGTCAAATATCACTTCCATGAGGCTATTCTCAGCAGACAGATCACAGGCTATGACCTATGAGCATTTCATATTCCTCGCAGCGAAGTTCAATCTGCATGCAAAGTTTATTTTATGTTTATTCTAATATTGATTAACATAAAAAGCGTTCTTTTGCCTTAATAATTATAAATACCACCAAATAATAGGCCTAAGCTGCTAGTTTTATGTATAATGTATCGTTGTTGCATTTAGTGTTTCTTGAAATATGACCAATGCGTTTTGACTGTAGCTGAAGTTTTACCTTAAAAACAAGTCTACTTCTCAGCATCCAGGATAGATTTCTTCTGCTCATGGGACAGAAAATAGCTCATTTTTTGGTAAAATATGAATCCCTACCATAGAAAGTGGAAGAGGAGAAGGAGTTGACCGTAAGAGAGGGGGAGGTTGACGCCACATGTCGAGGGGACAAAGTGATAAAGAAAAATAGGAAGTGACGGATGGAGGAGTAGCGAGAGGAGGAAGAGGAGGGTTATGGCTGGGTCAAGTCTGTCTCCTGTCCCCACAGGCTTACGTGACTTACAAACAGTGCAAGTTAAGCAAAGTTCAAGGTTGGATTGGCTTGTATTTGGAGATAAAAGTCAAACTGAGCATACTCAGTGAAATGGTACTCTTTGGCAGCACATGGGTTTACTCAAAGGTCATGGGAACAATAAACAGACTATAATCACTCTTATACCATATATAATTTTTCTATCCCATTGCATGGTGGTGAATGTAATACCCAAAATACAGATGGTGAGATGACATGAGGGGGATATTGTATGCTTCTCGTCCTAGCTCAAGAGCAAGAAATGTTTGAAAGAGTCTTCCTCTTTAAATGTTGAAAAATGTTTAGGTCCACTGATGATAGTTGCTAACAGATCAGAATCTGCAGGATGTACAAAGACATTTTACTTACTTTGTATATTTCCCTCATTCATTGAGTATATGGGTTTTGAATGCAATGTAGGTACAGTCAGTTCCATCAACAAAATGAGAAACGAAAAGGGTCTTGTAGAGTTTTATTTAAACCACAGCAGTAGAGAATTTAAATGTAAAAAGAGAAAGATACTTGTGTATTTATATAAGACCGTCTGGTAAATGCTACCTGCAACCCATATTTAAAGAAAAGAGTCAACATTCTTGAAGAATAAATTATTGTTTTCCTTTTGTACTGAAAACAATCTCTGGACTGTGTTTAAGTTACAGACTTGCATTCATAATGGGACAGGTCATTTTCTTACTTTCCTTTACTATTGCTTGTTCCGATGCTCAATTTGTGAAATGATAAAAGAAAAACAGCCTATTAATTGGAAACAGTCCTCCTCTTTTCTGTGCCAAATGGTGTAAGTGAGTTCAATAAATGTAAGTAATTGGAATAAAACTTAGTGTTGGCAAACATGTAATCCAATATGCCAGACCTTTCTCTGCACTGCGGAGGAGGATCTGGCTAGTCAACACAGCACTCCGGGATGGGAGGAAAACATGCTGTGGTTTATTGGCATTTCTTTAAACCAATCACAATCATCTTTGGCAGGGCTAACCTCCACATGGAGCCACTGTGCCGTTGCAAAATAGCCTCGGGAAGGAACTTGTTTTGGTGGAACGTGTCCGTTCAAAAGTTGTTTTAGTCTTGCAACAGAAATCTCAGATTGGACAGACTGAAAAGACATGCATCCGGCGGAATTTTCGGCCGCACCGGATCAATCCCAGAAGTGGAACGTGGTGAGTATAGACTAGCAAACATGTAAAGGTCAGCATTTATATCCCTGTCTGCAGTGAGAATATTTAAATAGTGCAACCTTAGTTTTTACTTACCTTTTGGTTGCTGAAAGGGTAAACCACAACATTGTTTATTCAGATTCCCTGAGATGAATTCACCATAAATATGTACAGTATGTGTGTACTCACCTGTGGAAATGAATGCAGACATTCAACATTAATACTTGCTGTAGGCTATTGCTGCCTGTTACATTGCTTGCAAATAGCATTTGTATGTTTGCATTTGTTTACCCCGTGGGACTGCATGCCTATTAACAGCAGAATAATAAAGCATATGACTGTGTTCATTTCTAATACACAGTACGTGTTAAGAATAAGTACGTCGGGCGCCTGGGTAGCTCATCTGGTAGAGCGCGCACCCATATACAGAGGTTTACTCCTCGACGCAGCAGCCGAGGGTTTGACTCCGACCTGCGGTCCTTTGCTGCATGTCATTACCCCTCTATCTCTCCCCTTTCATGTCTTCAGCTGTCCTATAAATAAAGGCCTAAAATGCCCAAAAAATTATATATAAAAAAAAAAAAAAAGAATAAGTATGTCAAAAATCTTGTGAACGTGGCTAATAAGACAGAGACTCCATGGTCGTCAGAATAAATATGCATAAGGTATTCATAAATCAATTTGTGTGTGTACAAAAAAAACAAAATGACCAGCATCCAAAACAAAAGAGAAAATTGTCTTAGCATAATTTTTCATTCAGATTCCCATTCATATAATTAACAGGCTGCCTGTGACAACAAAGATAACAATAGCAGTTAATTTCCTTGGCAGGCACTCTGAGCCGGAGCAGCCTCATTGCATTCGAGTGTTGGGCATGGTCACTGTGAAAGTAGTAAAACAACAAAAACTATTTACACCACAGTAGAGAGTCCAGTGCACATTTCCCAGTTTGACTAAACAAAATGAAATCCTGAAAAGTGTTGTTGCTCAACCTGTTCACACTCCCCTCCTCCCAAATTGCTATTTCTCACTACTGATTACACACAAATGTCTGGGCAGCAGAGTGTCATAGTTGCAGGGAGTAAGTGAATGTCCTGTGTTAAGTGTAGTCCAGCAAGATGCTGAATTTCCACCAGCTTTAGGATTACTGCAGAGGATCTTGACCTTTGTGAAGGAGGCCAATAGCTGAGGTTCTTAAAGACTCACAAAGGGGTTTATCCAGTTTCTTCCAAAGCCCACAAATGTCCCATAGAGCAGCAGGGAGCTTATATATACTGTACTGTCCAATCTTGTCAAATCAAGTAAAATGATAGTGCCAGTTTACCTTCATGAGTCCACTCAGCTATAATCTTCAACTCGTTTATTTTCAGCATTTTATTCTAAACGTTTAATGGCAATTTTTGCTGAGTTTGTCAGAGGTCTAATGTTGTGATAAAACACGTTGGGAAAGCTTTGAGCATCAAGAGCCACAAATGACATGACCATAGTAATGGATAGAACTCCTCAAGCACCACAATATTAATTGCAAGCAAGCAAGTTGATATGCTAAAATACAGTATTTTAGGTACAATATTTTCTTAATATTTTGGTTTGTTTAAGGTTGCTTTCACACTAGAAAAAAATCAAATATCACGATATTTTTTAACAAATGGCTCAATATCGATATTGCGGCGATATTGTAGGGGTTGACAATTGGTGCTTACAAAAAACATTTACATAATGAGATTTGTGATAAATAATCAACAATAATGTGTATATAATAACTAAGTGGGTAAAGGCAAATAATAGAAAAGCTAGCACAGTCTGTTAAGTTCAAAAAATGTAATCATTTTGCTGTAGTTGCACAAATACAAATTACAATATGTTTAGGAACACTTCCACCCATCACATATCACAGATCATTTGTATTTGTGCTGGCATTTATGTCTACCTAGGGCTGGGCAATATATCGATATTATTTCGATATCGTGATATGAGACTGGATATCGTCTTATCAAAGGATACATCTTTAAAACCAGGGACTGATAACACTTGTGTCATTTCACGATATTATGATATCCAAAATCTAAGACGATATCCAGTCTCATGTCACAATATAGATATAATATTGATATATTGCCCAGCCCTATTTCACACCTTAGCTGTTGGACCATTTTAACCTCGCCCTGAAGCATTAGGTCAGATAGTCCTGTTTGTTTGGGGTGGTGTGAAAGCTCATTCAAACTCTGGTGCAAACCAATCAACCGAACTCTGGTCCTCTTGAAAACGGGGGTCTCGGTTGTCTTCCAAGTGCGCTAGAGTCCGGTTCACTTTAGGTGAGAATGCAATCCGACCCAAACATACTGTGAAGCAGAAACTGTGCATGTACTAGCCTGCAATTTCAACCTTTCACACAATTTAGGGACAAATCCATAACCTATTGTGACCATACAGCGCTTGTCTGTGTAACAACATCATCTCTCTCTCATCAGGGCCGCCCTCTTCTTCACTCGCTGTCTGTCAACTGCTCATATTGTTCGCCTTCTTGGAAAATATGAGAAACACCAAAGTAAAACCAAAAAACCCAAGATGTGATAAATTTGGTGTTGCTCCATTATTTCTGAGACCAGAAGTGTCGCCGAGTTCCACGCTGATATTATGTGCAATAGACCAGCAACAGAACCGTGTGACATTTGTTTAGACGTTTGGTGCGCTTGCCAATTTGCAGTGTGAACGCTAACCGAACCAAATCAAAAATGCAACAATGTTGCAACTTCACCCCCCAACACACCGAGTCTACCTAACTATAGGTGTGGAAGCGACCTCACAAACAGTCACAGCTAAACAGAGTTTAAGCTCCTGGTAAAAACTCTCTTACCAGGAGCTACAATGAGTATGATACAGATGATGGTAGCTCAGTTTATCCTTGCTTAGCATAAATACTAATTACTGATTTGATTGATGTTCAGTTGTAGTGCAAATATGACTAATGCAGAGGGGGTGGAAATGTTTATAGCAGTTGTGCCTGCGGTCTTTCTGTCAACCTCCAATAACAAGATGAGGGCGATACTGCTTGTTATTATTGCTCTGAGTGCACGGTGATAACTGAGGGCAACTCAGACAGCTCCTCTCAGCTGGTAAGACATTTTAGTGAGGAAACGTGAAAGTACAAATGTGAGGGGATAGAAAATAGGATTTTCAAAAAGTGAGGGGCACGTTACCCCCCATCCCCAGTAAAAATGGGGAAAGAAAAGCTTCTTTTTTTAGAAGTCAGTTCATAGATCAATAGATTCAGAACACAACAGCATGGAGCTGCTGCAGTCATGCAGAATCGATGCATGGCTGATGGATAACAGGATACATCAACAATGTTTACCAATGTAAAGTAAATACCAGGAAGTGTGTTAGAGCCTTTGTGGAACAGTTAGAATTTTTTACAGGTGTTCATTTTTGCATTTAGTACGGATTTATTGTTGGGTATCCGGTCATGAAATAGCCTTGGCAGTACAGCTGCTTTACCCATCTGCTACACTGGGCCTTGCTAACAAACACACACACACACACACACACACACACACACACACACACACACACACACACACACACACACACACACACACACACACAGGTATTCAATAAATGTACTGTACATTATGCTTTATTGCGTATCTTGAATCAAGACAGCAAACCAAAGATTCATTGTGTTGTAACATGCACACACAAGAAAAATCCAATTTTCACACACACACACACACACACACACACACACACACACACACACACACACACACACACACACACACACACACAACCGTACTCGCACCTACACACACAAACTCATCTACAAAATCTCACACTTCAAAAAAATGTCATAAACATCAGCCCCAAGGACTCTCTCTCACACACACACACACACACACACACACAGTAAAAAAAAAAAAAAACTGTACTCAAGCCCTCTTTCATGTACATCATACTCCAATGAGCTTGAAAAATTTTGGCTGTCTCTGCAAGGCTACCTTTACGTAGCACATGCAATTAAATGTAACCATAAATATTGTATATATTATTATTTTTTCTCACTTTGAGTTGCTTCTCTTAGTGCATTATTTGTATGGAAACAAAATAACATGATGACCAATGACTAGATTATTAACAGATGGAGAGTGTGACTTCAGATACAGCGAGTCATTTTATTCTTTTTTGTGTCCTCTCCCTTACGAACACTTGCATCTCCATCTCGTCATCATCTCTCTCTCTCTCTCTCTCTCTCTCTCTCTCTCTCTCTCTCGGTTTCTATCATATGTATTGAGCCATTCGGCGACCCCTTTCTCTTACTTTCACCCTCTCCTGATCCAATCTAAGTACTGCCAGCATCATGATAGCATTGTTTACAACATGACTTGAAGGCAATCAGGAGGGACAGCCTGTATGTGTTATGTGTGTGTGTGTGTGTGTGTGTGTCTTGACATGTATTCTGGTGTATTTAGACAAAGCCCCAGGGCCTCTGCTTTTTATTTATTTTTATTTTTTAAGATAATGGCCCTGCATATTACACCTGCATCGTGGTCACTCTCTTTCTGCTGTCCTTGTGACATCAGTTTGTATCTGTAGTAGTGTCTATATTTGTCTACCTTTATCTTAAAATGTTGCCTTGTTTTTAGTGCCTTTAATCTCTTTTTCACTTCTTGTCTCCTCTTTTTCTCCTCTTTATTTCTCCATTGAGAGCTTTGTCTCTCCAGAGACAACTCTTTCTCTGCCTGTCTTTCCCTTTTGTCTCAATTTCATTCGGCTCTATTTGGCGCAAATAACAACACATCATTGCCAAAGCAGAACAATGAGTGTCTCTCGCTGTTTCTCTATTTTTGTCTCTCTATCTCCCCCGTTTCCTCAACAACGGAATTTGAAATTTTGGTAGCCATTGTTGCCACAGTAATCAGATGATGGACAATAGCAATTATTTTGTAACCTTTAACAAGGACAGACTCATTGAACCATGACAGTGACTGGATGGATGGATGAATGGACAGATGTGCTGTGTCCTATTTCCATAATACAAGCTAAGTATTGAATGTACAGTGTACGTACCAGTGTAATATACAAGCTTGATTCAAAACTATTGTGGAAGTTGGTTGGAAAAAAGCATTTTTCCCCTAAGATTTAAACCAAAATAATATAGATTATGTTGTTGTTTTCCAATATGTTCTCTGAGTTGTTTAACCAACATCTATCTTACAATTTTTGGAGCTGTTAAATTTGTCCTCAGTTTCTGCTGTGAATGGCATTGTGTGACAAAATTGTTCATCAACATCTCACTCAAAAACCAACTGAACAATGTATACAAAAGGACATTATTAAATGCAGTATGGGGGACAATTTTAACAATTTTCACCATCTCATTCATCACTAAATTCACTTCTGAGATGTTTTCGGCGAGAAATTAACTGTGTCATAAATCGATGCCGAATTGACAATTTGCTCCAAAGTTTTCGGAGTTGAGAAGCGCAAAAGCCAGCTAGTGCCTGCTGGGGCGGGTAGCTCGTCGCTCACATTAACGGGAACCTATGGTTACCTGCCTTTTCGGAGTTAAACTCAACAAGCGACTGCGGGTTTAACAACCTCGCTGGCTGGCAATCACACACACACACACACACACACACACACACACACACACACACACACACACACACACACACACAGCACAGCACAGCAGGCAGAGGCGGGAGAGAGAGAGATACCCGTTTCTTTTCGGGAGACTTGTTTAAATTATGACATAGGCTTTAGTTCATACTTTTTTTGGTGTATTTGTTTTCAGAATTTTTTTTATTAGTAGTTTCAGTCTGTATGATAACAGTAGTACATAAAGTGGTAACATGTAATGGCATGTTATGTAGACTAACCAACGTTTCTAATTTGTATTGCTAATTTCCATCTGCATATACAGTGCACTACCATAATATAGAAATGATAATTCCACATAACACTAATAAGACACGCCAGTGCATAGGCCTACCCATTCAGAGAGGCATGCTTATTTTTTTATTTTTAAACTAATAATAATAATATGGATCACGTTCCACTCTTTTGAATAAGTAAGGGGTGTTTGAGCTAAACCATATACAAAAAAGATGCAAGCTCAATAAGTTTTATTTTCCAATATTATTGCAATCGTAACATTATGAGGTTTTCTTGTCCGGAGATTGTTTAAATACAAAGTGGTTATATTGTTGTGGTTTTTTTATTTCTAGCTGTTATTTTGGAACACTGCAGGTAGCCTCTGTGCTGGGGGTGTTGCACAATAACAGCAAGAACGCATCGTCTCAAACTCTCAAACTGTTTTCTGTGTTTGTGAACTTGCGAGTTCATTCTTCCAAGAACAACCAGCAAGAACTTTTTCCCCCCAAGAACACAAGTCCGTTCTTTGCATTCTTGAGATTGAGAAACAGCTACAGTCTCCTGTAGGCTCCAAAACAACATACTTAGTTTCCTACAGATGCCCGCATTGTGTCCGGCTTGATTTTTGTCTCGAATAGAAAAAAAAGACAACTGCATAGTTCCTAGTAAGAAGTGGTAAAAATACAGTCACTGCGAGGGCCAATCACAGAGCACCAGCTGCGATGACTCGGGCATGCCATTAGCATGCCTCAAGATAGGCTGCCTTTTTGGATCCCGTCTAACTAATTTACATAATGACAGCAATCATCATGAGTGCAGCTGAAAAAAAAAAAAAAAAAAAAAAAAACAACACATCTGAGGACATAACACAACTGTTGACTGTAACACCCAATGGCATCACTGCCTGAAAAGGGCTTTGAGGCTTCAGAAGGAAAAGGCAGCCAAAGACATCGGATATGACACAGGAGAAACATAACCTGGGGCTGCAAGACAGAAAAGTGGGAGAGTGTGTCCGTCTAGCCTGAAGTGTTAAGTATCTCCCCTACTGAAGTGCAAGGCAGTACCCTCAGTGTACAACCATGAGGAAATATGTGTGAAATATGTGTTCATACGTACACAGTTCTAATTGTCCAAGAAACCCGGATTAAATATCCTGATGTTTTGTGTGATATTAGTGTACACATACGTTATATCATGAGTATGCAGATCTATGTTTAAGTATGCATATGTGTCTCTTTGTAGGCTTGAGAGAGACCGATAGGGAGCTAGGAAGCATTTTGATTTGTTCAAGTCTGTCTGTGAATGTGCATGGCGGGTGTGTGTGTGTGTGTGAGCTGTAATGTTCAAATTAAAAATGGTAATTAAGAAATTAAAACAGTGGCTAGTCATGTGAGAAGCGATTGAATTCGTAACGAAGCCACAGGGCTGAGAGAAGAAGAGAGGGAATGAATTCTGCAGTGACTTTACTTACACCATCACATCTCATATGACGTGTTTAAGTACTTTAGTAATGATTCAATGTCTAAGCAGCATTTTTTTTGGGGGGGGGACTGCATATTATACCTTTTTAACTATTTAATGTACTGTTGGGTAACCCCAACGCTGCAGGTAGTAATGGAAAACCTTTGGACAGAGAGTCCCAGGATACAAGGACAGACTGAGGGTCCTCTGTGTGATAGGCCAGTCATCAAGAGTCCTAGAAAGTTTGGCAGTTTCCTAATGTGTGCAGTCTCTGGATGGCATAGCAAGTAGCAGAACCAAGGTTCAAGCCTTGATTGGCAAATATCCAACCTGTTGGAGTGTCCTTCAGCAAGACACTTATTCCCCACCAGTGCTATAGATGCAGTTGCTGTCACTGCTGCAACCTTATATTGAGTCTGTCATCTGCAAGGATGAATGCACTTCTCAGTGTCCTTGGCAAATGTATTGATCCTTGTCTGCCAATTGTGAATCATACCAAGAAAGAACTGTGACCTCTGCATCTTTCTCAACCTGCCTGTGTTTTTCTGACCCTAAGTGTGTTTCCCTGCCCTGCACACCTGTTGCTCTTCCCCTCATCAGCTCTTGAGCCCTGATTCCTGCCTTCCCCAGCTGCACCTTATAACCTGATTAGTGTTTGTGGACCTATAGGGTCCTTCTGACTGCCCTTAAATGGACCTTTTACACAGCAGACATTTTTACCCCGTTTACACGTACATGGTTATTTTGAAAAACTGAGATGTTTCCCTTAATTTGTGCCCTTCGTTTACACGCAAACGGATAATTCGCCTCTGAAAACGATTATTTCTAAAACCACCGGCCAGAGTGGAGATTGTGGAAAACTTTGTTTGCACGTTTGCATGTAAACTGAGACAAACGGAGGTTTAGGCAGCGGAGAGAGAGAAAGAGGAAGTGATTCGTTGCTGTTGTTGATATTTTTGGGATTCTGATTGGGCTAACGTGGGCTTGAGCTTCTCGTTACACTGCCACCTACAGGTTTGAAGTGCTCTTGACAGCATATATACACACAGGTACGTGTAAACGAACACTTTTCTGAAAACTGACAGCTGTGCACGATGTTATTTTTGAAAACGGAGAGGTTGAAATGTCCGTTTATGAAAATAGCCGGCCACGTGTAAACGTCGCATTTGACTTGTCATAGTAGGAAAAGCACAGCTGAATTGATAACCTTAACGATGGCTCAATTCCATCAAGTGTCCCAGTAAGCTACTTCAGTGAGTCAGCATGAACAATACCAGGGCCTCTCCTAAGTGGATCATTAATGGTTTTGAATACACCTGTGCAGCACGGGAGAGACAGAGGAAATCATGGGGAGGAGAGAGGGATTTTTAGAGGGATGAGACGTCCTTTCCTTTATTTATTATTTATTTATTTAATTACATTTATATAGCGCTTTATCATAGACACTCAAAGCGCTTTTGGGGGGAGGGGGGTGGGGACTGCTCTCTAACACCACTAATGTGTAGCACCCACCTGGGTGATGCACGGCAGCCATACAACACCTTACGACGCCAGAACGCTCACCACACATCAGCTAGTTAGGGAGGGGGGAACATATTTTTAGTGGTGGGGGGAAACCGGAGAACCCGGAGAAAACCCACGCAGACACGGGGAGAACATGCAAACTCCACACAAACCCAGAACCTTCTTGCTGTGAGGCCACAGCCCTAACCACTGGGCCACCATGCTTTAAAGGATCATGTGAATTTGTCAGCTGTACGTGCGAAGTTAGCAATGGCTTTCAGCTGCACGACTTCCGGGAAGGCATCTCTCGTGTATCCTCGCTCATACAGTAGCTCCTCGGATATCCCTCCTCAGTGCTCGCTCCTCGGGGCAGGAATAACAGCTTTGGGACGGCCTTTGCGGATGAGGGCCTGAACAACTTCCGGTTCAGCTGAGAACCGATGCAGCCATAGAGCGCGTTCTCTTCTGTCAATGATTTCTCTAAGATGTGTAGCATTATGTTCAAAAGTCTCTAATTTATTTGCGGGTTACGTGGACGCCATTATATGAGTAGCACCAAACGCTGCTGCTTCCACACAAAATAAAACGTTCTTTTGAAAAATGAATGTGGTGATAATTAAGGGTGTGACGAGATCTCGTTTTACGAGATCTCGCGAGATTTCTCGTCGAGGTGAAAAGAGTGAAAGAGTGACAGACAAGACGAACACGATATGTAAACATTGTAAGAAAGAAATGCCGTACTACTAACTACTGCACCCGCGAGTCGCGGGTGCAGTAGTTAGTAGAGAGCTGTGGTGGTGCTGTAAGTGTTTTTGCATAGTGCTTGCGGTTGTTCGCGGTATACGGCATTTTTTCTTTACAATGTTTACATATTGTGTTCGTCTTGTCTGTCACTCTTTTCGGCGTTCGTTTATTATTTCCGCAGGAAAACCAAAATGTTGCCACACAAATGATTTAAAAGTGGCAGGGGGATCTTCAATAGTAATTCCACGCTCCATCACGCTGACATCACATGCGCTCACGAGACAACTTTTCACCTCGACGAAATCTCGTCTCGTTCTCATGAACCCAATCTCGTGATGTGTTTCGTCTCGTGGAGTAAGCGTCTCGTCACACCCCTAGCTTGTAACCTTGGTTCTCTGAGTAAAGACTATTTTTCCCAGTCATATTTCTTAACTGAAGTTTTCTTTAAATTAGTGTTAAAATCGCGTCTCGCTCTCGTGACCCCAATCTCGTTTTTCGTCTTGTCTCGTGAGCGAGTGTCTCGTCACACCCCTAGTGATAATGTTTTAAGATTAGTGGGGGGAATGAACGGACTGTAGTTAAAGAATGGCTTGCCTAATTAAAAACAGTTTAGTTGATGTAGATATCAAGCTACCTTTTGGGTGTTGTTGCTTAGCTATAGGGATCAAAAGTCTGCTTTTAATGTTAAAGCCCTTATCTCTCCAACTGCAACCATAGTGGATGTAATTTTCCATCATAATCAAAGACACCGACATTACTTACAGATTTCCTATTTGGATTGTTGCTTTAGCTCTCATTCCACTTCCCTTTCATCATCTAATTTGCTGCTGTGCCGTCTTTCTCCTGATCTCTGTGTCCATCTGCCTCCATCTCTCCCTCCCCCCCCCGTGTCCCACCCTCTCACTTTACCACAAAAGTGTCTCATTCTCTCCGCCCTGCTGTTTTGGTTGTTTTCGTTTTTTATAGCATTTTTTGGTTGTTTTTTTTGGTCTCTCGCTGTTGCATCCCGAGAGTGTGAAACAAAGTTTGATAACACAAAGAACTGCATGCTCTCTCCTTTTTTGAACACCAACAGATGGCTTCCAGGACTCCTTCAACGCAGGAGAATTAAAAATCTTTTATTTTCTACTTTAATAAGACCAAAACGATAGGAGATAGCACACTGGAGGCCTTCTCTGGCTCAGAAATGTATATACACAAAAATACACACAGTATCATGTGTATCCAAATCTTAATTTAGCTTGCTTAGTTTCTTTCATCCCTCTATCCATTTGATGCTTTTTCATCCATCTACTCACCTCTTCATGCATCTCTCCTCCCCAAATGTCTACCTAATCATCCCTCCATCCCTCCGTTTATTAATCACTTTCTACTTTCAGGTTTCAAAGCATTCTTTAGCTTACCGTTACATAACTGGTTTCGCGTCAACGGAATATCCATCGGCGTGTTAAAACTGAATGGTTTTAACAATAAAAAGCACCCTCAACAAACCACATCTGTATGGAACATGTTAGTCATCCTTGAATTTTACAAGGTTGAAATATGGGCTCAATTACTACAAGACAACTGGCTCTCATCTGTCGGTGATGTTTTCTCGCTTCTCTGTGTGTATTCTTTGTTTATGTGCTTGTTAGTTTACCGCGTGTGTCCGTTACTGCTGATTTCATCTGCTCTGATCTTATGTTTTATTGCAGTGGGAGTACAAAATGTCCATGTTGCTGCTGCCGCTCTTTGCACACACATTTTGCCACGTCCGGGTTCCAAGGCGGGTCCAACCATGTTAATGAGATCAAAGTTGAAGCGTGTAACAATCTTCTCAACACTATATCACTTCATCCTCCCACCTCTCCATCCTTCGCACCATCGCATGTCCATCTGTGCCTCATCACCCCTGTGATTGTCGTCCCTCTTTTCCTTCCTTGTTCCGTCTCTCCATTCTTTCCCTTAGCTTCACTCCCTCCATCTGTCTCTCATTATCTGCTACTTTTGTCACTCTTGTCCTCTCAATTCTCACAAACTTTCCTTGCCCCTAGTGTTTTCTTTTTGTCCACCTCTTCTCTGTCCTTTTTTAGTGTCATTATCCCTCTCTCCTCCTTACTTCTGTCACTCTCTTCTTATCACTTACCTACAGGCTTCTCTCCAAACTTCTTATCACCACACCTTTACTCCTTTGTCCTTCATTCCTTCCATTCGGTCTCATTACAAATTTTTCAACCTTGCTCTCTCATCAGCTTCCATGACTCACCTTTCTTTTATTCGCTACCCCTCCTCTTCATCCCCTCTGCGGTCGTGATTTCCTTGGCATTTGTCCGTTTTGACACTAATAAGTGGTGCAAGGGTGTAGAAGAATAATTGAAAAGATTTGGAGCGCGTGCTGGCGTGTCAAGCAGTCAACAGCTGGGCCCCGGTGCCGAAAAAAAAGGCTGTTGTCCTGCGGTCTCTATTTCATTTACAATCCTCTCGTCATGTTTTTCTGCCACAAATGCAAACGTTGCCTCAGCTTCACCCGGCATATAGTTTCGCTTTTCCAGACCTTCCTCCACAGCGCTGCGGAGGAGGGTCTGGCTAGTCTACACAGCATTCCATGATGGGAGAAAAACGTGGTCTGGTTTATTGGCCTGTCTTTAAACCAGTCACAACTGTCTTTAAAATTCCATCACAAAGAAAGCGGAAGGTAACGGACATCCGGCCGAAAAACAGACCAATGCCGGAAGTGGAACGTCATTTATATAGACTACCTGGCATATAACGCCGTGGCTTGCTGGTCTAGTGTGCAGGATTTGGTGATCATCAGGGCGGACAGATCATGCCGTGGGCTGCGCAATGGATCCCGGCTGTGCTCCTGTATCTGGCGGTGCAACAGTGGCACAGTGGCCATTCCAGCGATCAGGGTTACAATAATATATTCATCCACTACAATTATCAATGTTAACAAGCACATTTTCAGCTCTGTTTGGTTTATTCACGCACTTTAAAAAGATTTATTCAAAAGTTTCTTTCTTTTTAAAGATTTATTCACAGCATTTTGTGATAATAGGCTGTATGTTAAGGGTAGTTATATGTAAAATCAGACATTGAGAACCCCCATATGGCCAAAAAAGCATGACGCCTCGCCTGCGAATCTGCAACGATTCTACCGTGAGAATGGCAGTCGAATCAGGCTCCTCCAATCGAATCATTGAATATTCGGGGTCACACCTAGTGTCTAGCCCACATATTTAGACGCGCTAGGTTGGGACTCTTGGTGTCACTATTTGACGCTCTGGGTCGGGACATATGTTTTACTGACATGCGGCACAAGAACTACTAACCAAGCGTCAGTATTTTATGAGGTAGGGGTGAGAACGGGTTGATAGAGAATGTGGCCTCTTTCACACCCAAGCACATCAACGTGTGTGTGTGTGTGTGTATACCAATGTTTGCCTTTTCAAACTGCAGATATTTAAATTACTTTATCACTATTTATCTAAAATGGATGCATTCAAAATTATGATAGAGATATAATTTCTGCAAAAAAAAAAAAAAAACTTTACAAGTTATTTACTTAATAAGTTCCTCATCTCAGGTCAGAGTGCTGGTTCCTTATGTAGCGTAGGCAGCAGAAACATGGTCACTGTGGGTGGGTGAGTCAAAGGAGCTGCTGATCGCTTTTCTATTTCTGTAGTTCCTTACTTTTTACTTACTTCTGTCTTCTAAATAGCTCACACCAGTACTACAGCAAATTGCTGACCTCCTGATAAGCCTTTAAACACAGTAATCTGTTACTCCAAATGGATCGCATTTCATTGTTTCAGCTGTACCTGGATTGATACCTGTGTCCACGTCTTCAGCACCTGTGCAACACCAGTATTGCATGTGATGCCATATAGTCAGGCCAACTGCCAGACAGGCTATTAGCTGCATTAAGTAAAACAATATTACAGCTGGACTAAGGTAAATCAGCACAGCCCATTCCGTTGCAGAGCATATTTTTCCAAACAAAGGCCGCCTTCTGCAGTTCAATTAAAATGGCCAGAAAAAGTCAGGTTGGAGGCCTAATAAACAACATCGTTCAGGCATTTCAATACATCTCTGAGAGAGTATGCAACTCAGAATGACCGACAAATTATGAGACAGAAGTGCAAAGTGTTTTTGCATAGAAAATGAGACACAGGGATCGGGGAGAGAGTGAGAAACAGATGGATTGA
The DNA here is from genome assembly GCF_010015445.1 of Perca fluviatilis. NCBI lineage: Eukaryota > Metazoa > Chordata > Actinopteri > Perciformes > Percidae > Perca > Perca fluviatilis. The sequence continues at coordinate 13,109,995 of NC_053128.1, forward strand.
GAGAGGGGGGAAAAATAGTAAGAAAGAGGTGAGAAGAGGCAATGAAAGAGACAGACAGACATCAGCATGTAAAGCAATAGAGAAATCAGTTTTTCTCCTCGTTGTATTACTCCCTGAGATCTCCCTAAAATGAATCAGCGTGGTGTACCTTGCCAACAATGCACTTACTGCTCTGTTCATAAACAATGCTTTTATGGCTTCTCACTAGATTAACTTACTTAGCTGGAGAAACTGAAGGAGTGAAATGCAAACATGTAAGAATGTTTAGTACGGATGGAGGGAGGGGTAAAAAAGATGAAGACACCTTATAAGCGGGGAGACTAAAGCAAGGGACGGAGAGGGATGGAGAGGGAAAGGAAGGCAAGGAGGGAGGAGAACGAAAAATGCTTGAATATGGAAAGAGATTGGAATAGATGCATTGTACAATTGTAATCATACAACATTGGTAATAAAAGCAACTGCTATGGACGCACATTAAACTTAAATGAAAGCAGTGAAGGACCACATTCAAAGGCAAAGAGGGTACTATAACAAAAATGTAAATACATTTAGATATCACAGCTTCTTGCATTCATGATTTTGATTTGTCAACAACTTCAATAATCTAATATGAGGTGCATTAACTTAATGTATTTAATGGGTTACTTTATGTAGTCTGAAGGTGCCCACACATTATATATAGAGTGTTTGGTTTCTGTTGTTATTTCAGTTGAAGGACCACCAGACGATTCGTATTTAACTGTGAAGGGGGAAAAAAAAGGTATAAGCTATATTTATTATTAAAGTTAACATATTACCTTTTTTATATTCTGTATTAATGATGATTGTACTGCAGATCTGACCACTCGGCTCTTTAAGATCCACCTTGCCGAATACTCAGAGACCAAGTTATACTCAAATAAAATACCAAGTATGCCAAACATTAAATGACATGGAATGCATGTTTTAGTTAAAAACCATGAGTGCTTCCTCCATGAGTTCACATGTTTTGGTGAGCCCCATATATAACTGCTACATTGCCTGTCAGAAAACATTGGAAGTGTGGGGGACTGTTGCAGAAGAGAAAATGTCCTTTAACCAGAAACAGATTTCCCATAAAATCTTGTTTTCACCTTGGCTTGACAGCCCCAGCCATTTCCCTGACTCCTACAGTGAAATTGAGTCTCTCTCTGGTCCACGTGCGCATACTCACTGTAAAACTTGAGGGCTGCACAGTTGCAGAGCAGAGAAACGGTGGGAAACATGCGACTTTTGACCCCCTGGTCAGGGTCACAGCCAGGCCAACGGAGACCTCAGAGAGAAGGAACATCATGAAGATGATCAGATGTGACGGCCCGCTTCCTCCCCAGACAGGAAGTCAGGTGGATAACTGCTCTGGACCAACATTATCACCGGCCTTTAAACGCACAGTAGGAGCTGGACAAGATTACAGAGCTTCACATGAGCTGTTAAGGGATCAGATTCCACATTAAAAGAAAGAAAAAGGTACTGGTATTGGTTAGATGTCAAAGGTGTTAGTTAAAGGGCATTATATGACCATGTTCCTGCTCTTTAGCTGCATCTTTATTGCATGTGGAGATTTGATTTTAGGCCTCTTCCTTTTGTTGATGAATGGCTAATCTTTAAATGCTGGATATTTAATTTTTTGGTTGTGTTCATAGTATTTTAAGATGCACCAAAGCCTGTGAGACATTTACTCAACTTTGTTAATTGTATTTCTATATTACTTTTACAGTGGATGATGATGCCTTCATTACTCAGGTAAATGCAGAGTACTCTTATGTTTAATAGATTTTTGTTTACTAGTTTTTTGGTGGTGGTTATATCAGCATCCTGTGTTTCTGTTATTTTTTATTGTTTTAATGTATTTATTTTGAGTAAGTCATGAGTGTATGAGACTGATGACTAGTGATAGTGAGGTTTGATGCAGTTGTTTTAGTATATTAGACACCTAAATCTGCTTTACTGCTTTCATATTTGCCTATATTTGTGTCACACATTGAGGAATTCTGCAACCTCTGAGTCCATTATGCTCTGCTGTAGCAATACCATTGATAATTGATGTATATCTGGCCTAAGGCTAAATCGACTTCAACAATATACTGCTATCTGCTGTAGCAGACTGTGTAGAAAGTCTGCAGTACATATTAGTGATTTACTAGACTATTGGCAATGCTCCCACAGCCCCCCATCCCTCACATTGTAACTCAAAACTGCATTACAGGTTCAGCCGCCTGCTTATCTGAAGTCATAATGAAAGTTTTGGGTTCCCTCTATTTAGATGGACTATCAATTCTCTCCAGGAAAAACAACTTTAGTTTGCTCTAAGGAATGTTTTTTTAAATGAATGATGATACAGAGTTAAGCTGTATGATGATTGAGACAGCTTGCTGCCAACTGAACACAGACATACACATAAGAGGCCACATAAAAAATCATTATGTTAGATATGCGGGGACATTTTCATATCATATCAGTGTTCAGTAACTCAAAGTGCGTTCTTAACCTCAGCCCTGACCTTAAAAACACTATCTGGGATCCAAATATAAGCTCACCATCACACTACCACAGAGTCACGACAGGATTGTTTATTTCATGGTACATTGTGTACATCTTATCGGAGTTGCTCCAAAATGAGTCTGTTTTGTTGTATCACGCCTTCTTTAAACAGCTCAAAGAGGACAGAGACAGGACACAATTAGAGAGAGTAGTGGAATAGCATGCTGAAAAGCTTTTAAGCCTGAGTCAAACCCAGGACATAACTGTGATGTGAATGTGATTTGCATTTGTGAACCAGCATTATAGGCAAGGCACATTCATTTATAAAGCACATTTAATACTAAAAGGCAACCCAATGTGCTTTATAGATTACACAGGTAAAAGCAAAGAAACAAGAAACATATGATTAAAACTGTAAAAGCAAACAACGGCACATAGAATAAAGAAAAGTAGACAGCACAAAGTAAATCGAAAAATAGATTTGAAAGTAATCAGCATTGTCTCAAGTTTAGCTCTTCTGGCAATTTGTTCTATATTTGAGAAGCTACCCAAACAAGTTGCTTCCATAGGCGCAAACCTAAACCTAATTCCAAACTAATCCTTAAACCAAGTCCTAATCGTCACACATCAAGTGAGGAGGTGAGGACTGACCAAAATGTCCTCACTTTCCAAAAGAGTCCTCATACTCAACATCCAAAACACATATTGGTCCTCACAAAGACAGAAGTACAAGAACACACACACACACACACACACACACACTTCCAGACAGGTTTGGAGCCTCTCGTCCTACTGTGTGTTTATCTCCACAGACACCATTCATGCTTTACTAGCCTCAGGGGAGTTGATTTTGGAATTAAAACATACGCCCACGCACATGCAAAATACCACTCAGACATGTACACAGTAATTCACAAAATACATTACAAAATACATAAAGAAACACTAAAACACATAATATACCAAGAGCCAAAAAACACATTTGAGCATGCATGAACACACTGGCACACACACACAGAGACATACAGTCTATCAATGACAGTCAAAACAATCGGAAGAGAGATACTCTCACACTAGTTTCCAGGTAGATGGATATGTAGTACGCTGTGCCAAATGGATTCGATGAAATGGTTTGACAGTGTGGAATAAAATGTGACATACACTCAATTTAACTTTTCACTATACCTGAAAAAGTTCAAAAACAAACAATTTAAGCAATATCAAGGCAAGTGAAATGGGCCTCTGTGTCGCTTGTTATACATAATAATAGGAACACTGTCCTAATACAGACTTGCAGCAGTCCGTGTGTTCAGTCCATGTTTTGATTATCCGAGGTTAAGAGTGTTCTCTGTGTAATGTGAAATTTAACAGATGAAATCATTAAATACTTGGACCACAATGGAGCCACAATCAGGCCCCCAGGAAACGTGCCGAGCTTGGAAGCCAATTTGACATAGCGGCCATGTAATTACAACTTCTGTGTCCATCATGTGATGCCAAGAGGCCCAAAAAGACTTTTGACTTACATTTCAAACGAGACGTCTGTAAATCATTTGATACCTTTAGAGCGTCACACCCCCTGCAACATGACTCATTTCACTATCATCATTTGATCCATCTGGTCCGATAACATTTGGAAAGTCTAGAAATCATTTAATAGTCGGCCAGCAGAGATCTCTAGTGCACATGCTCTATGGGCCCCATAGTGTGGAAGCAGCTCCGATCATCTGGGTAATTTTGTATGCAGAAGTTGAACTTTTTTGGTTTCATGCGCCACTGAGCATCACTCAAAGCAAGAACGGGGCTCTGCCTTGAATGCTGTATGGTCTAGGTTTTATTATACATCCATCGCCACAATGGCTTCATAATGTATTTATCCTAAATTACTGTAACTCTTGCTGTCTAGAGTTATGGTGTGTTGTTAATCATCAAAGAAATTGATTTCTTTCTTCCTCCTGCTGGAGGAATGAAGGTCAGATGCAGAAAAGGTTTTTCACTTTTTTTCCTTTTTAATAATAATAACAATAATAATAATAATAATAATAATAATAATAATAATAATAATAATAATAATAATAACTGAGTAACACAGGAACAGTGTTACTCAGCACACAGGAAGTCCACTAAAATTGCTACATTACATCATCCTCACCCTCTGTATATTGGTGGTTTAGCAGTTAATATGGCGTTCCTTTTCAATTAGGTTTCTTTGTACTTGTAAGAATGAATGGTCTGTAAGGTGGTATTTAAATCATGTTATGTTTCCTTGCTGAACTTCTATATTTCTCAGCCAAAAAGGGTTTACTAACTCCAAAATCTAAACAAAATCTGAAACATCAAAGAACCTTTTGGAGAAACTTCCTGAGTTTGAGGCTAGTGAAGGAGGCAGAGAGGAAGCAGGTAGATTTACACAACTGGGTTTACTGGTGCAGACACAGGTGTGTGTGATTCAGTATAAAGCATTCCTGCCGAAGGCATCCCCCTCTGCACATGCATATACACGTGCATGTGTTTATAGCAGCATGCAACCAAAAGATCACCCACATACGGATGTGAATACACACACACACACACACACACACACACACACACACACACACACACACACAAAAGACATACCAAGATGCATTCGTAGGGACGAACGCTCAGCCACTCACATATGCACATGCTCAGTAGCTCCACTGCAGACGGGCATGCCAAACAGACAGCTCATTCCCTCGTGTTCTTGAGAGAGTCCAAGAGAGTAAAAACAAGATCTGTATCAGGGCATTTAAATCAGAAACAGGTGCAGGCATGCTGTCTGTCTTGGTTTCCTTCTGAAAGACACACACACATACACACACGAATATACATCTTAATTTTCAGTGTGACATTATCTTGCAAATCTGTAAATTGTATTTAAGGAGAATTAGATTACCTGTGAACTCTGACCTCTACGTAGATGTCCTTGCCAGACAGGAAATTGCTCTATAACCATTACATGGCCTTCAAGTCAGGCCAGGGCTAAGTGAGATACAGTGTTTCAAATTAGTCTCACTTATCTTTTCTTTAGTTATTTTGTTTTTAACCTTGTAAAGGGCTCTGCTTAAAATGTCCTCATTCTTTTCAGGTATGTTAAATGCCTTGGAATGATAATGAATATATAAAGAAAATAGGTTTAGAGATAATAAGCTTCATACTAAACATGTCAGTCAGTTGTAGAGCAGAGCAGGAGAAAGAAAGGAAGGATGGAGGAAAAGAGTTGCATGTGTTATGGGAAGCACCCAGTCATGAAGTCAAGTTGAGGCCGAAACTGTGAGCAGACATAGGCCAGAGATGAGTTACTACACCAGGCTAAGCTCCATCCCAGAGGGAGATGCTCACATCTGAAACAAACATATCCTCGGACCTGGGAGAGCCATGAAGATGGCTGAAAGAAAATAGTAATTTTCTTTCTTTCCATTTGCTCCTCACTCCGTTTTTACCACATCTGTCGGACAAGGAATACTTCATTCCAAACCATTTTAATTCACTGTAATTTGTCTTGTTAGGTAGTTACTCCAGAATCTAATTCAGTAGAGTACCATTAAATTAGGATGAGCAAACAAACAATGCTAAATGTATGTTTATGTGGTTCAGTAACAAGGTAAACATTTTTCTTTTTGAGGAAGAAAATTGCTTCGTTAAAGGGGCGCTATGCAGTTTTTGCCATTTCTTCGGTTTTTGCTCGCAGGTTTCTCTACAGAGCTCCCACCTACAGCTTTGGAATAGATATTCGGCAGCTCCTATGTTTACTTGTGTCTGACTCCTCGCTTGGTCAGTCTGCCGTTTCCTCTTTCTCTGTTCCTCCGACAATGCTTTCCTAGCTTTCTGCTTCTTTTTTGCCGGCGACGCCATGACGATAGTGTGAAAAACTCCATCGCTGCCTTGTTAGCCGGTTCCTGAATCGGCGTATGTGTGCAGTGCCGTGATGCAATTTCTTACATTGCGAGACCTGATATCATGCGATACTTCCTGAAGCTGAGGCCGGCGACTCGCCGGCCGAAAGTTGCAAGGGTGGTTTGTCCACTCACAGGCGCTAGGGGGGGAGCGAGACGCCCACCATTCAACTCGAAAAAAGTCATATAACCATTCCAATGACTCCGCTGTTCAGTTAAGGTAAATTAGGCTAAAAAAAACTACATAGTTGCCCTTTAACATCACAGTGAGCATTGTGACTGCTTCTATGATTGATGATTGATCTTTGTCACTGTGCATGGTGTAAAAGTACTGACCGCACATACTGCCCACTGTTGGCCTGGGGAGGGAAAGGAGAGCATGTGTGAACATGTTGTTATTGACCAGGGGCGATTCTAGGATCAGACCTTTAGGGGGGCTCAGCCCCTAATGAGAATGTGACACGGATATAGCACCTTGCAAATGTGTTAACCCCCTCTAATCTGTGCCATGAAATGACCAACTTCTTCTCTGGGGATTCTACCATCGTTAAACTTCCCAACCATCTCCTGCTCTCCCTCTGACAGATCAGACAGAGACTCAGCCAAAGGTGGGAGTCTGGCACAACCTCCTCTTATTGGCCGACACTGCATTTCTGTTAACCTTTTCCTTGACGGGGTTACAGATGCGTAGCATCGGAGACAGGCACACAGGATATTAAACCTGTTTCAAGCCCTTTGAACCTGTAACTGTTTGTCTTCTGTCTCTAACCGACAAGTTCGCAAACTCTAACTTGAAGCACTAAAATTGATTAAAAAAATAAATAAATGGGTTTTTATTATTGTTACTTTTAGGGGGGCTGAGATGAAATTTATGTGGGCTTGAGCTCCCCTAAAAAGGGTTTAAAATCGCCCATGTTATTGACCCTCCACTATACATGGCAGCTTCATTATTTTCCCAGACACCAATAACTACTCTCGAAACAATTTGATTAATCAATCATCAATTTTTAATTGATTAATGTTTTTTTTTATATACCAAACATATTTAACTGGTTCCAGCTTTCAGTTTCCTATGATGGTAAAACCAATGTCATTGGGTTTTGGACTGTTGTTCAGATAAATGAAGTGATCTGAATATGTTGGAACCTGATTCTTTCCTAAGTTCTGACATGTTTATGCACTCAAAATAAATGATAACTATTACTGATTTGATTATCTCTTATGGACAATATTCACAAGACAAAAAGTAATAGGATAAAACAATAATCGAATGACAAAAATGTAATTAAACTTGCACTCAGAGAGCACAAAACAAGGCCTATGGTGCATTCATGTGCTCCTTCGATGGTCTCATTTCCCGAGTTGGCAAGTTGTGCTGACTTCTGTGTTCATGAGCTTTAAGCTTCAATGTGGAAACAACATGGATGCTATAAAGAAGATGTTGTGTTTGATTGCTCAGAGTGTTTAAACAACACGTCGATAGCAGTTTCTACTATATGTGTGACAACGAAGAGCAAAGACAAACAGATGAGCTGTGAACAGGTGAGCCATGAAATATCTGGAAGAAATCGAAAAGAAGAAAGCGGAAAAATAATTTGTGCATCTGTGATTCAGATCTGCTCCAAGTAAAAGGGTGCTTCCTTGGCCCATCCTACACGCCTCCATCAGGTTTCATGAAAATTGGGCCAGTTGTTTTTCTGTAATCCTGCAGACAGACAAACAAACCAACAGACAAACTATAAATAGATGTCACACTTACAAGGTGTTTTGCATAAAACTGAAGCATGACACAGATTAAATGGATCTGCTGATTTGGTCTAGGAAAATAAAAGTAAACGAGAGAAGAGAATGTCACTAACTTTTTGCATGAATGAATGAATGAATTAATGTGTTAAGTTGCTTGTTACTTAACTTATTGGAATACACTAATGCATTATCACTACAGCACATTCTTCAATATTTCTCCATTTCTGCCTCTCTTGTCTCCCTCAGCTATAAGTGTTGTCAGGTAATCTAAAGCACATGAAGTACGGTGCTTCTGACTAGGGCTGGGCGATATGGAGAAAATCAGATATTACGATATTCTTGACCAAATACCTCGATATCGATATTGCGGCGATATTCTAGGGTCTAACAAAATATCTTCACAATTAGATTTTAGATAAATAATCATCAGTAATGTGGAAGTAATATCTAAGTGGGGAAAAGGCAAATAATAGAAGAGCTAGAACAGTCTGGTAAATTCAGAAAAGTACATCACTTTACTGTAATGCAACATTTAAAACCACTAAAAGACAACACTTATGTCATATCACGATATCCAAAATCTAAGACGATAGCTAGTCTCATATCACAGTATCGATATAATATCGATATATTGCCCAGCCCTACTTCTGACATTAAACTACACAGCATAATAGAGCTACAGAACATCTTCCATCTGGAATGTTCAACTAATTTCCTTTTTAGTGATGAAATAAGAGGATGAGAGTGAGGAAGATGAGAAGACCTACGTCTCTCTTCTCCCCATCAGCCTATCATAATGTATGTCCCACTCATCCATATAGATCTCGCCGCCTCTTTCCTTGAATCCCACTTTCTCACCCAGTCACTCATTCTCATTTTTCAAATAGCTTTCTTCTTTATGCCTCTTATACACTTCCTATTCGGAATTGCTTGAAAAACAAGTTTTGCCACAGCTTTATCGCCCGCTCGAAAATCTTTCCACCTCATACCCAATCCTCATACCAGTTCAAATCTAAATGCTAATGACAGTTAAAGTCCTTGACCCTCCCCTTCTGTGAGCTTCCTCACTGCTGAATTTTGTATGATGGAAGAAAAAAGGAAGTAAGAGAAGAGAACGAAGTTTATTGAGGAGAGGTTAAAGGCTACTGGCCCTCATTATAAAGATCTGGCAGAGGGAGAAATGGAGAATGAGACAAGTGACAGATAAATGGAGAAAAAAAGGCAATCTTTGAGATTAAAAATACATATATAGTGCTTTTAAATTAAAATGCCTGGGGTCACGCAGGCGTAGGAGTTTAGGTGTGGGTGCTTGAACCTATGGCCTTTCATTTGTTTGTGGACCCTTTTCATATCACATGACAAGTCTTAAACACAAGCATGGACGGACAGTTAGGTTAGATGAACTTTCTTCATATTTAAGTCCGCAAATAATAGAATCATATTAAGGGCTAAAGATAGATAGCTAGATAGGCAGGAACGTGACTGACAGCAGACATTTAGAGTTATTGAAGTGTGTTTTGTGTCGGTGTGTTCGTGTAGAAGTGTGTATGTGTTCTCACATGGGCGTTCAAAGTGATTTAGTGTGTATCAATGTGTGTGTATGTGTGAGCGTATTTGTGTCAGGTATTGAGCTCAATACTCTTTAAGCTGCTGACCTTCAGAAGCAGCTAAATGACAGGTAGGATCACAGCCCTTTGGTTTAATAATGAACCAGCTGACATTTGAAGATAAGATCAGCAGCTGCATCACCATCAGGACTCAAGAGCAACTGATTGCATTCACATTTGCAGTTTAGATCCAAGGCTCTCACTTTTATCTCCATCTATCTATAAGGAGTGCAGAGGGTTCAAGACAAGTAGGCAGTGGTGGAAGAAGTATTCAGTTCCTTTACTTAAGTAAAACTACTAATACCACACTGCCAAAATAAAAAGTAAAAGTCCTGCATTGAAAGTGTTACTTAAGTAAAAGTATGTAAGTATCATCAGGACAATGTACTTGAAGTATTAAAAGTAAAAGTACTCAATACAGAAAAATCCTCACATTTTAGAAACTGGAAACTATCCAAATAGTTCTGTCAATCAACTAAGTGTTTAATCGGCTAATCATTTCAGCTGTACTTGTAGGCTTATATATGAATTGTTGGGTACTTTATAATAAAACATTGTATCTTATAAACTTCATGTGTTTTGTGTGCAAAAATCTTAACTTGTAAAGTGACTAATAACTAGTAACTAAAGATGTCAGATTAATGTAGTGGAGTAAAAAGTGCAATAATCCCCTCTAAAATGTAGCGGAGCAGAAGTAGAAAGTGGCACGAAAAGGAAAGACGCAAGTAAAGTACAAATACCTCAAATTTGTAACTAAGTACAGTACTTGAGTAAATGTACTTAATTACATTCCACCACTGAAAGTAGGAACTTGGCTAGACAATGGCAGTAGGGAGTGTGTGTCACAACTACAGCGTCCTGCTAATGGATGCTATACAATTAGCTTCAGTATTGATTTGTAGATTTAACATTCTTTAAAATAAAAGTCACTGTGAAAAAAACAAATGGTTTTGTAGACTAATCTGTAGATCATACAGTAGCGTTGGAGATAACGAGTTTAAAGGATTTGATTTTTATTGAAGCCATTTGGAGCTCCTAATGAGATCAACCAAATGACTAAATGTTTGCAGATATAATCTAATGCATGAGTTATCTTAGTAAAATATATATTTGGGGGCATATAAAAATGGTCTTAAGATCAAATTTCATCTTCAGTGATGACATGATCAGAAAGACACCATCCATCCATCCATCCATCTATCCATCCATCCATCCATCCATCTATCCATCCATCCATCCATCCATCCATCCATCCATCCATTAGCTGTAACCTTATCATTTACAGCATGTGTCAAACTCAAGGACCGCGGGCCAAATCCGGCCCCTCGCAAAGTCTGATCCAGCCGCATATCAATCTAGGTTCACAATATATTTTGGCTGACCTAGTTGTGCACGAAACCAAAAACATGTGAAACCTGATACTCAAAGCAGAATTTGGCGAATTTGAGACTCAGAAATTCCCCCAGAACCAGAGAGTTTGCATATTCAGGCTGTGAAAGAGGTTGTTGTGAATCAGCTGTGTGGTAGCCTACTTAGAAAATGTAATCATTGTTTTGCTCAATTCTAGGATGGCTTTGGAACTTTTTTGCTGAGTGAGAAGTGAGAAGACTATATGGGACATGCAATACTTGAGTAAAAGATATTTGATGTTTTCGATGAAATAAAAGCATGTAAATAAACTATACATGTCTGTCCCTTGATGTGATTCTCTTTCTCCAGTGTGGCCCTTAGCGAAATTGAGTTTGACACCCCTGATTTACAGGGTCGCGGGGGGGGGGGCTGGAGCCGATCCTAGCTGAAACATTGGACGAAAGGGCTGACACATAGAGACAGACCACCATTTATACTTACATTGACACAGGTGCAGTTTAGACTCTAATTAACCTAACCTGCATGTATTTGAACTTTGGGGGGAAGCCACACCTAACACTGGGAGAACCTGAAGGGCCGAATGGCTGGCCAGCCTGTTTGAACCCAGAACCCTGTTGCTGTGAGGCCACAGTGATAACGGAACGGAATGTGCAGAGCGAGGGGACAAGCTGCTTATTAAAAGAAAACATCTATGAAGAACTTAATTGTCGTAGTTCATTTTTACTTACAGGCAAGAGGAATTAACAGTCAAATCCAATGTGTTCCATGTTAAAAAAAAAAAAAAAATGAGATCTGCTGTTAATTATGTACCAGATTTGAAAACAGTAGCTCTGCCATGGCTGCTCTCTTTTTATTTGGCAGACTTCTTTGTCAGTTGTGCATTAATAAGAAAGAATTGAGACCTGAAAAACTGAATAAAGAGCTTCTAAGCTGCTTCACCCTTTGGGAAATGTTTTGTTAGAATTATGAGCTGATTTGCCTCCCTATAAAGGACTATGAAGGCTAACTGTACCTATATCAATCAAAGCACTCCCCACTGATAGTCAAGCTAAGGGTAATTTGAGATTCATACTTCAGGTGCTTAAGATCCTGCACTTAAGTTTCTCAAAAAGAGCTTAAACTTTGTCTTATGTATCAAACTTCTGTGTGGGAAATGAGCTTATGGATATGTGTGTTAATGCAAGAGTGCAATAAATGAGGACCTGGCTTATGCAATCATTTGTTGTGACCTTGGATACTAGTGGTCTCTAAATCAATACTTTAAACAGAAGTATTGTGAAACTTGTTATTTCCCTTACTTTGTTTCATAAGCAGTTTTGCCGGCGCTTCAAATAACCTCTCTAAAGACTAAGTCTAAAGTATAGATATAAAATGGATAGAAAGGCCATTGAACTGGTTCCCATGGTCATTTGATTGGTACACAACAAAATGGCGATTGTTGTTAGTTGTTGTAGTGACAATACGCGTCAGTGGCAATACTGACGCAGCTCGGGAGATGTTCTCGGAGTTGCAGGAAGTGACGAGGGACAGTTAGACCCAGCGGCAGTAGGTCAGTGGAACGCTAACGTTAGACCCAGTCCGCTGTTCAGCTCATTCTCTGTAACCGATGCAGCATAAAAGCACGGCGGAAGCAGCAAGCCATTAACATTAAGTTAATTTGACTCATTTAGTGGCTGGCTCTCTGCCTTGTAACGTTACTACTCCACTGCTCGTTTGTCCGTTACTGTAAAACCTCAGCTCCACAACTTGCCGGAAAGTCGGCTTATTATTGAAAATGTATACGTTACCATGGCAATGGTACACATAAAAATGGCTGCTGCTCTGACCATTCTGCTACGTTGATTTGAATGGAAATGACCTTTCTATCCATTTTATTTCTATGGTGTAAAGTCTCAAAGTTTCAAAGTTTTTTGTCCTTGTCAGTGTGAAGCTGCCAGTATGCTTCATTAGAAGTGCTCATCTGACTTTCCGAAACTGACATTCCAATATTCCCACGCACTTCATGTAAATTCATTCACCTAAACAACCGAGTGCAACACGAATGCCTTCCAGGAGAGACTGTCTGGAAATGTTTTCCGTTATCTTAAAGATATTGCATCTTGCCCTTCTCTCTGACGGCTGGCTTTTAACCTCGCCTTTGAGTGTAGATGTTCAGAACAGCTATAAACACTTTTGATTTTGCTTACACTACACCAAATGTACTGTTTGCTAAAATACATTACAGCATAATGTACAGTCTGTGTAATGTGCAGTCTGCAAATCAAAGGCTGTCCATTTAGAAAGCTAGTTCAATTATTCATGTGGAACAAATTTATATAATACCAAAACATATTAATATTAATACAATATAAATCTACCCATAGTTCACACTGTCTGAAAGTACTGATAAATAGCTAAAATTTGTGAAGTAATATGCTGGGTCCCTATACATGCAATACATCAAGTTGTATGTGCTAAAAAAAGCTTGTTTTGTTTAAAAATTTCAAAATCAGGTCTCTACCTTGTCACCATGGTGAATTCCCTTCATTGAACTGTGTGAATTCAAATAATTATTTTTTTATTTTTAGTTCACTGGGTACAACACTGAATCCACCAGTGCTTTTACATTTTGTGCCAATTAGGTAATTTGCTCCTATAAATTACATGATTGTTTGTTCATTAACTGTACACAAGGTGGCTATTCTTCATTGGATTTTAAAGGTTGTCCAAAACAACAAAAAAATGCAGATGATATAACATTTTATTGTAAATGCCAGGCTTTCCTGTTATTGTTTTAGAAGGTGATTTATAACATGACTTCAGTGTCATATGTAATTGGATGACTAACAAAATATCTACAGTACAGTCAGAAACAATGATTTTAAGCTGATCTCTCTTTCTTTTACTGGTAGAAAATCAATTGAAGTGATTGAACATGTAGTCATGGTCTCCAGGCTCTTGTCAGCAATAATTAAGAACAATTACAGTCCACAGAGCATGAAATGGTTCCATAATAACATATGTAAGTTGACTACCTCATCTTACATTAATAACATGTCTATTAAAAATGTAATACTCGCTGAGGAGATCAACAATATTAATGCCAGTAGAATAAGAGCCTCCCCGATGATATCCTACACTCCAGTCAGAGGTATAATTATACAATGTCATTCAACTCCATCTTCCTGCAATATTAAGAACTAGTTTTATTAAGCAAATACTCAGAGTTCATGATGTTTAATGAATGCCATTGATTGATATTGTAATCAATTTGACTAATCGCTTCTTGGCACCTACAGCCCGCCGCCAGCTACAGCTTCCATCTCCATTTCATGTAATCAAGGTACAATTATGTAAATTGGTATGGTAATCAGAGAGCCGGAGGGTTGTGAGAGCAAAGTCTTGAAGACGCTAACCTAATAATGAGGCTGTTGTTCTGTCAACAACGTTGCTAATGGATGGGCAGCACAGGGATAAACATACAAGTGACAAACATCAACAACGGGGGTGCTAATATATTCATTTTGCAATATCTTATGTATTATGTGTTGGTCTCAGTGTGGGGAAATTTCAGTGGTTGTAAATTGGTGCAAATGAGCAATATTATACCCATTTATTTATATATATATATATATATATATATATATATATATATATATATATATATATATGTATATGTGTGTGTGTGTATGTGTGTGTGTGTGTGTGTGAGAGTGACTGAGAGATGCTAATGTATTTGTATAGTTTTTCCTTGCCTGGAATTGATGTGTGTGCTTGCATTTTGGCATTTGTTTAGCAAAGCTGTATATTTTGGCAATTATTACGTGTGTGGGGGAGGGCTATGGAAAGTAAGAAGAAATCCAGAAGGACAGCAAAATTACTAGAGAAGGAAGTATGAGCTACAATTAATCTTGATTTATTTTCCTTGTTGGGTTTAACTAGAGTTCGTTGTAAAAGATGTAATTGCATTTACCAGCCATTTGCCAAACAAAATGTTGATATTGGAAGATTCTGTGAAACCCAAGATTACATTCAGTTACGATTCTGTACATTCAGCGCCAAACGTTTTAGTTAATTATTCCTACAGTATAGCTATTATATAGTATAGAAGTCTAAAACTATATAATTAAGATAAGCAATGTCCAACATGTCAAACACCCATATATAACTCTGCTCCACATCAATACTTTCTGCTGTGCTATATAAAAGACACACTTCCTTTGTGCTGCAGAATAATTCAACATGAAGAAAGCTTATTTTCTGTGCCCCTGTGTGTCTTTGTCTGCATTGATCGTTTACATTTACAAAAGCATTACTTGTGTATGTGTAACAATGCACACGTTTGTATTTGTTTGCTTGGTCAGTCATTTTGTTTGTCAAAAAAAATGATGAGTAAAATATTTAAAAGTTGCCGGTTAAGCCTTAAGGAATAAAATAATGATCTAACCTCTCATCCTCTGTATATTTTTCATGCAGTCTCCCCTCCAGGCTATGGAAAGGTTGATCCCTGCTTAGCTTTTTCACAAATCTTGCTTTAAGCTACTCTTCCCAAAGGATGAGAAACGGGTTGGAGTCAGGCATAGGGATTAGGGTGAGGTTGGAGTCAGGTATGTAGGTTGATGTTTGTTGAATGCTCTATGGGCCAATACATCTTTTGGATTTTTGTTCCTCGTAAGGCAGAGATCGCACATTTCCATCCAGGTCAGCACATTTGGCCTGTATAGTGTCCAAAATGGGTTTTAAGGTCTGATTTCAGACCATTTAGGCTTTTAGAATGTGTGACCACCAAGGAGGTGGGAGAAAAATCCTTTTGTCTTTTCTATATCCCCCCCGACCCCTGGCTTAATTTCCCTCAGGAAGCGGCTGGAACTAGCCTGACAAGCCAGACCCACATCCAAATGTTGGGTCTGGGAACTCACCATTGACAGGGCTCAATCCGAGAGGCGGGATAAACAGCAGAGCGACTAAGAAGGTAGCGAAGCTAGTTGATAGATTAAACTTTTGCTGTATCCGGTCTGCAAAACTCCGAACACATCTTCCTTTTTTAAGAATGATTTCTGTGCCGTTCTTTGTTCTTTTCTCAAAGAAAAGCGTAACTCCCAAGTCTTCCAGAAGACCGCTGTTCCCAGCAGCAGCAGCCATAAGCTCCGCCCACCTACTCTATACACGATGTGATTGGCCTGACCAGACCAAAGCCAATGGAAAGTGCCTAGACCCCCCTGGCTGCAAATTAAATTTGCTGCCGCTAGGGTGCGTCTAGATTTGTAGGCTAGGCTGGAACATCCCCTAGGTCTAAAAGCTGTGAAGAGGATTTTAAATGGCTAAAAATCTCTTCAAATTCAAATTCAGATTTGTCCTAAAGTTATCGTCAATGTATCGGAGGTATGGCAAGGGTTAGGGTTAGGGTTTTGGAGATTTTTCTGTCAGATTCAAAACCATTGTTTGTGAGGGTTAGGGTTAAGGGGTTATTTTTAATAATTGTAGGATCTCCTGATCAGGACTGTCAGCATCCAGGGGGGTCTTTAAAGGCATTGCTGACTTCTTGTAAAGCCAGCTTGGTGTAAATTACAGTGAATCAATGTCAACTGAACAAAAAAACTGATCGTAGCAGGATGATTTTAGTAGTGTTAGTTGCGGGATGTTAATCTCCCTCTCTGAACTACCTGGGACTTCTTAGCCAATCACTGCCACAGGGCACGCTATAAAGACAGGGAAGAATCCTCTTGGCTCCGTCTGCTCTTTTGGGACGGAGGAACGTCACGCTTCCGGGTCACCTCGCTCCGTGTGTGTGTGTGTGCCCACTGCTGTGTTAAGATCCCATGGTTATGGGTCTATGTCCCCCCTCGGGCCTTCCAACGTGGGCCGGTCGGCGATCACTTCCGGCAGGATACAGTCTTCTGGACACTCCAATGTTTGGTTTGGCATGTGTGGGTGGCAACCAGCGTTCCATTGTAAATAATGGGCGTGCCGTATTTGATGCAGGCTTTCCTCTCTGATCAGCAAGAATTCTGCTTGATCGGAACTGGGCTGGGTCAGCTGGAGATCTGCACAGCTGCTTAGCTTACACGCCACTGGCTGCTGTTTTTGTCTATTGTGATTTTATTGTGACCTTTATTTCCTGCATCAAATTATTTATTTCTTCTCCATTTGTGAACGTTTATGTAGATATATAATTTGGCCTTGTTAATTTGGGTTATTTTTGTTTTCTGTCTAGAAATATTAATTTGTTTTCCTTGGTTTATTGTTAAGTTGTTCCATGTGAAGTTTCTTTATTTGGTGTGCAACTTGAGTATTTTAATTTTCTTTGAATTTCTTTGGAAATTGCTTTTATTTGGGTTACACTGCCTCTCAGTTACAACTGGTGCTTCTGGCAGCTTATATTGTTTATTTTGTTCATTTAGTTTTGAATCAACTTATTTTCCAGTCTGTTTTGATTGGTAATCACTTCATATATCAGTTGTCTTCATTTTTGTTGTGGTTGAACCCCTTTGATCATTTCCCTTTGTCCCTGTTTTCAGTTGCTGAGAGCCGCAGGTGGTGGTGCTGGTGTCTGGGTGGGGGTATCCCCTTCCAGTGTGCTGTGCTGTCTATCCCGTTTTTCTTTTGCTTTGTTCACTTTGCTTTGTTTAAAGGTGACTCTCCCTGGGATCCCTCACTACCCTCATGACCCCCTTTCCCTCCACTGGTAAGCCTCAGCAACGATTATAATTTCCCCATTCCCGCCCGTAGGTTTGAATGTTTTAAATTGTTTTTTTATATTGTTGAAATAAAATATTTGTCTTTTTTTAAACTGAACCACGTTTCTCACTAATTGTATACAAACCTGTGTGTCCTTAATTGTATTTACAAAATTGCAGTTAAGAGGTAAAAATATTCCCAGGGTGGTGTTGTCGGTGTTTTTGGGTCACACCAACACATTCTCCCTCCCATCGTGTAAATTACGGACGCTTGGCCACGTGCCTTTGCCGTTGTTATTGACGCTAAAAGTCTCATTTAGTGTCACGTCTGAATGTCTATCTAAATGCGCTTGGTTGGGACTATTCATGTCACTTTGGACACTCTGGGTCGGGACGTACATTTAACTGGCATGCGGCACAAGGCACAAGAACGGGACAGTTAGGTTTAGGGAAAGATCGTGGGTAGGCTTATAAAAGGTACGTTTGCGTGACACGCGGGACAAGAACGGGACAGATGGGTTTAGGAAAAGAAGAACGGGACAGTTGGGTTTAGGAACAGATCGTGGGTGGGGTTATAAAATGAACGTTTCTGTGACACGTGGGACAAGAATGGGACACGAACCCCGGTCTCCTGGGTGAAAGTTTTCTGCGTTGTTTGACCCAACCAGCCTCCGTATGCGGAATTTCGGGCTTTCATACTACTCGCTATACCGTTGTCGCTCTTAATACTATGTCATCTTAAAGCGCCGCGGAGCTGCTGCTCTGCCTGTTGCGTTCTACACACACACTGAAGGGTGCTTTTTGTGTCGTATCTGATGCAGAGAGGCACTGCCCAAGCGTCCACATTTTACAAATTGGGAGTGACCGGTTGCCTAGACCATAATTTCCTCTGTTCTGTGTTACACGCGTGTGCCACCCTAGCACGTGCACGCCACTCTCTCTTGCCGCCACATGCTGGTTAGTGAACGTGCACCTAGTGATTATGGTAAATATCTTGAGTTGATGCAATGTCCTTCTAAAGGCCCAAAACAGTGTGCGTATGGAAAAACAGAAGAGGTTCACTTGACCATTGATACCCATACCGTCACTCTATAATGCATTTTTAACTGTCTGGCTTGACATTCTCAGGTTTATGTTCAAACATAGTAAAACTATAAGTGAAATGTTTAAATGATTGAAGTTAAACCTTTTTTCTGTTCTGAAAAATCTTAACACGTCTGCCTTTTCATATTTGTGGATTTGTAAATCAAAGCTTGTTT
The DNA here is from genome assembly GCF_010015445.1 of Perca fluviatilis. Lineage (NCBI taxonomy): Eukaryota > Metazoa > Chordata > Actinopteri > Perciformes > Percidae > Perca > Perca fluviatilis. Next base: position 13,129,050 of record NC_053128.1, read on the forward strand.
TATGATGTGTGTGCCAACATTAACATATATCTGTCTGCACCACGCTGCAGGCAGGGTCCTAACCAAAGCCTTCTAACTTCCATGTGTTCCCTATATACTCAAATATTTGGAGGTCATAAATCCTCCTTTGCATCAGCTTAAATGCACCATTAATTTACACTGAGATCTACAGTGGCTGCAGATGGTTTTTACTGTGTTTTGGTTGATGATAAAACATTTTGCTAGGGGAAAGAAAACATGGGCCAAACCCTTTAGTTCCATCAGTTTTATTTCTTTCGCTCTTGAGCTCATTCTCAGCATGTTTGCACACACCAGTTATAAATTACACGGATAATTATCTACTATCAGGAAACTCCCTCATAGAGGTCAACCATGGTGTTTGTGAGTGTATCCATCTGTTTTTGTGTGGTTACTTGAGTGTGTGTGATGCTCTGTAAGGGGGGGAACTACCCAGTATAATCCCTGCTGTCAGATTAAAGATTGATTGAGGTAAACCAGAGATAGTCGGGTATTACATCATGACATCACAGGGGTTTCTAAAAGGCAAAAGGGGGGAGGACGGAAGAAGAGAAGAGAAACTAAAGAAAGAAAATTATGAAGAAGAAGCGCTGGGGGAAGAGAAGATAAACTCTTAATTGCTGCACTGTGATTGTTCTCTTGTAGTTAAATCACTTTTATGACATACACGTTTATAATGGTGCTTTATAACTAACTATAATTTGACAGATATTGCATTTGTATCCCCACAAGGTTACAGGTTCCAGAAAGAGATAACTACTTCATTCTTAAAATCCCAGACAGAATGGCTTGATGACATATCACGTTCTTTTATCTCAAAAGGTGTGAAGTTATTGAGTTTTTTTCTTTCAGGGTGGAGTTTTACTGAGTTTTAGTGTGTGTTTCTATGTTTAACTGAGTTTAAAGTATGGTAGGTCCATGTATTATATTGGTATATGACTCATTACCAGAAATGTTTGTGGTTTCAGCCATAATGGGTTCCATTGGAAATTTTAACAGATTTTCTAATCGGCTTTCTAAAAGAGTGGTGTGATGAAGTAGAGTTTAACACACATGGTGACGTGTTCCAGAGAACTGCCATGCTGCTGCCAGACTACGGCCAGACACACAAACGAGATATACATCACACACACACACACACACACACACACACACACACACACACACACACACACACAATTTATTTATGTCCACTGAGAAAACACACATACTAAAAGGTGCTGTAGAATACATCCATTCACAGAATCATGGACCAGTGACATAGATCTTCACAATGCAAAACATGATAAGCATATTCAGTTCTAAAGGATATAAGTAGCAGTGGTGGAGGAAGTACTGAATCTCAGTACTTAAGTAAAAGTACAAATAACCAGAGACATATTTACTTTAGTAAAAGTAGAAGTACCTGATTTTAAATGTACTTTAAGTATTAAAAGTAAAAGTATTTGCAAAGCGATTTATTCTCTTAATGTCTATATTCTAATAATAAAAAAAAAGTATGGGCCGTGGCATTTTAATTAAGTTAGTTTTAGGTTAATGTAATTGTGCTTACCATCTGTGGCCCAGTTTACATTTGGATTTACAATTCTGGTTATCAGGGTGATCTGCATGAAGCTCAACTTTGCATTATTTCCCACGGGACATTGAATGCTGCACACATTTATTTAGCGAGAACACACGGGCTTGGACGACAAGTACGTGGCTTCACAGCTGAGGAGGACCGGGAGTGTTTTTAAGATAAATATACGGGTTGTGTATTAACCCTGTGTGAACGGATGCTTCACATATGACCAAGCAGAGTATCGGGAGCAGCAGCAGTAACAGGAGCAGCGGTAGTACCGGGAGCTGTACGCGCCTGGCCAATAAATGCTATCGAAAGGCGGGTCTATGCGTGGCCATAGTGGGATTCGTAATATTGCGAGCAGCACCGGGAGCTGGACGGCCGCTGCTGAAGGCTTCCCTCTGGACTGCAAACGTGTGACGGTCCAACACATTCTCACACCCAACTCGTAAAATAAGGACGTTCGGTCAGGAGCCTTTCTCGTTCTTATTTGACGTTAAAAGTCTCCTTTAGCGTCTCATGTAAACGTGCTTGGTCGCCACTATTGCCGTCCCTTTTTCGGAGAAAAACAACGGGGAAAGGACGCCTCAAAAGCCGGGAAACACACCGCGGGTGAAGCGCGACAATAACGGAATCGCGGAGGTTAGGTTTAGGAGAAAAACAACGGGGAAAGGACGCCTCAAAAGCCGGGAAACACACGCCGTAGACGGGGGAAACAAAAGAAAAACAACGGGGAAAGGACGCCTCAAAAGCCGGGAAACACACGCTGGAGACGGGGGAAACAAAAGAAAAACAACGGGGAAAGGACGCCTCAAAAGCCGGGAAACACACGCCGGAGACGGGGAAACGCGAACCCGAGTCTCCTGAGTGAAAGTCCGGTGTTTACCCATCCACCACCCCAACCACCGACCTTACCCAGCAATTTCCCTTTACATACCACTCGCTAAGTCTCATCCAACTGCGGCTCTCCCCAGTACGTTACACAAATACGCCGAAGGGTGCCTTTTTCGTCGCATCAGACGCTGAAGGACACTGCCCAAACGTACTTATTTTACGAGTTCGGAATGAGAACGGGTTGGACGGTCAGGAAGACATTTTGGCAGGGGGAAAACTGATCAGAAAATGTAACAGAATGTTGTACAAATGTAGTGGAGTAGAAAGTATAGATAACTGCTGCAAAATGTAACGAAGTAAAAGTCAAAAGTATGCACTATTGATTGTAGTTAAGTAAAGTACAGATACGTGAAAAATTTACTTAAGTACAGTAACTAAGTATTTGTACTTTGTTACATTCCACCACTGATAAGTAGCAGCCAGATTTTGCGGCTGGCAATAATAGCAGAGACAGCGCAGTGCTTTGCAAGCAGTTCAGCCCCGTTTTTCGCCATCCCAAGTTGTCGAAGCCTGCTCCTTTGCCAGTAGATGTTCATGTAGGGGATCATGAGGTAGCCGTGGCTGTTGGTAGATTAATATTGGTCTTGGTGTAAATATCTAGCATGATTCTTAATTGGTTCATGTCATTTTTATATGACAAAACATTTTTGTCCACTGATAGTGTTTCTTCTCTTGTCAGACATCTTTTTAGCTCTTCCCAGATCTAAGCCATTACGTTGGTGCAATCCTATTACTACTGAGAGAAATGTTTACCAAAATTATCTATGTATATGAATGTAAATTTATACACAATACATTCAATACAAACATATATATCATAACCTATCTCTATCATTTATTGCAGACCGAAATAGATTATGTAAATGCTATTTAATTCAATCACAGCTGATCAGCCGCAGCTGAGTCTAATCTAATTAGTGTGGATGATAAGGCCAACACACTCCACATTTGGTAACGTTACGTGGACAATGGTGATAACGCGACATTGCATTGTTTATTGTAAAGTGCAGCAAAAGAGCATTGACAAAACATACGTCAACGCTTAACTCACTCCCAGGCCTTCTTGGCTGTGTGCCTCGTCCCCCGTGAAGAGGTCGTCATTCTCCAACCTGAATTTTTTTGGCCTCCTGGTTTCTTTGTCTATCCTTGATAAATGAGACATATTTCATACATGTCAGTAAAGGGCAACCTACAAGCCATCAACACACATTTCACACACATAACATGCGTAACAATTAATGACTTCATGTATGGTTTATCCTGTATCAGTGTCAGTTTGGTTATGAAATGTGCAGCTAAACATAACATGTTTGAAATGCTACGTTAATACCACTGATTTTGTTACAGTCATAACGTTACATAATAAACACATGCTGAACTGAGGTTCGATAAATAACAGATGCACGTTAGGAGGGTGCTGTTTTGACATAACTGAACGGGTTGTGGATGAAATAGTTCCGCTTTGCCAGACCTTCTTCCACAGCGCTGCGGAGGAGGGTCCACACAGCATTCCGGGATGGCAGAAAAACGTGCTGTGGTTTATTGGCATTTCTTTGAACCAATCACAATCGTACGGTGGCCGACAGGGGCAAACGTACTGCAACTTAATGAAACACACGCAAATAGACAAAACAACAAGCAAATTAAGGAAACATCTTCATTAATTTGACAAAACATTCACAGCATTTAGCATTAACCAATTACACAAACGCACTGCATATATATATAAACGGTGCAAAAAGAAAAGCTCACAAACCCCGAAAACAAATGCAACAAAAACCACGCTGCATCCAGTTTCCACAACAGAAGTTCCCCAGGCCTCTAGGTGGAACAGGTTGATTTTTGACCCGAGAGAGAGAGAGAGAGAGAAAAAAAAAAAAAAAAAAAAAAAAAAAAAAAAAAAAAATGGGGAATGTTCAATCTCAGAACAGTGTGCACCGTTGGGAAACGGTGTGCAACTGCTTTGAGATCACAGACTGTAAATAGTAAGGCTTTGTTTGAGATATGTTTTCTCTCGTTTGGCGGGTGTGTTTCCATATTTGCAGCGCGTTTGTGTATTTGGTTGTGTTGTAAATGCTGCACGTGTTGTCAAATTAATGAAGATGTTTCCTTAATTTGCTTGTGTTTTGTCTAATTGTCTGGATTTACCCTGCAGAGATCTGAGGAGCAGTTAATCATATTCCTCAGAAATCCACTGGAGTTTAAAATTCCAACGCAAACAAAATGGAAGGTAACGGACAGCCGGCTTAAAAAGAGTGACATCCGGTGGAATTTCCGACGGCAACGGAGCAATCCCAGAAGTGGAACGTCGTGGATATAGACTATGAATGAAATGAATGCTTAAGAAATGTTGCATTCAAGTTGCGTTATATTTTAAACCATGAAATAACATTACATATCTGGCACTTCGCCACCTTCCCGTTCACATTTTCCCAGCTGTGTGGCCGAAATTAATCTTGGATTTAATCTGCACAGCTTCCGGAAAGGCTGCTCTTGTGTATCCTTGCTCCTCAGGATAGGAATGCGAGCACAAGTGTAAATAATCAAATTAACGATGGCTGAATATCATTCAGCTGCTGTGATTTCAGGTTCCTGGTACCGTGTTTGCTCGCTCACTGTCACTCTAACCGGAACACCTGGTTAGAACAGAGCCATCCTTAGTGTTATTAGTAACACCTGTGCTTTTCTACTATTATAAGTCAAAGGCCTATTGTCCCTATAGATTGTGTTGTTCTCTGTCGTATCGAGACTATCTCTCCACAGAGTTACATATTCCATATGTACGTGGGACTGACCCACTGGGGCAGTTGACGTGGATATCACTTTAAGACACACACCACTACGTGGCCCATGCTTGGGCAAAGAAAGGCCCAGGTGAACATGGGTTCACTGATTTACATTGATTGGAACGAGCGGCCTTGCCCTGGAGAGATAGTCTCTTCACTCAGAGAACCAAGGTTACCTCGTAACCGAACCTTTCCCCGCACCTGTCCACCTCTGCACACCTGATTGTCATTCTCTCTTCAGACCTGTGACCTGCCACTTACATCATCAACTGCACGTCATTACCTCGTTGGACTCTGTCGTTGTCCTGACAGATCTTATTTCTTTGTGTTCGCTCTTTGCCTTCTGTTTGCTGCCTGCTGATTACCTGTTTCTGTGACTTTGTAAATTAACAGCCTACATACTCTCACTCTCCAGCGTGTGCATTTCTTTCCTCATACAATTTTTTTGACAGCTGTCCATGCATGCCGTGAATATTTTTTCTGTTTACAGATGAATGAGGTAGGAAGGAAGGAAAGATGGGAATAAAGAAATCCAGTAAGATAGAAAAAGTCATACAAAGAGAGATAGAGAGAGTAAGGGATGGTAAAACAATGTCAAGGCAGAGGACAATGCCAGAGATAGAAACACTAAGATGTAGACAAAGAGATCCATGGGGGCCAACTAGGAAATTTTAGAGTCCTACATTTCTTCTTGTCAAAACCTGATCTGCATTTTGTTTAGTTTTTTCTCCCAATGGACGGCACACACTGAAACACACAATCCCAGGTTCACGTCATCAAATGGTCAAATGCATCCACTTAGAACCGTCTCTCTCTCGTCTGCAGTCCCCATTGTCTCCTTGCCTATTATTCTATTCATGTGCAAAAAATACATTACTGAAGCATCACAAAATACATTTATTCCTCTCTCAGAAAAACTGAGTAATTGATGGGACGTTCTCTTTTCTCTGGGTCATATCTTTACTTTCAAGCCCATATGGCTTAAAATATTAATGTTATCTCTTTCATCACATTCATGTCCATGCACAAACTTTATGAATGGCTGCAACACACACACTGAGATGCAAATGTGTATATACAGACAGGCTTTAAATTAAAGGGAAAATCTAAATAATTCACTGGAAGCATAACACATGCAGATGCTTACCCACAGGGCAGGGGAGCTCACTGAATGTTTGGAGTATACAAATGATGTGACTCATTACTGTCAACAGATCTCAAATCAATTACTCACCTTTGGGAGATTTTGGAGCAAAGTGTCTGACAACGATCTCCATCACCGTCATCAAAACACCAAAAGAGTTGCGGTCATTCTCAACAGTTTGTGTAGAAACTAAAACTCTACAAACTGAACTTTCAAATTAGGTGACATATTCATTGCCATGGCAACAATGAGAGTTTCTAAAACACTTCATTATGTTGGCCGCACAGCAGATCGACTGAGCCAGTGTTACCATGGAGTTCAGTGAGACACAAGAACAGAGAGAAAGTGGAACAGTTGACTGGATTGGTATTTGGGGAGACGCCTGTGTTCAGTCAAACTTAAACGGCACTACTAATATGTGTTGGAAACGCTGCCATTTTCATGTTGATATCAGATATGGGTGACATCAACAAATAAGTAGTAGCAGTCATCCCCAAAAATCAGTTAAAGGAACACGCCGACTTATTTGGACTTTAGCTTATTCACCGTAACCCCCAGAGTTAGACAAGTTGATACATACCCTTCTCATCTCCGTGCATGTTGTAACTCTGTCTGACGACCCCAGCGCTAGCTAAGGCTAGCACAGATCCTGGAGGTAACCGGTTCCACCTAGCAGTGTTGGGAAGGATACTTTCAAAACGTATTTCGTTACAGAATACAGAATACATGCCCACAGATGTAATTTGTAACGTATTCCGTTACGTTACTCAATCTGAGTAACGTATTCTGAATACTTGGATTACTTCAGGATTACTTCCACATTGAATTGCGTTTTATAAGTGTAGGAATGCAGCTATCACATCCAGCTTACTAAACAGGCCTATAATGGTGTGTTCTTTTTATTCCAACTAGCTGAATGTGTACCTGAAAAAGCAGATAGATTATTTTATTGGTAGTCCCGAACTGCATGCACAAAATCTAACCGCAGTCTTGCTACCACGAGCTAATTTTAGCTAATGTTAGCTAGCATGTCAAACGGGGCTAGTCAGTCTTTAAACGGCTCTGGAGCTAGTAAATCAGCACGTAGGAAAATGTAAAGTCGCACGTCAACGTTAAAATAGCAAGGTGACCAGTAAAACTACAGCAGACGACTACCCTTGGCTAATTTAAAAAATTGCTTACTTTAAGATGCTTCTTCAGGTTGGAGGTGGAGTAATTTGGACGCTGAAAGGAGGTTGGTTGCTGGCAAGCAGAGGCTGCACTGCACAGTTATATTTCATTCTCCCTGTTCGTTCTTTAATGTGAAATGCTGTTTGAATTTCCAAGATAGAAACGTATTCCTGCCCTGGCTCTGTCGTGCCGGTTCCGACTCCATTGTGACTGATCACGCAAATAGCTATTTTTTTCGATTTCATATCGGGGCTTCTGGAAAATGCATAGAGTTGCCTTAATTTAGTCAGAGTGAATAAACTCGTGAAACAGAGAAGTATCGTCATGTAATCCATTGATTTCAACAATGTAACTGTATTCTAAATACCAACGATTTAAATTGTAACTGTAACGGAATACAGTTACTCATAATTTGTATTCTAAATACGTAACGCCGTTACATGTATTCCGTTACTCCCCAACACTGCCACCTAGCCTACTGCTCCGAATAAGTGACAAAATAACGCCAATGTGTTCCTGTTTTGCATGTTGTGATTTGTATAGTCACAGGGTGTACAAATAACAAGGTCATATGAGACACAGCCGTCTTCTAACCGTATATAAACTGGGAACTATATTCTCAGAAAGGTGAAGCACTGCTACTTCTGCTACTTGGGCGGAGGGATTTGCTAGCAGCACCTGAAGCCCTGTGGTGAGGAGCAGAGAGTTTGCCTGGAGTTCGCTCAGAGTTAGACTAATAGAGTCAATAATTACTAGATAGTAAAAGCATAGTGACCTTGTTATTTGTACACCCTGTGACTATACAAATCACAACATGTAATCAGGAACATGTTGGCATTATTTTGTCACTTATTCGGAGCAGTAGGCTAATTGGAACCGGTTACCTCTAGGACCTGTGCCAGGCTTAGCCAATGCTAGGGGCGTCAGACTGAGTTACAACACGCACGGAGATGAGAAGGGTATGTATCGACTTGTATCGTCGGCGTGTTCCTTTAAGGGGGAAATTTGGAAACTCAGCAAGGCCTGCGGTGTGGTCATAGCCAGAGTATAAATGATGGGAGTGACAGAGAGAGAGAACGAGGTTGTGTGACACAGACAGACACACTTAAATGAGTGATTGTGGGTGTGGATAAGAGAGACCAATCGACCAAGAAAAAGAAAACGGAGGAGAGAGTGAGAGTACACCAAACACAATTAACAGCCAGAGCTATATATCAATGCCAGCTAAATGACCTTTGAAAAAAATAAATAAAAAAATGATCAAGACAGCAACCCGCATGGTCATTACATGAAAATGACTGATTTCACAATATCTCAGTAGTAGTTAGGAGAGAGAGAGAGAGAGAGAGAGAGACAGGGGTGGCTAAATAAACTGAGAGGGAGACAGAGGTGCACAAATGACAAACACAAACTCTGGAGACAAGAAGGCTGTGTGCACAAGCTTCTGGTCATCAGGTGTTAATTGAGGCAATTGTTTGACATAAGGGAATCCCAGAGGTTATAATGAGAAATAGTGCACACCTGTGCTTTGTTATACTGGCACAAATGGGAAATGCAGATCTTTGCCATGAGGGGCGAAAAGAACAAAAACACAATTCAAGTCTAAGCGTCTATAGCCATGCTAGCAACTCTTTGAAGCTGCCCTGAGGCACAGGGGTACTTTGAGCTAACTGCTAACATCATGCCAACATGCTCACAAAGGTAAATTGATTACCATATACACCAACTTAGCATGCTAATATTTGCTAAGCATCAAACACAAAGTACAGCTAAGGCTGATGGGAATGTAAGTATAAATTGGACAAATAAAAAAAAAAAAAATGATGATGATGATGGCACTGAATGGAAAGTTAAGTGATCACCCAAGTCATTGGGATTCATCATCTGGGGACTGTGTATACCATATTTTGTGCCTATCCATCTGGTAAATCTTGAGATATTTCACAGGATAAGTGAAAAATAGTCAGGGGATTACTAGAAGTTGGATGATGGAAATATCCCAACAACTGTTAGATGGAATGCCATGACATTTTTTACAAAGTGGTGGATCCATCGACAAAGATAAGACAAAGTGGCAGTGGACTGAACGAAATATGATAATGGATTGATGCTACACAACAAGGCAGACTATGCTGTGTGCGCGCGCACGTACACACACACACATACACGCACACACGCAGACACATACAAACCAAGTAGCACAAAGTTACGAAAAAAGACAGAGAGAAAGAAAAGGGGACACTGGGAATAGACTGACCCACTAAATGTAATTTTGTTTCTGAATGGACTGAGACATCGAACATGATTGATGTCACCAGACAGACATTTCGTGTCTGATCTGAGGCAAATTGAAGTTACAAAATGGCCCCGGGAATTAAACTGAGGCAGATATTTTGGATCAGACGTGAGCTTGTTGCACTGAGAGACAGGCTTGCGAAGTAGGCTGCAATCAAAGTGTCCATTAAGGGGACCTATGCACTATGAAAGGCATGTTTCTGAATAGGATAGCCAGAAAATAGGCATTAAGACATGCAACCAAGTGCTTTTAGGTCTCGCAGAGGCTAGTTCCATTAAGAGACATGTGTTTTTCTGATGGAACTGTCAACCATGGTGATTTGGGGTGAAATAAGTCAATGGGACCTGCTGAGAAACCAATTTAAGAAATGGGACAAAGAAAGGAACTGAGGGTATTATGTTAGCTCGTTTCACTTTGGGACACATTTTTTGAATGGGCCAGTAGTTAAATGTCCTGATGTGGAGAACTTAAGGACAGATCAAATTGAAAAGGGGCCAGAAAGCACAATGTGGTATACTTTTGGGTAGCATAGAAACAGTTTCATGGCATGTCTGAAAACATGTCTTTGTATTTTTAACTGCCATTAAAAATACCCTTTTCTTTATCCATTTCTGCTCAAGGAGTTTTGTTTCTTTTTTGGGGTCTTTTTAATGATCATTGAATTAGTTTAAAAAATGTAAGTAATAAAGCCTGTCACTCAGAACGGGAAGTCTCTCTTTAGATGAAGTGTGTGTGGCTCTTAAAAGAGCGTATTATTTGTGATTCAGTAAGTAAGTGATTCTGAAGCGCTACAGGGTGTGGCGTACAGCACATCCATCATGATCCCTGTCTTCTTAATGGTGTGCTTGGTGTTAGGTATCACTTTCTCCCTTCAGCACAGTCTCCTCGTAGATCAGACCGGAGATGTGCTTCACTCTGCCGTGGCGAGTTCGACCGCGGTTGGCGGGTTTATCCCACAAAGCATGGATGTGCAATGTTAGCGCTGCATCACTTCCTGATTTTCCAAACTACGGTACGGCCCGATGCCCAAATCAAAGAACGTCATTGCGTTGATCACACGTTAAAAAAACATTAGTGGTGTTAAAAGAAATTTGCGTTAACTCGTTATTAGCGCGTTCATGTATATGATTACGTTAATTGTTTTGAAACTGTAAGGGGCAAACATGTCTTCACAAGAGCCAATGGATACAAGGGAAAGCAGCGCAGATGAGACTATGCAATTTAGGGGTTAGTGAAGCTTTAGTAGCTTAATCTTTTTGGAAAAGGAAGTTTGTATAGTGCTTACCTTGTGAACCTGTATTAGCGCCTTGTGAGTCTGTATTAGCACCTTATCTCCCACTCCATTGCACTCAAATTCCTCCCCGGTACTGCTCACACCCTGAGTTTGAGGCATGTCTGTGTTACTGCGGCACAGTACATGCAGATGATGCCCTCCCTCTCCATGCCGCCATTCATCTGATAAATAAACAACGGCACTTTTTTTCTTTTTTTGGAGCGAGCGGTGAGCGATTTGAGTGTACCGGGTGAAATCTGAGTTGAGAATTGAGCGATTTTGAGTGGAACGGCTTTGAACGGGGGAAGTGGAGGCAAACAACAGCTCCGTGAGCGAGAAGCGGAAGTTCTCACTACTCCACTCGGCTCACATGCTCTGGGGTGAGTGTCTCTTAATGACAAAACGTGGTGCTGAAGACACCTACTCTAGCAGGAACTATCATGGAGGCAGTTTAGAGAATTTCGCCAGGTGTTTTTATGTCTGTCTGTCCATCTGTGGCCATTTTTGGCACCGCGATAGCATCGCAACCGTGCAAGATGCAGTCGAGAAGCTCGTGCTAGGTTAGGTTTGTAGTTGAGATCAAAATGAAGGCCGAGTTCAAAGATGGGTGTGGTCCGAGCAAGGGCGCCGAATGTAGGGGGGTGGGAAGTCGTCCCAAACACACTTTACAACCCTGGCCTGATTTGGCGTTGCGGCTGGTGCGATCCCAATGCAAGATGGCCTCGAGTTCAAACCTATACATAACGTCTTAACCCTTGTATGGTGTTCGGGTCTGTGGGACCCGTTTTCAATGTTTGCTAAAAGAAAAATTATGCTATTTATTATTTCTTCTAACTCAAACCCATTGGCCTTGGCTCATTTTCTGTGAAGAACATAACAAATTTGTTATTTTCAATGACTGCACATGGTACACCCACCCTACACATAACTATTACATATGAGGTGTTCAGGTCTACTGGAGTCTACTAGAGTGTAATAATTGTAGGTGCAATGAAACTTAACTGTGTCCTCCTCCTAACTGGGCCTGCTGTGTGTTTGTGTGTGTGTCTGTGCGTCTCTGTGTGTGTGTCTGTGCATCTGTGTGTGTGTGTGTCTGAGTGTAGGTGTCTGTGTGCAGGAATGTTGTCTTTCTGCAGCTGCTATTCCCACACAAAGTTACAAAATTGTTACATTTCAAGCACTTTCATCTCTTAAGTTCTAAGAGATAAGCACCAATAATGAACAAAAATCTTTTTTTTACCTTTTTTTTATAATTGAATTTCCTTATTTTCTCACAAAAAATGTGATCACATGGCTGTATTGATTTAAAAGCCTAATAATGTTGTGGGTCCACCAGACTCTGGAACATTGGCTCTGTAACAAAAATATGAACACCACACAAGGGTTAATATAATTTCTTTCAGATGGAAGTAGGCATTTAATGAACTGAAGGTATTTACAGTGTAAAGCAGCTGTAAAAATCATAAGAATCACTAATTTATATATAAATGCAGACTGGTTGCACAGTGATTAATCCAATGGTTTATTTACATTTTAAGCATTATTCCATAAATGGTGAACATTTGTTTCAAGTTTTTAGTTTGCTCTTGTTGACAAAAAATCCTCAGATGGGCATCCGATTTACAGAATGGAGAATGCCTCAGTTACAGATGCTCAGTAAGGAACGCTTTTGTTGGCTGTCAATGCATGTGATTATTTTCAATTCAGTGTCTTGATTTTTTTCGGTCATAATCATATGTATATTGTTTCTTTATAAGGCATAAAGAAAATCACAAGCACTGGTAATGCTGCTGCTGTTTTGTAGGACCTAAATGTTTTACTCATTTGCTTATTTTTAGCATGATGGCAACATGTCTTTAATAGTGTTACTACTGAAAGTGCTTCAGTAATCAGTACTATATTAGTAATAATAGTATGTTTTATGAGCCAGATGCACTGAAGGGTGTGTTGTGAATAATAATGTCTTGAATCTAATTAAATACTCATACAGACATTATAAGTTTGATGTCAACTAATTGTGACAGACCAATAAATAAAGTTGCAGTGAGAATATTTTATACAATAACAGAGTGATTGAAGTCCCTTTGATAGCAATGATTTGAATAGACCAGCAGTGACTTTGCAGTCTGGCAAAGAGAGACAGGCAGAACGTACATTTATTTACGAGCGGGAGCAGTACAGAGAGACAGACATTTGTCAGATAAATTTAACTGTCAAACTGTAGACACCCAAACAATCTGTGGTTTTGTAAATGGAGTGAACACAACAACTTATCAAGATTGCTGCAGCACTGTTGACAGAAGGTTAAGTGAGACAAGGTACGAGGAAGTGTGAAGAAAAAGCAAGAGTGTTATTCTACGCACTTTTTGACATCTGTTTGTCTGCACACTGTCAAGTCGGAACCTTAGGATTTATTTCTATTCAAAAGTGAGATGGGCGAATACACCTATATCAAAGAAATCATAGAGCAGGATGGACTTGTGCGAAACAATCAACCAACAATGTTGGAAAAATCTGGTCTTGTAATAATTATATTATGTCAAATAAATGCTATACTGTATACCAATTGGCAGTGTAAACCCAGCTTTCTTATTATATTGTACAGGGTATATTGATTGACTAAGTATTAGCCCCAAAGCTAATCTTAACCTCTTTGGCAGGGATAATTTGTTCAACAATTAAGTTGCAGCAAGGAAAAGTCACTAAAATTCAGCTTCTTTCAGCATGGGAACGGAACATAATTTTGAGTGCATATCCCAAGAGATCTCCAGGTCATCAAGAATGAGGAGCAACAGTGCAGATGAGGAGGAAAAAGATAGGTTAAAGGATTGCACAAGAAAGGCTGTGAGCAAACTGCATCTGGGACGAGCCGAGACAGACAATAAGTCAGTGCCAGGGAGATTAGAGGAGGAGACGGAGAGTACATTGGGGAAAAAGTGAAAGAGTGGCTAGGGGAAGAAGCTTTGGATGTTGTCAGGCTTTTTCCTCAAAGTAGGTGCCAAACTGTTGGTCAGAATGTGAAGAGGGAGGAATAGGCTGGTGTAGATGTGCAGGATTAGATTTACAGAGGGTGGGAGAGGTGAAATGTTGATTGCAGAGGTAACTTTCGCCACGGCATCAACCGTGATGTCTTAAGCGGCAGAGACAATACAGAGAAGGACAAGGGAGATTGAAAGTGGAGGAGGTTGTCTGTCAAACTATCTTCTCTCAACTGCTTGCAACCCTGTAGGCCTGACAACATTTCAGGCAGCTGAAGCGGAGGTGGTAACTAAGGCATGGATACCCGACCCGAGCCGGGCCGGGTTCAGACAGATATTTCGAAATTATGGTCGGGTTCAGGTCGAGCTCGGTCACATCAGCGCGATAAGGCATTTGCTGTAAAATGGTGCTGTGGCTCCTTTTAAGAGAGCTCAGTGTGTGTGTGTGTGTGTGTGGGGGGGGTTAGTGGGTAGAAGAGAGATAGAGAAAGAGGAAGCAGACGTGTTGTATGCAACCGGAGCAGAGTTGGTGGAATAAGTTAAAGTTTTGTACACAGTGTGTGCGATGTCCGAAATAAACCCCAGACTGAAAGCCAAGTTCATTTGCTCACCAGAAACGGGATTTTAACCCAGACGTTATTCATTTTATAACATCGGCCCTGGAGGTAACGAGTCTCCCCTGGTTTTCTGATCACGGTCGGAAATGACGCAAGCAGGAAAGGTTAACACATTGATGATTTTAACAGCTTATTAATGTGCGCTTGTTACCCCGTGTGAGCTGATGCACTCATCTGTTGAAATTTCCGAATGGCTTCCTACGGTTGCTTAATAAAAGCGGGCATCCACACAAAAACGTATCCCACGTGTGTCATTAGTATGAGAAAGAAAATTAGATTTTAACTGTGTCGGGCTCGGTGTTGAAGGTAGATGCGGTAAGTAGCCTTGAGCAGATATTAATCACTCCGGTTGAGGCAAAGGTGATATGAAAAATGATGGGTTTTTATTATAAAAGACCCAATTAAGGCCCACAGGCAAAAATGAATGATAATGGAAACAATTAACAAAATTAAGGAAAGTAACTAAAAAGCACTTCCAAGAAAAACAAATTAAACTTGACTTACAAGTCATAACAGGCAAACAATCAGATAAACAATTGTATAAAAATGGACCTTAATTCAAGTCTCAGCAATGAGGATATACCACAGACGTATGTCTTACTTCCTCAGTGCACGCTTCAGCTCTGTTCCCCCCCAGAGCAAATACTATGGCCACTCTATATAGCCTGACGCCGGCCCCTCAAATTGGAACATACCAATCTACACAACACAGGGATGGCTCAGGTGAGCACATAAACTAGGCTTAATACAGCCTAAATACACATAGCTGAAAATCTAGACAGATACAGCATATAATGTATACAATGGCCATTACAATTAAGACAATCTATAATACAAGACATCTTGTTGGCTATAAAATATAATACACAAAATACAGGTCAACTTCCTGTTACCCCGGAAGTCACAGATAATTTAAACAAAAGAACAGCAGTAAACCTTCCCCCACAACAAAAGAGCACATGCTGGTAAGGCCACATTTGACACTCTGTATACTTTTACACTCAATAAACGAACATTAATTACTAAAGACTTAAGTGCTGAATGGTTATTCTACCAAGTGATGTCTGTGAAAATCTGAACGGCTTTACACAACAAACGACGTATAGATAAATATAACTAGGCCTAGATAACAAATCACCGCAGTAGTAGATGTTAAAAACCAGTGCACAAAACTACGGGATTAATATGGGAAATTTGATAAATGATATTCAATATACAAACCGAACATATATACAGTCAAACAAACATGTACAAGCCACATTCTTCACTCAGTCTTTGAGATTAAAACAGGTAGCGCATCGCTACCGTGACGGCAGCCATGCGCCCCGTCACACACCCCCCCCCATAAGAGAGAGCGTCCCGGACCATCACAGGACGCGACAGAAAAGTCCGACACAGAAGTTGAGCCCCCAGTACCTCACCGGAACTAGGCCCCAGGGACCGTACAACCCACAGCATAACATCATGACGGCCATCTCCAGTAACGCCAACACCACCAGCCCCAGCGAGGAGATCAGTCGCGCTGGAACCCAAGTGGTGGACTGTCAGATGACACCCGGAGAAGCCAGCCGGACGCCGTAGGCGATGACATCGGTCCGCCCCCAGCTGATCCCGATACAGGCCTCTGGAAACGATCCCCAGCAAGACATCGCGGCGTGCAGCCGCCAAATGTGTAACGGAGGGGTAGGTCGAAACACCGCCCACAGCAGGAAAAAAACGCTCCGACGGCTTCATGTCCTCCTTCCCGGTCCGCGCACCCAGCGCGAAAGGGCCACGCCACATCACCAGCCAGCGCGTCGTCTGGTCACCCCCAGTCAAGCACAATGCCGGAGCCCGAAACAGCAGCAGGCGGGCCCCGGAGTTCAACCGGCCTAGCGTCCCCCGTAGCATCAGGCCACAACCCGCGACGTAGGTCGGTAGGTGAGGAGCGTCCTCCTCCCAACCCTCGCGGAGGAAGTCAATCGGCCGCTGAACCATCTCCAGGAGGTGCCGTTCCTCCGCCGCCATCATCAATCGTCACTCAGAGTGCTGCTCAGACACCGGTTACCCGTAAACCACTGCCACCAAATGTTGAAGGTAGATGCGGTAAGTAGCCTTGAGCAGATATTAATCACTCCGGTTGAGGCAAAGGTGATATGAAAAATGATGGGTTTTTATTATAAAAGACCCAATTAAGGCCCACAGGCAAAAATGAATGATAATGGAAACAATTAACAAAATTAAGGAAAGTAACTAAAAAGCACTTCCAAGAAAAACAAATTAAACTTGACTTACAAGTCATAACAGATCAGATAAACAATTGTATAAAAATGGACCTTAATTCAAGTCTCAGCAATGAGGATATACCACAGACGTATGTCTTACTTCCTCAGTGCGCGCTTCAGCTCTGTTCCCCCCCAGAGCAAATACTATGGCCACTCTATATAGCCTGACGCCGGCCCCTCAAATTGGAACATACCAATCTACACAACACAGGGATGGCTCAGGTGAGCACATAAACAAGGCTTAATACAGCCTAAATACACATAGCTGAAAATCTAGACAGATACAGCATATAATGTATACAATGGCCATTACAATTAAGACAATCTATAATACAAGACATCTTGTTGGCTATAAAATATAATACACAAAATACAGGTCAACTTCCTGTTACCCCGGAAGTCACAGATAATTTAAACAAAAGAACAGAAGTAAACCTTCCCCCACAACAAAAGAGCACATGCTGGTAAGGCCACATTTGACACTCTGTATACTTTTACACTCAATAAACGAACATTAATTATTAAAGACTTAAGTGCTGAATGGTTATTCTACCAAGTGATGTCTGTGAAAATCTGAACGGCTTTACACAACAAACGACGTATAGATAAATATAACTAGGCCTAGATAACAAATCACCGCAGTAGTAGATGTTAAAAACCAGTGCACAAAACTACGGGATTAATATGGGAAATTTGATAAATGATATACAAACCGAACATATAGACAGTCAAACAAACATGTACAAGCCACATTCTTCACTCAGTCTTTGAGATTAAAACAGGTAGCGCATCGCTACCATGACGGCAGCCATGCGCCCCGTCACACTCGGACACAAATTTCTTAATGGGGCTCGGGCCGGGTTCGGTCACGGCTCTGTCGGACGCGGGCCGGGCTCGGACAGAAAAATTCGGCCCGATCCGCACTCTAGTGGTAACCAAGTGAGGTATGGGTGAGAAGATATGAAAAAAGGTGAACGACAGGAATGTTTGTCTGTGGGAAGATTGATCAGTGTTCATCAGCACTTTCTTGGCTCCTCTAACATACTATGAAAGTTTTACATGTCGTTCTATATGAATGTATTTTGATGTTGAAAAAAGTCAGTTCAACAGAGAATAGGAAGGGAATACTTTAAAACGATCCCATAGGTTGTTTGTTCAAGCAGCAATTACGACTTATTAACGTTTATAGTGGTGGTGCCCTCTAGTGGCCTCCAGTAATTATAAAGGGAGCAAAGCTGTAAGGAAGGTGATAAAGTATAAGAGCGGGTGGTGGATACGACAAACAAAAACCGGTCTTTCACCTAGGAAACCGGGTGTTGAATCCCATTAGAAAATTAAGGTAAACCACTGTTTTTTACTACACTGAAGAAACGGAACTATGTCACAGTGTCATGTGCATAACCCGGAAGTTAGGTAACATAACAGATGATTTCAACCTAAACCACAATCTTTTTCTCAACTTAACTAGGTAGTTTTTGTGCCTAAACCTAACCAAGCTGTGAGCGTTTCACTTTATCGACGTGTCTGAAACTGCGACCGTTACGTTGTGTCGTTTACAACGGAAAACGCTCCTGGGGGTCGTATTAGAGGCTAGGAATAAACAACATATATCGTTATATGGTTATGGAGGATTTGTTGTTTCTGTGGTACAGTGAAATGTCTCCAGGAGAATAAATATAAGCTCTTAAGAATTAATATCAACAATATAGTCTATATTGACGATGTTTCATTTCCAGGATTGTTCAGGTGCCGCCGGAAATTCTGCCGAATGTCCCTCCGCAGCGCTGTGGAGGAAGTTCTGACAATGCAAGACTAATAACAGTATACTATTTAGACAAGGTGTAGCACAGCGAATACATGAAGGTGGAAAAAAAACAGCTAAATGTGAAACATAAGGAAAATCTTACTTAGTAGAAATTAAATAATTTATGGCACCACCACGGCTAAGATCATAGCTAAAGCGTTGTGCAGCAGAGAGGGCCTCAGGTGGTCTGTGACTCTGAGACAGGAAGGCAGTGCGCTAACAGCATGGAGGCATGAAGTGAGAGGAGCCAGGAGTGACTGACAAGTTCTCAAACACGATTTGAGGGCATTTAGATTGGGTTTTCTTTTTCTTTGACTTCTTCTTCAGCAGGGAAAACCTGGCTCCAAAGTCACGATAATGTCTTCTGGTTATTTCTGATTCATTACATTCAAACAATTATAAATAAAAGCTGACCTTCACTTTGTCTCTCTCCGTAAAGCAACCTTACTCCCGGCAATGTTTTTAGGATGTTTATTCATGTCACTTTGATAACACAAGTTATGCAGAGCTGGAATGATTTGAATGACTTTACTCAGCCCCTTGTCCCCTGTGCACTTTAGCATTGCTTTATGAAACAAAGGCCCAACAGTTGGTTAACATGACAGTGTGGAAATCTGATTTGCTGTCGCTGCTGTGATCATGAAAGGCTCAGCTGTGCTCAACCATCCTCAGCCAACGGTTTTGTTGACTTGCCAGTCAGGCCATCGGCTTTCTTTGTCTTCTGAATGGAATTCTGATGAAAACTGGTTAACTGTGTTATTCGCTGTTAGAATGAATGCTTACTGATAGGTCTGCATCATTACTAAAGACCTACTGGACCATACAAGTTCTGGACTGAGATCTCACCAAATATGAAGTGAAGAAAAATGAAGTGAACTCAAAGTGGTTTGTGTTCTCCTTTCTCTCCTCTATTTAATAATCCGACTACTATCCTTCAAGTGCCTGTTGCAATATAAGATTATGCAAAAAAGGATCAAATTTTGTAAATCCCTGTGATATTTTCTTTGCTGTAGCATTGACTGAATGTTGTAAAAACAAAGAAAAACTGCAATTTGGGATTTATAAATTAATAAGTACATCATATAGTAACAAATGAAAGCCATGCCTTTGGTGTAAGTAGTTATGTAAATTAACTGTTGACAGTGTCAACAAATTAAGCAGAAATGTCACATCCCAATACTTCCTGCACCCTTCCTGCCATGGTCTTTCCTGCCTGTGTGATTGCCTACCCCACCCTAATTAATCTCACGTCCCTCATGTCCCCAATGTATTTATTCTATGGCTGTATCTCATTTCACTTATTTGATAGCTCCTCACTCCTTGCTTGAACCAGAAATTGTTCTGGCTCTCGTTCATGAAGGCCGTCTCAAAGCTTTTATTCCTTCCCCAAGGAGCGAGGATCGAAGACCAGGCTGTTCTCATGAACCATTCATACAAAAAGCTACCTAAAGTAATGCACGGTAATTTGTAAGCATTCCACATATTTGTGCTGTATGCACCACAGCGACTACCGCTGTATAAGAATGCTATGAACCGCATTGGCAGCAGGTCGGGTCATAAAACACAGCGCTTTCAAGTTCGCTTTCCGGGGAAAACGAAAGACTTTCACCCAGGAAATACATGTTCCTCAGGTTTTAATCCAAACCACAATCTTTTTCCATAACTTAACTAGTTGTTTTGGTGCCTTAACTTGACTTTAATGTCTGCCGAAACGACCGGCAGCTCACGGTGCCCTGTACCCGACTCACAGTCACCTTTTATCAGGTAAACTCAACTAGCAACTGCCGCTGATACGGTGACATATCACAGAGCTCTGTAGCCAACGTCACGTGACCAGCCGGCAGTCGCCTATTTTCACAAGATATCATACATGTTGGCATACATTTTCGTACAATATCATACAAGCCCATTTATGAGAATGTGTTGTGAGGAGGGATCTCCAAGTATACATGAGAGCAGCCTTCCCGGAAGCCGTGCAGCTGAAAGCCTTTGCTAACTCCGCCCACACAGCTGACTTATTCACGAGACGCTTCAGAGGAAAGGACGTCTCATGCCTCTAAAAACACATTTTCTTTGTTTCCTCTCTCCTCCCATGCTAACGTTGCAGTATTATCTCTCGTGTATACTTAATCTTGGTTTTGGATCTTGCCCCTATATTTTTTTGTACGTATTAGCTTACTGTTTTGTGGATATCTCTACTTGTTCTTGGACTGAATTTCCATGTACTAAACCCTGCCTGTCAAGTAAACCCTTCTTTTTTACTTTAACTGCTTTTGTGTCTGGTCTTGAAATACAAAGTGAAGTTCACATAACATAACATAACATAACATTTTTGGCACCCATATAATTATAAAAACATGTAACTAATCAATCCATTGCTATATTGTTGTGTGTGTATGTGTGTGTGTATGTATGTATGTATGTATGTGTATATATATATATACTAAAAGTGAAGGTAATTACTGAAAGTGTACTGTACATGGAGGTATATTAATTAAAGTAATCTCCTATATAATATGTTGTAGTCAACATCCCTGTCATTTTTACCTTTACAAAACTCATAATGTTGTATTTTTGGAAGATATATTCTGAATGATCAAACACAGATGAAGTCGGAAAAGAAAAAAAAAATACACTGCAGAAAAAGTGTAACAAATCTTATTTCACATAGAGCCAACAGAAGGGAGACATGTGCAGCCTTTTAGCAGGTTTATTGTATCGCCCACATTTTCCACAGAAGTTCCTCTCCCACGTCTTTCCCACGCCCGTCCAGGCATATATTATACGCCATCATTAACATTACCATTTAGCCTTTTCGATAAGCCATACAACATGTCTTACTAATCTAATTGGTTTTTGCCTCTGCTATTCTTACAGCATGAACTCCTGTATTCAGCCATTTCACAATGTATATCTTTTCTAATTTAGTGAACAGCAACCCTTGCCTCCTTTTCTAAAATTAGAATTTACATCTTTATTACTTGTCAGTACTGTACAAATTGCAGGATGAAATTAAAGCCTCGCTCAAATGATTTATAATATAATTTGACTATGAACCAAAATCATGTAGTTCTGGAGTAAAATAACTAAAGGACTGTGGTCATACTTCACCTCTGCTTTTTTATACAATAGGCTTTTCTTGCATCCTCCGGAGAAACACATTTCTGATTGTGTGACGGTAATTAACTTGTTAAATAAAGTTAGTGTCTGTGTGTCCTTGCATCAGTGTTACCAGGACAAGATAGCTGCAGGAATCAGCTAATTAAATGCTTTCCGTGACCTTTGTAACAGCATTAAATCATGCCTTTTATTGCCGATGTCCTGAATGGTAACACCGAACCTCACAGCTTTGTCCAGGTTTGTCTTGAACTCCATCATTGACGTGGGACACTGAGGTCTGTGGAGCTATTAAGAAGGGATGGAAGGATTTTGTATGATTTTAACACCGCTCATGTCTTTATGAATGAAGGCCACTTCTTTTTTTTGCCATCACACACTTTTTTCTCATTTGGTTACATATACGCATGCGTGCACACATGCACAAAAGCACACTCTGTCAAACACTTCTCATTGCCTGCTCCCCTCCGTTCCCATACTTAATTTAACAGGCATGAGAAATGTTGTGGTAAAAGTGGAGGACTTGGTCTAACTGACTGTATTAAACCCGAAGCCGCAATGATTAGGACCAGATGACAGGCGTGGCTCTTAAATATCTCTTCATAAAACCCATGAAATAAAATGTAAGACCAGTGTACTAAATCAGTTCTACGTGACTACCAGTCATCCGTCTTTATGTGGGAGGAAGCTAAAGATCACCACTGGTCTTGTGTTGAACTGCAGTATAATCCTCGGTAATAAATCACATTCACAGACTGGATGTGATCGAAGTTTTGTGATTGGTGCTTTGGCCCTCATTAAAAAAACTTCCATTGATGAGAAATGTGATCTGTGTTGATAAATCAACTCTGTTTTATCTTGTTTGGGAAAATTAAACAGCCAACTCCCATGAATACTGACAGGATGCTTCGGTAGTGTCTTTGCTATATAAATTCAGGATTGGCTTTTGGATTGAAAGACCAGGGTTGCTGTCTGTATAGTTTTGACCTTGTTTTTTTGTGGGCTTTTTTTATTATAAATTTGACTAAAGTGTGTTAGGATTTGAATGCCACACTGGACCTATTAAACACCCGATCATGTATTATAACTTGAAAGAGTGTGTTGTGAGAAATTACTTTAATTTCAGAGCTGTGGTTTGCCAATGAAGTAACACGAGTAAATTATGATGCGACTGGCTTGAACAGCAGCCGGTGTTGCAGTTACAAAGTAACGCGTTACTGTAATTTGACTGCTTTTGGCGATAACTAGAAACATAACTAACTGCTTTTTCCAATTAAATAACGCAATTAAAATTAATGAAATTTAAATGGGCTTGATGATCGATACTTTTGTCTTGATCATAGCAGACAAGTGCAGCCTATTCCCTATATATGACTATGTGTAAAGTGTCTTGCTCAGGGACACATTGGTTGATGCATCGCAGTGGGAATTGAACCCAGATCTCCCACACCAAAGGCATGTGTCGAATTCACTGCGCCATCACCACCCATGTTATGATCTAACGTCAGTCAGTAGCGGTTTCTAAAGTAAACTGAAGAAACCTGATCTGACCTCATCAGATATGATTATTTCTTAATAATGGCAGCAAAGCTAGGTTAGCATGTACATCGTGCTGTGTCTTCTACTACTAAAGCCTACTGTCTAGTCAACACTAAAATAATATAGCATGCAATAATAAGATAACAAAAGCAGATATTTAAAAGTAACGGCAAAGTTACTTTCCCTAGTAACTTATTATATGCAGTAATTGGTAAAGTTATTCAATTGCTTTTGAGAGCCATAGCCTGCCTCCCACTAAATGTCACTTGTTAAAGCAAACTTGAACCCAATGACTTGTATGCCCTCTCAATGTCTCAGTGATACCAGAACATGTTGCTACTAAATAACAACAAATTAATATGCACACTGAATCCATGCATAACAAAGTGAACTTTCTCTCCATTCACTCACAGTGGATCACCTGCTCATCTACACACTCACAGATTGTTGATGGGGGGGTAGGGGGTAGGAGGAAGATGTCTTCCTCTCAATAGAGGTGTCAGATCAGAAAATGATCCTACAGTATAGTTGACAAAAAATATATTTTATAGTTTAATCAAACCATTTAATATACCTCTTATGTCCCATGTAATAATTTCTTTTTCTCCACTCATTCAGTTTGTAGTTACACTACATATTGAAGGGGATCATTTGCTGGAACTCTGAAGTCCAGATGAACTTTATTAGAAATGTTGCAGCAAACCGAGCATTCAGTTTTATATGAAGATTTTGAGTTTTGGGGATATATGAAAATTTAACTATTTACATGTTTTATTCTTATCAATTTGAGTCATGTATTGTTACAGATTATATATATCTCGGTTTAAGTAATTAATGTTAGCCCCACTTCTGCTACAAGCATATAACTGTTAAATAGCAATGATACTGTAAATGTGCAAGTCGAGAAATAGTTTTTTTCTACCGTGGGCTGTATACATTTTTAGTATTATTGTCTTACTATAAACAACTATGGGTTTGAGAAGAACTCATCTGAACTATCCCAAAGCCTATTCCCTCAAGTGCCTCCCACCATTGCTGTTTGAGACTATTTGAGTGAAGCCAGGAATTCCTGAGGGATTTGCCTGTCTGTGGAGGGAGGACATGAGTCTGAGATCACATAGAAATCCCTGACTTGCATACAATCTGCAAAGCCTCTGTACACATGCCTTTCTTCACTGCTTCTCTTTTCATTTGCACAGGGCATTCTTAGTAGTTGTTGACTGCTACATCAATTTCCATACAGCACATTCATCAATACTCTGTGACTCCCAACCCTGACATTTCTCAGAATTCTTCTGTGATTTTATTTTCTATCTGTGAAGTCTGATGTTCACACTGTACACTGGCCATGGTGTCATTGCAGATTAATGACACCCTTTATTTTGCAGCTATTCCTTTCAAACATTTTAACAAACTGTCCTATACACTACTCTCTAGATTGTCAAGTTTGACCAGATCCAGGAACATGAGCATTCATCTTTTAGGGTTGTCTAGATGCTGTTGGTAAAATCAGTAAGTAAATCAGTGACTATCCATGCTGACAAGTTTCAACAAGAGTCTGAACTATTTCATGCACTTTAGACAACTTACTTACTTACTTACTTACTTACTTACTTACTTAGTCCTCTTGGCCCCCTTGAGAGCATAGGGCATTCACCATGGAGCTCCACCTCACTCTCCTCTACGCTAAGGTCTTTACTTCTTGCCAGGAGGTCCCCGTCTTGGACAGTTCATCAAACGTGGACCGCCTCCAGTTGGATTTAGATCTCCCTAGCTTCCTCTTGCCTTGGGGGATTCTAGTCCAGAGCTTGTCTTGCTATGCTCCTTGGCTCCTTCCTAAGTGTGTGACCGATCCATCCCCACTTTCTGGATTTAATTTCAATGTGGATTTGCTCCTGGTACATGCGTCTCCACAGGTCTACATTTGATATGTTGTTGGGCCACCAAATCCTCAGTATGTATCTGAGACAGTTGTTTATGAACACTTGTAGTTTATTGATGATTGATTTGGTGGTTTTCCAGGTTTCACAGCCATATAGAAGGACAGATTTTACATTTGTATTGAAGATTCTGATTTTGATGTTTCTAAAGAACTGGGAAGAGAGCCATACAGGTCGGAGTGTTATGTCAGAGTGTTCTAAAGGCATGTCTTGCTTTGCTGATGCGCAGCTCGACACTTTGGACAGCTGGTGGGATCTAAATGTATTGCAGGACTATTTCACTGTTGACATCTAGTGACTGGTCTGAAATCCAAAAGCAAAGCCGGTCATTTAATGGCAACAGATCTCTTCTATCAGCATCCCTGCAGGCTTTGTTAATCTGCCAATGATACAAATAATCTGTTAATATTTGTGTTTCGATAAAGAACTGGAGCTGGGTTAGGGTTGGGAAAATGTTTTACACCAACATTACATTTGTTGCATAATTTAACATTATGCCAAGCAGCAATGACCACTGTGGTTATTTTCTTTTCTTAAAAAATGAGCAACCAATATCTATTGTTTTTATATATCTTCAAAACAGGGAAATGTAAAAAGTCAGCCCCGGATTCAATGGTGTCAAATCTCACATTGTGCCATTTTGCTTCCCAGCTTTTAAAATGTTCAATAGGAGCATTTCAAATCACAATTCATTCTGTTGGCTTTTTTGTTGTTGTTGCTGTAAACGGTTTGAAATGATACACTTTCTACAGGAACGTGCTGATGTCAGCTATATGTAGCAAGATTCTTATTGTCCAGAGACACATTACACAGTTTAAAACTTTTAATGTCTCTACTGTGTTTTAATTAAACATTTTAATTTTCTTTCTCATTAATAGGGCTATGTAATGAATTGAGTCAGGTCTGCACCATAAATTGCTACATTAATCACTCTACTCATAATCAAGTAGAATGAATGATAATGACGCCCTTAAATGTCTTTCCACTTAATTACAAATCACCTCTGACACAATCTACATTCATCACTGAAAGGGCTAAGACACTTACTCAACACCAAATGTTATTCATGACATGTATCATATATTGTTGATGTCCAACAGAAACTTGTTATTTTTTTCACTGGAGTTCTGCCGCTATCTAAGACATTGAGTACTGTAAGTTTGAATACTTACAGGTGGACTTACCCTGGTATATGTTCACTTTCTTTCTTAAAGCTGATACTTTTTCCTACCCATGAGATCCTGGGCAGCAGGAAGGGAACCCATGCTGCTTGCATCCATCAATGAACATAAAGTTTGGTTGGCTAGTGGGCTCAATACCAAGCAAGCTGTGGCTTGGACATACAGATAATCAAGCAGATGGAGGTAAAACCACCAGAAGCAGGGGCTCAGCCAGATGTAAACATTTGGGCCTCAGCATAAACCTAGGTGTGGTCTGGGGGAATCCTCCTTTTACAGCAGCAGCTATATGCACTATTTTTTAAAGCCATTTGATAAAAGAATGCCTAATAATTTGTACATCATTTGGGGGATAAAATGATAGTTGCCAAGAAAAATAATCATCCTGTAGTGGCTACATCCTGTCTGATGTTACTATTATTAAGTTAGGCTACAAACATAACATTTAGATAGGGTAGGAATTTGGTGTAAATAGCATTACTTATCTTGAAACTTATTTTTAGTAGAGTTCACAGGATACATGGTGATATTTCCCCTTTAGAACTTTTCATTGATTTGCTGATCCAGTCAAAGAGACTGAGGGGAAATTTCTGGAAACGTTTAAAGTCATTTTGAAAACCCAAAAGATTCAGGGCTTTTGAGAAAACATTCTGTGCTGGAGCCCCACCAAGAGCCACCTTCAGGAGAATTGAGGCAAGGGTGGTGTTAAGAGGAGTATGAATATGTAAACTACTGTACGTGTCACTGACTGGTTTTGTGGTTGTATGGAATTGTGGCACCACAGGAAAGTGTCCAAAATATGAAAGGTTTATCATCTGGGGAGCATACAGTATATTAAAAAGCTAAAGGATTGCATTGGATTAGAAGTCAGGCTGGTTACCAAAACTATACCATGGGGACCATGAATATCATCAGTACCACATTTCATAGAAATATCTGGCACAAGATACTTTTGGCCAAAGTGTTTGACAAATTGAAGATTTTATGGACTAATTCATATTGCCAGTCCACACCACAGTAGAAGTTTATGGATTTTTTTTTTGTCCTCATTTAACTCCTCCCCACAAAACATCCTAAAGATCAGACATCCTGTCAATCACTTTATTGATCTTTCTGCCAGCCTCAGGGTAAGGGTCACCTACAGAACAGCACGCCTGGAGCAGCTAAGGGTTCAGTGTCAAGGTGTGACTGTTTTTACCAGGGCTAATGCTATTCTGTCTGCTGCATTGTGGCTTTAATTTAAAACAAAAGGTTATTGCATGATTCCAGTAAACTGATGATTAAAACATCTGGCCATTTGTAAATCCATCTTAAACTTGTGCATACTGAATTTTGTTTTTGTTTGTGTGTGTGTGTGTGTGTGTGTGTGAGTGTGAGTGTGAGTGTGTGTGTCCATTGATGGATTCAGTATTCAGCTCTGTTCTTGGTTATGACGCCTCAGCAGTACGTGAATGATAGTTTAAGATATGACCTCGGGACACACACTATCCATCACTGAACACCACATCTATCTAACTATGAAGAGAAAAGTCTGCCTCTTGGTGTACACACACACACACACACACAATTTAACTCTGCAGATCTGCATTCAAAATGAATATGCCATGTGTGTCTAGTTTGGTTTTGGTTTTTATAGTTTGAAAAGTAATGAAACATTCAGTTGAGTAACAGCAAACGAACAAATGGATGCTCCTTGCTTGCAAAAAGTGAAATTATTT
Source organism: Perca fluviatilis (assembly GCF_010015445.1). NCBI lineage: Eukaryota > Metazoa > Chordata > Actinopteri > Perciformes > Percidae > Perca > Perca fluviatilis. The sequence continues at coordinate 13,157,347 of NC_053128.1, forward strand.
ATCAAAGCTTCTGAGTTGCATACATAAACAAAAGCGCACAAGGAGGTGCATAGAAAGATGCACATCAGAGTGGCTGCACCAAAACATGCATAAGGGTGGATGATGCTTTTTAAACTCAGTCTACAGAGTGGTTATTACTTCTCAACCAGGTGCTGAACATATGTGCATAATGGCGATCAGCTGGTCATCAGCTGTAGCCTTTGTGGTTTTCTCAAATACAATTTTTAACAGAAGACATGAGGTAATGTAAGGCATGCATAAGTCAGTCTTCCTTCTTTGAGGTTTCCATGTGTGTGTCAGGGTCCTTACACACACTCAATAACTTGAAGCTGCTTCAGTGGAGCAGCTAGGTTTGGATAATTATTCTAGTTTATTAAAGCTTATTACCTCAACCTTTTGTTTTTGGTTCGGTTTGCTTGTCTTTTTGTCGTCAGGATTATGGACAAACCACTGGCCCCATTTCCATGAAACTTGGTGTAAAAGTGTAGGATGAGACAAGGAAGAACCCATTACATTTTGAAGCTGATCTGAATCAAGGGACAGATACAAAAATTGTATTGCAAGATAGGGCGTGCCCTTGGCAGAGGTCTGTGCTCTTTTGCCCTTCTAGTTTTGGCCATCTTTTCCATCAGTTATGATATTGTTCTTGGCGAATGAATTGCTAAAATAGATAGTACAGCAACCTCCAAAGGGGCAATAATTAAACCAGTCAGATTATTTTATAGTTTGTAAACAAGCCAACCGTTTTTTTAAAGTGTGCACACCACTACACCAAGTACGGTAGGTAAAACTTGAATCAGGAGGTTGGTCTTTACATTTAGTGAGATCTTTACAATGGACAGTTGGGCTAATAACTTTGCCATTCTCCTCCATTTTTCCACCCACATAAGTCTGCATCCCCTTCGTAAGAGTGAAGAACTGCAAGTCTGTACAGATTTCTCTTTTTCACGATGATTAGAAAACATCTTAGGTGTCACACGATGGAAAAATCTGATGTGAAGAAGCTTCAGCTGAAGTGTGAACTCAACCAGTCATGCGTAAAACATACGAACATATAGAAGTCCATTGAAGCACTGACACCTAACAAGCAAACACATAGGCTATGCTTTGTTTCTTTCTGTCACTTTCTGTCTTGTCCTCTGTCACACGAACACACACACACACACACACAGGCAGACCCATCTCTCTTCATCTGTACATCCCCATGTCTGTGCTGTCTGCCTTCTGCCACCATGCAAGATTTATCGGATTTCATATCTCCACGCTTTGACCACTAGAGGAAGGGTTCAATTATCCTGTGCATGTCTGTATGAGTGAAAATAAATTGGTTGGTGCTTGCATACAATCAGTTCTCTCTCTCTCATACAGACTGAGAGAGATAATAAACTCTTCTTTGTGTGTGATTGATGCAACACATATTTTTTTAACTTTTTTGTTTACTTTTCTCACCACGTGTGTCAAGTGTATGTCTGTGAGTTTAACTTTCATGTGTTTGTGTCCACTTACTTGTGTTTACCTCTGTGGCATTGTTAGGAGAAAGAATAAGGTCAAGATATATTAAACATCTATGTCCATGTACACACACACATGTACGTAGCTACATTATTTGGATGTGATATAAACTGAGGAAAGCGTGATATATCTTTGTTGAAATATGGAAGAACCCTCATAACTGATATGATGAGGTGTTTCAGTTCAGTTACAGAGATAAGATTAATCAAGTGACTATATCTGGTATTCATCACCTAGATCCATCACTTTGTACCTTCTCATCATGAGCCAAATTAGCCTACTACCGTTGTGAGCTGTTAGTTGTAACAGAGCATCCGACAGCCACATGGACATGAATAAAGGTGAGGATGATACAAGGTTTAAAACTCTGCAAATGGCAGCAAGTTGTTTTGCATCCACTATGGACTATGAACAGGTGCATTATAAAGATTCTGCCACATTTGAAGAAAATATGTGGAAAAGTCTTTTATATTTGTTGATATGTACAATAGGCATCTCAACATGTCAATCAACATAAATCAGTGACAGCCAATCAGGTTGGATAATCAGGAACTTTAGCTTTAATTTATGGAGTTAGCTCTGTGAGATTCTTAAGGAGCAAAAGGACAATGAACAGGCTGTGGGGATGGACTTGTTTAATTTCATTTACATATTTTTTTTTCTGTCTTACTACACCTGTATTCACCTGCTGTGTTTTAGCGCCTGTCTCTTTAAGCCCTCCCAATTGCTGCTCTGATTGGTCAGTGTTGCCGGGTCTTCTGCATCTGCGCTCTCAGCGTTTTGTATCATCATTGCAGCTCGGGAATGACTGTAGCAGCACTTTCTACCTATAGTGTAGTTGTGACATACTGCTTTATAATCATAAAAGACATGTAAATCTTAATTTTTATAATATCAGACCTTAATACATATATGAGCATTAGATTTTAGTATAGTCAATAATACTAAAAGCACATTAGAACGAAGACGGGGTGGTGGAAGGAAAAACTGCATTCGCATGAGTAGTCGGTATGAAATGTCAGGTTATAATTGCTGCTCTCTACCACTATATGAATATGATTGGATGTCAGCTGGTAGCCAAGCAGCAGATGTATGAGCCTTCTGATTTTATAATATGGGGCCTTGAAGAAGCTGCTTGTTGTCATGCATGCATGCATGCAGTTATGTGTTACTTACAAACTTTAGCATTTTCCATCAGCATGCATGTTCATCACTATTGATTTCTTTAGAGCCTTCGTACAGTAGTTGAGGAAACTCCTGCTGCATTTACTCCTTTTTATATTGCTGCTGCTGTAATTAGGTGGTAGATGCTGTTGTATATTGTAGAGGGAGAAGTTTAAGTTGGTGATTAGGTTATTGTGCATCATGTTTATCTAACAACTGTGCAGTTGTGCATTTTTCGATATAATTAGGGTTTATTTACTTAAGCTGAATATACTTAATTTGAAGCTCACTCATTCATTTTATTTTATAAAGAACGTACAACAACCACCACCAAGTGAAGAAGTGGAGTGTGTTTGGTGATGGTGACATTTAATAAAATTACTAACAGCAGTTTATGCCTAGTCACTAAATAGACGTCTGCGGCTATTCAACATACTGAACCTATTTCCTACCCACTGTTGTTTTCTTTTAAATACATCACATACAACAATTTTATTAAATATTCAGTTTATCAGTTTTGTTTTAAAATAATTGCCAATAATCACTTCAGTTGACCTTTGCTGTAATGATGTTCGGCACAGCAGCAGTTTGTAATTTATTCTGTAATCCAACTTTAATTAATTTTCTTTTTTAATTAAGTATAGCATGTTTACAGCAACAGGCAATAAAACAGAGCACAGTTTATGCCATTTAATTAATTCACCAAACGACTTAGCCTGTATGTAATTTATAGGTTAGCAGTAAGTCTCAGTGTAACAAGCTAATACAAAACATCTGAAATGTTTAAAAGCTTTTGCTACAGAAAAACTAAAAATGAATTATGCCACCATGTTCGATACAGTGAAAAAAAGAATTGTGTATCATACTGGTCTGTAGTCAGAATTATGCAGTGGTGTTTTCTTGTCACCTCTGTTCTGTGACAGCTGCATATTTTTTTAAATGTAACCAAACTCTTTATAGTAGCTTACAGTTTTGTTTGAACTTACAGTTGTTGCAACGCATTCTCATGATCGGGTTTGTATGATTTTATACGACAACTTATGCACAACAATTAGTATGATATCTTACGAAATTACGGCGACTGCCGTCTGGTCATGTAGCGGTGACCGGTCACTGGACAGTTAGGTTTAGCGGTCTTTACAATTTAGTTTAGCCAGGTACCTGTCACCATGAGGAGACGGTCGTGACCGTGACAGCTAAGTTTACACAACACGGTGACTGTCATGTGGCGCCGTTTAGGCATCAAAACGATTAGTTAAAAAAAATTATGTTAAAACACCGGTCCCCTTAAGTAGTGCTTTCGGGACACGGACACCTGTTTCCGGGCTGAGAGTCTTTTCCCATTAACTTCTTCCGGGACAAAAACTCCTTTGGCTTAAATGTCCTGTGTTTTGGGACCCATCCACCACCCCTACCTAAAATTTTGCAACCTAATAAAGCGGCAGTCAATTAAAGTAATATGTGGAATACATCCAAATTTCATAACTTTTCATAGCTATGTGTACGCTGCCTGGTTGCAATGCTTCACTTATCTTCTCAGTAGGCTACACAAACAAATTGAATTCACATACCATACTTAGCCTAAATTAGATAACATTCTTAAGCACAGGTATGCACACACTGTTGACCCCAATTCCCACTATGCACACACACAAATACTGTACACTGAGGAAAACTACACAAACTTGGCGTAGGCCCACTCATATTGCTGAAAATGCTGTAATACCACAGCTCTGGTATTGTTTGTCGGATTGGTTGTACTTTTTCTTGATTGTATGATTTGGTGAATTCCAACTCAGTGGGTCCATTGACATGAAAGGAATTGTGCTAACACCGTATGACAGTGTGAGGGAGCTGGTAGGGGGTTGGTGAGGTACAGAGGGGATAGAGTGGATGGGATGAGAGATAGAAATGAGTGGCAATAGTGCTAAAAGGAAAAAGTCAGTGCTGTGTCTTGGCTTACCTGCTGAGGGTTTTGGGAAAGGTCAGTTATATTACATTATAATTTATTTTCCCTGCAAAGTCATTATTAGGCATTTTCGGATCAGAGGAAATTTTAATTGGTCTTAGAAACCACTTCTAACAACCACCCTTTTTAATGTGTGTGCACTGCAAGAACTGCGAAAGATCGTAGTTTGCCCCTACTTCAAAGTACATACTCTCCCAGCACAGGAGGAACTTACAGTGATTGGTCCAGATGTAGAAATACATTGATGATTGATCGATTACATGAGCCAATGCAGCACCGGCAACTGCTATTTAACCACTAGCTAACTAGCCAGCCAGTTGCGGAGTAAAATTAAACATAATATTAATGATTCATCCACACACTCAGCATAGATAGCACATAGCTATCGCCAGATGAGTGACAACTTTGTTTGCCTCATTTTCTGTAACCAGTGTAGCATGACAGAATTAGCTATATAGCGTTAGCTAACTAGCCAGCCGCCTGCTAGTTAGCCGGCTAGCCTGCTAATTCCACCATACTTTCATTGTACACTTTTTGCAAAAACTTAGCCAATTAGCAGGCTGGTGGCCAGCGTCAGCTGGTCCCTCCACCTCACTTCCCACCACTAGGAGACTACTTTGCTGGGTGGACAGCAGACGGTAGCTAGATGACTAGATGGTTCCAGAGACGGCCAAGGTAGGTAGCTAACTGTAGTCTGCCAGCAGTGGGGAGTGAGGCAGACAGACCGGCCATTTTACGTCACTTCAACGTTCCTATTGACCGTGCAAATGCAAACAGAAAAAGCCCTTTAAGGTAGGCTATGTAGTTCTCAAGGGACCTCCCCAGTGTTTCTCTCAGGGAGTCCTCTGATCAGTTTGGTCCAAAAATCGACCTAGTTAATCTCTCGAAAACCAACAATATGACATTTTTTGGTTTTCTTGAAAGATAGGTAGAAGGATAGATAGATAGATAGATAGATAGATAGATAGATAGATAGATAGATAGATAGATAGATAGATAGATAGATAGATAGATAGATAGTCGTTGCTTATGTTAGATACAAAGAAACAATAATTAGATTGATAAATCTTGGCTTGAGTTGAGCACTGGACTGTTCGGTGACTTTCATGGAAGCCAAAAGGATAAATGATGATATTAAATATCAAGGCCTCTATGTAAGTACAGTTTTATTGGCAGGGCAAAAAGGAGCTGAATAGACCAGCGCAGGCCACACACACACACACACATGCGCACACACACACACACATACACACACACACCGACTGTGATTGTGGATCCAATCTTGGCATCTCTCTTCATCCTAATGAAGTAGTAAGTCCCTCTGCTCTTCCTCGTAGGCCAGCCAATTAGGACAAAGGCTGTTGGGTATTGACCAATCAAGTCGCTGGCCTTGGACATTTAGTGCATGGCCTTGACGTTAATGTAGCTAATCAGTTAGCGTAGAGAAACTCTGCTATGTGTGTGTGCAAAGTGTTCAGAAGCTGACATGGGGTAAAACTATATTAACAAGTATCGATTCACAGCTGCTGAATTGATAGGTTGGAGGAGCAGAGAAGGACAGAAATGCAAAGGTGAAAAAGATGAGGAGAGGATGACAAGTAAAAAAGTCCAGAAAGAAGTACAGACTGAGATAAAAAAAAGAAGCAAGATGGAAATGAATGTGAGGGGAAGATGGAGTCAGTCAACACATAGACAGAGATTCCTCAATCTAATCACCAGTAAGCAGACTGCGAAGCCACTTTGCTTTTAAGATATGTAATTGACTCTTTATAAATGAAGATATTTGGCTGCAGTGCATGAGCAGTGCCATTTTTTCTCCCCCGAGACTGATTATAATTTTCTTTTCAGGGCCTGTTATCTGCACACAGATGGACCTTGTCATTTTACTACAAAACATAACTCTGATGTAAAAAAAATCCCAGATTCAGACTAATCCTATTTTGTGTGCAACTGTTTCAAGTGTTGCCTGAACATCAAATTAAAAAAGTCTTATTACACAGAGCATCTGCTACATTTTATTATTTGTAGCATGTCTTTTCCTTTGCCTGCAGTGAATGAATAGGAGATCAGGCTTGACTAGGCCTCACAAACCTGACAGAGCAACCCTGACTCAGATGTTAAATAAACTGCAACTTGTAATCAGTGGTGTAGTCTATGTGATACGCAGGTATACGCTGTATAGCCAGTAGGAAAGGTCAAGGATTTCCGTATACCCACTTACAAAAAGGCAAGGATACGTAACAACGATTGTTTTTGTGACAGAACTTTCACACTTTCGTTCATAAATTCACCCCGTCTGTGTTGTGAGTTACCAAGGAACAACAACACAGTTGCTTGGCGGTCATTCTCCGCACTAATATGAAATTTACTAATATGAATCACTAAAGGAGATATATAAAATGAAAGCAAATTTAAACTACACTCTTTCAGTGTTTTGTTAGGCCTGCTCCTGAAGCTATAATGCCACTTCTGGTGACACTGCAGCAGACATTAAAGAAAATGAGAAACTACAGAAAATGAGCCAGATGAGGCTGATGGTATACGCGGTAACGTTACAAAAAACATATGGGGTTGTTGCTCTGGGACGGGGACGGGAGGGTATGAAGCTGGGAGGGAAAAATTACAGTATACTCAGTACAAAAAGCTAAACCACACCACTTCTTGTAATGATATTATAATGAACTTGTAAGTAAAGCATAAGCCTAACCCTCCCAGAGTGTATTACTCGTAACCCCTCCAGCATGTCCTGGCACTGCCTTTGTGTCTTATTAGTTGGAACATCTCCAGAGGTAGGCAAGCAAGAGACACACATCAAACCACCTCAGCTGATTCTTTTCAATCCAAAGTAAGATAGGCCATGTTGAGGTCCTCTGTATTGCTAAGCACGTCTTTCATGTAGAGTGAGCAGTCATCTGCAAGGTGTCGGATAAGGGTCAGGTACTCTGCTTGTTGGTCAATGCATACATTTGGAGTAGATCTAAACCTTGACAACAGAAACTCTTTTAGCTTATATTGTAGGTATTTATATTTTTTTCAGCCCATTGTCTTGACATTGTCTATACCATTACTATATTCTGCTGCAGTAAATCAATTACCCACAGGAATTATCAGCTCTTTTTCATCTTTTGGGCAGTAGTTAAGTTTTGATAAGTGATCTCATGATTTACAGTTTTGAAACTGACATGTTATATGATAAAATAAATTGTAGCATTAAAATGAAGTATGTGTGGGCCTACCTGGTAGCTCACCTGGTTAAGCATGCGCCCCATGTTCCAAGGCTCAGGCCTCACTGCAGCAGCCCAGTTCGAGTCCGACCTGTGGCCCTTTGCTGCATGTCATCCCCCCTCTTTCTGCCCCGTTTCCTGTCTTCATCTGTCCTATCAAAATAAAAATCTTTAAAATAAAAAATAAATAAATAAAGTATGTGTCATTAGTTTTGCTTCAACAGTCCAGGCAGTCATCTAACTTACAACTTACAGTGATAGTCACTCTTACGTCAAAAAGTCTTCTGCACAGAAGGTAAAGTTCACATGCTCATTTCCTGCTGCTGTAAGTGGTTATTCTAGTGCTTCCCACCTTAGTTACACTATTCGTTTTGCTGCTTAACACCACTATCAGTACTTCTCTTCCTTCTCCACATGCTTTATTTTTGTAATAAGTCTTTAAAGCCTTATCAGTCGTCAAAATACTGCACAACGGTTTGAGTACAGTTCTTATCAGCAACTCAGCAACTGTGTGAACATATTATGCAAAAAATTATATCTTTCTTGAGGTAAGTCTCCCTGAATGAATTGACTCAACATAAATCCTGTTCTAAGGACAGAATAGTGTCAGTTTTTAAATACTTTTTGAAATGAAACTCTTCTGTGCTACACATCTTTAACGCAGTGTGCTCGAAACTAATACATACATCCACGGTTCCTCCGACCAAACTTGAAGATTAGTTAGAGAATATGACATCCTTTTTCCAAGTGTGGGATTTGTCATCAGCTTTTGGTGTCAGACGTTGCACCTACCGGATGCGTGTTGCTTACCATGACTAAGAATGTCAATGTGGTGAACAGAGATGACAGTTTTGCTTTCAAATGCTCACTTTAATTCCAGGTGATGGTGGTTGTGTGTGTGTGTGTGTGTGTGTGTGTGTGTGTGTGTGTGTGTGTGTGTGTGTGTGTGTGTGTGTGTGTGTGTGTGTGTGGCATCCACTGCATGGTGTTTAATAAGAAATGACATGATGCTATTGTGCACTGTTATTTCTGATACCATTGTTGAGTCAAAGCGTTTCTATTAATATCAAACCAATCTGCCTTTAATGCAAAAAAAAGATAAATCTCTAAAAAAAAATAATCTTATTTTTACCTATGTAACTACATTAGGCACTGTATATGTCTAATAATATAAACCATGGTCACAAAACATAGTACATTATATATCATTGAATTGCATTACATTGTGCAAGGTTTGTTTTTATTGTGCTTACCACCTGTGTGATATTTGTGTCCAAACATCCATCCAGACAGTGATGGATTACAGAGAGGAGTAAATTCATCTGTGGTCTGAGTGTAAATCCCGTGGTATGTACGCATATGATAATGGTTTAGAAAAATAGTGCAGATCATTAGTGAAACACTTGTTTGATCACAGTTTCCAGAGTTAATGATAGGAGTGAGCATGACTCAATAATGGGTCTGTGGTATGTGTGTGTGTGTGTGTGTGTGTGTGTGTGTGTGTGTGTGTGTGTGTGTGTGTGTGTGTGTATGTACGCTTGTACTTCTGTCTTTGTGGGGACCATAGTGAGTTTAGACCTCATGAGGTAGAGGACATTTTTGGAAAGTGAAGACACTTTGGCTGGTAATCACTTCTGCAAATGGATGTTTACGTTTTGTTTAAGGGTTGGAGTTAAAACCTTGAAAAATATCCCTTTTTAAAGTACATTTAGAACAGATAAAAAATGTGCGATTAATTTGGGATTTATCGCGAATTAACTATGGACAATTCTGCGATTATTGCGATTAATCACAATTAAATAATTTAATCGATTGACAGCCCTAATAATAACTCATGGTAGAAAATCTTTTATTCATCTGAACTTAATGCTCTTATCAACATTGGAGTGGATAAATATGCTTGCTTTATGCAAATGTTTATTATTATTATTATTGCAACAATGTGCAGATACTGTATGCTAAAAAAAGATATGCTGAAAGCATAACACTTAAAGGAACACGCCGACTTATTGGGACTTTAGCTTATTCACCATAACCCCCAGAGTTAGACAAGTCGATACCTAACCTTCTCATCTCCGTGCGTGTTGTAACTCTGTCTGACGCCCCCAGCGCTAGCTAAGCCTATCCTGGAGGTAACCGGTTCCAATTAGCCTACTGTGCCGAATAAGTGACAAAATAATGCCAACACGTTCCTGTTTACATGTTGTGATTTGTATAGTCACAGGGTGTACAAATAACAAGGTCACTATGCTTTTACTATCTAGTAATTCGAACTCCAGGCGAACTCTTTGCTCCTCACCACAGGGCTTCAGCGAGCAAATCACTCCGCCCAAGTAGCAGAAGTAGCAGTGCTTCGCCTTTCTCAGAATATAGTTCCCAGTTTGTATACGGTTAGAAGACGGCTGTATCTCATATGACCTTGATATTTGTACACCCTGTGACTATACAAATCACAACATGTAAACAGGAACATGTTGTCACTTATTCAGAGCAGTAGGCTAATTAGAACCGGTTACCTCCAGGATCTGTGCTAGTCTTAGCTAGCGCTGGGTGCGTCAGACAGAGTTACAACACGCACGGAGATGATAAGGGTCTGTATCGACTTGTCTAACTATGGGGGTTACGGTGAATAAGCTAAAGTCCCAATAAGTCGGCGTGATCCTTTAAAAGTAGTTTGGACCAAAGTGGCCTGTCTGTTTGAACTGGATCCATATCTAAATGCCTCAAAAGTATCTGCCGCAATCCAAATATATATATATATATATATATTTTGCTAGATTTCTCCAAGGGACTGGCTAGAAAAGGGAATTGTCACACTGGGGGATCTGTATCTTGGTGGCATATTGAAATCTGTTGAGGATTTGGTACAGGAATTTGGAATCACCAAGTTCCAATTTTTTTGAAATTTGCAACTTCACCATTTGTTAGTGGGGATTTTTGGATCCAGGTCTTCACCCCCAAAGGCACCAGAATGTTTAGATAGGTGTTGATCAACTTTGGGAAAGGCCATGAGGTTTCTGGGTATTATGCTATGCTTATGCAGAACCTGGGGGATGGAGCCTGGTCAGCCCTAAGGAAAGACATGGGAAAGGGATCTGAATATTACACTGGATGATGAGGAGTGGGACAGAATTGGGAAGAATATTAAAACTATGTCACACGATGTGAGGGTCCGCCTCATTCAGTTTAAGATCATGCATCACTGCGCCCGGGTAGCTCAACTGGTAGAGCGCGCGCCCATATATAGAGGTTCATTCCTTGACGCAGCAGCCCAAGATTCAACTCCGACCTGTGACCCTTTGCTGCATGACATTCCACCCTCTCTCTCTTTAAAATCGGATTGCAGGGACCCAGGTTCCATTCAGCCGAAGATTATTTGTTCGAGGAGATAGGTCAATTCTAAACAAGATAGATAAGCACGTAAAAAGTATGGTCCAAATGAGTTTAATGATAGCCAGAAAGATTCTTCTAAGAGTATGGAGGAACGTAGGGGGGACCTTCAATCTAAGAATGGGCTAGTGAGATGGCTAGAGTGGCAGCTTTCCGGAGGGCTCTTAGGAGGCCATGTACTGTAGAGAGACGTATGCAATGTGTTTATGGTGTTATCATATATACATTTTACATAATATGTTTATGTGGCTTACAGTCTGTTGTCTATTTTGTTGTTATTTTATTGTATTGAACATTATGGATATTATTTCAACACTCATCTTGTCTTTTTTTTGTATGGGGAGGTGGTGATTGCGAGTGGAAGGGTTCAGACGTGGAGGTGATATGTTCATATCGTGAGATGTATGTTTTGTGTTTTGTTTAAAAAATACAATAAAAAAAAAAAAGAATATGGCAAACTCGAGCACAAAAAAGTTGTGCTGGCGTCTCTGTTGCATACTATCCAGTGTGGCCTGCCTTTGGCGAGTGGGAGGCGGGTTCTCTGCATCAGTCGTATGCTTGGCCAGTAAGAGGTATTTCAGACTTGACGTAGACTTGTCGAGAGAACCATCTGGAAGGGCTTTGAAACTTTTTTAAACCATTAACTATTTAAAAAATAAAAATACGTTATCCATTTCTGCTCATGGAGGTTTGTTTCTGCTAGCCATCCACAGCGTTGCCTCTGCATCGCTTCCTGATTTCCCAAACTATGGAGCAGCCCGGGTTTTTTATTTTAAAACAAACTCCCTAAGTTAGCCAAACTTATTTTGAAGAGAAAACAAACGTGACTGGGATAATTTTGTCCAAACTGTCCGTCACAGTTTTACGGACCAATTTACTGATTCAGCTATGACCAACCTGCCGTTGTTGTGAACACACGGTTTTCAAGAGCAGTAAGGGATAATTTAACTGTTTAAAAGATTGGATGTGTGAAAGAGATTGTGTTTTTATCAGATGATCAGGGACGTGAAAACACTGTTTATACTGAAGAAAGACAGATGCAGGGTGACACAGCAAAGCAAAAGAGAGTAAATTAAAACTCAGTACATTTTAACTGAGCAGTTATCAAGAGAAGGTGCCAGTTATTGGCTAATTCTGGGCAGCAGATGAGAGGCTCTTCACAGACCTGGCACACATACCAAACCTCAAACACACACACACACACACACACACACATACACACACACACACACAATTTTTTTTGACATGTATAAAGGCCCACACACACATTTCGCCCCTCCAACACACATGGTCGACACCCACACGTCCACACACTCACACACATACATTCCTCCCTCCCCTGTAATTATGCAGCCGTTTTATCCCTTCTCTTTACCCTCTGCGATAGAGCAACTCTGCCAGCTCTGTCTTCACAGAGCTGTTTTATTAGCATACCACTATAATCACAGCTCAGTGTTTTATAGTGTGTATAAATGGCATTGCTGCATCATTGTACTGGCATATGGTTAGTGTCCTGCTGACACCGCAGTCTTATTTGCTCATCGAATGTCACCGGGAGAGAAGATCGTCCCATTTGTTTCTGGACAGGAGAGAAGAGGAGAAAAGGATAACACAAAAGAGGGGAGCAGATGGGAGATTATAGTACAGGGGAGCAGAGGAGTTGAGACGCAAGTATGAGAGGAGAAGAAGAGAGGAATATCATCTGGGTTAAGAATATAAGACCGAAGAAGAGAAGGGAAAGACAAAACATTAAACTAAAGGTTAAAATTAAGTTTTGAAATTGTAAACTATGGATTCAAAACTTAAAGAAAATAGGATTCAGACATTTGAAAATATGGAGTTGAAATAATTCCTTTAATCTTACAATGTCTGCCGTGTAATGTTTTCAATGCTGAAAATATGTGTCTTCAAAGTTAAGAAACTTGCTTTGCAGACATTCAGCACAGCCTTATTAAAGATTCATATAAGTTTTTGTCATAGATTCAAGAACCTTTTTACAGATTCAGATGGGATACTTGATAGGGTTTTAAAAAACCAAAAATGGCGTACGACAACAAAAAAAAATTCAGATTTATAAAACCGTGCGTACGCACATCTGCAATCTCAGACGCTTGTTAATTGCTGCAAATTGAATTATTATTTTGGCCTGTTCTCTCACAGTGTAGGAGAACCTGATCTATAGACTATCTATATTAATAATACTGTCCAAAACGGCAGGCATTACGGCACTTGGGGACAGCTTACCAGACCTAAATGATAAGATTTAACAGAACTATGTATTATATCTAGACAAGCCTTAGTAATAAAGTTGAAGATCCTATATAATATTTATATAAAACACCATTTTGAATGGCAGACAGCCATTCAAGTACATAGATCCAAAAGCACAGCTTTAGGGAATTTAGTCAGCATATTAGCTAGTCTTCGACATGGTCCTTGAAGTCTCTTTCTCTCCTAATTCTTCCATTGGCATAGTCCTCCTGCAGTGCCAGCAGTGCCGTCATGCAGCATTGCGCACAGGGGGCACCGCAGTATTTATGTGTTTACAACAATTTGTGATAGTTAACACCTTGCCAAAATCACAGCATCAACACGAGATACAATTTGAAGATGAAAGTCTAATAGGAAAGAACACTCTTCTTCAGAAAGTTTTTGTCATGAACAGTTCGGACCAATAACGAGGACATCAAGTGTAACGATTGCGCGAGTTTAACGGCTGTATTTCTAGACTTTGACATCAAAGACAGATATTTAGTTATTTACACTGTGTTCTGCAGTTATCTAATGGTATGGTGTTTGATATTATCCTGTATTCCATGCAGTCGGGCCATCTCCTCCTCCTGCGCTCCATAGCGGACAATGTGACTGTGAGACAGCGCCGATTAAATATTTAGAACGGATTTTTATTCAAGATTTGAGTTGGATTTTACAAGGTGGTTATGGAACAATTATCACTCAGTAAATAACACTGCTGGATTTAATCTTTATGATAACGTGGATGATATGGAGTGAAGAAATGTGTGTGAGACATCAATACTTGAAAATATTAAGAGTAATCGTAATTCCCACATTTACTTTCTGCAGTCTGACATCAGTTCACCACCTCACCATCTGCATCGCCAATTCCCATTGTCTCCAAAAAGTGTGTACGCATGGGTCAGAGTTTGCGTGGAGGACATTCTCCCGTCAAGTTTGTACGCACATTTTCAGCCCCGTTTTTTTTTTCTTCTGTTTTAACATTTCACAGTTTCTGTGTTAAGCACAGATGTTTCAAAGTAGATGATGTGTTATTGCTCCGTGATTTGGAATTCTACAAGTGTATATTCCCTGACAGTCAGAACTGGTTGACACCAGACTTTTCCTCCCACCCTTTGCTTTCAGCCTTGTTGAAACTAGATAAGGATGCTGCTCTCCCAAATCTCTTTTGTTCATTCTCTCATACTCTCCTGATGAACTGAAACTTATTTGCACAACGAATACATACTAAGAAGACTTTGTTGAGGGATTTATTTCAGATCTCACCGTATGTATTAGAATTTCCGCCATAATGTTCAAACGTTGTTTTAGTCGTGCAACAGAAAACTCAGATTGGACAGACAGTCTAGCTAGATGTCTGGATTTACCCTACAGAGATCTGAGCAGCAGTTAACAATAGTCCTCTTAAATCCACCGGCGTTTAAAATTCCAACACAAAGAAAACGAAAAGGTAACTGACATCCGGCTGAGAAGAGTGAAATCGGGCGGAATTTCCATCAGCAACGGAGCATTCCCTGAAGTGGAACGTCGTGGTTATAGACTGCAGCAACGGTAACGAAAGACCCTTTGGTAAAAAAGGTTACATTTAAATCTGCTGTGCAATAAAAATTGCTGAATTAAGAGAATTTTATTTCAGATGATCATACACATTGTGAAGAGACCCCTGGTTAAATGATTTAAATGATTACGCAAACTTGGCCTAATCACATACTTAAAGTAGTTGTGCAGCGGAAATAACCTCTTCCTGAACATTGACAAGACCAAGGAAGTGGTTATTGATTTCCGGAGAGGTCCTACCTGAAACCCCCACTGACCATCATGGGTGCTGCTGTGGAGAGAGTGAGCAGCACCAAATTCCTTGGGGTGCACATCAGTGAAGACCTCTCCTGGACAACAAACACTGCATCACTGGCCAAGAAGTCCCAGCGGCGCCTCTACTTCCTCCGCAAACTGAAGAGAGCGAGAGCCCCCCCACCCATCACGTGTTCCTTCTACAGGGGCACCATTGAGAGCATCCTGTACAGCTGCATCACTGTGTGGTACAGGGGCTGCACTGCCTCCAACTGTAAGACCCTGCGGCGCATAGTGAAGGTTGCTGGGCGGGTCATTGGTCTCCCACTCCCCTCACTCCTGGAGATTTACCAGACCCGCCTCACCTGCAAAGCAACCAGCATTGTGGGTGACCTCAGACACCGCTCACACAGCGCACACAGAGCATCTGAGCCTGTTCCGTCAGACTGGCGAAGAGCTTCATCCCCCCAGGCTTCATCCCCCAGGCCCCTCTGCCCCCCAAAAAATATCTTTACCTTTAGTTTTATTCATTTTAGAATGTATTACTGTATTGTACATATTACTTATCTTTTTTAATTGTATTTACTTATGTTTCTTTATCTTATTTGTACATATAATTATTTTTTTTATTCTATAAATTAATTATCTTATCTTTTTCTTATCTTTTATATTATACTTGTTGTACGTGTCCTTGCACCGTGGGTCGGAAAGAAACGTATTTTCAACTTGCTCTGTATGTCTGGCACATATTGCAGAATTAACAATAAAGTTGACCTGACTTGATGATGCAGAGCCTCTGTGGCCACACCATCAGCTGGTGTAGTTGTGTTGTCCCAGGTTGTATGTTGTAAATAACAAATGGAAGCTGACAATGATAGGACCAGTACACGGTGGTGGAAGGATTAGTAACCAGGAGCACTGCAATCATGCAGGATCATAATGGCACATGAGTGGTGTGGACAATTTAGACAAACTGCTATCCTGAAATAACAAAAAAAGCCTTTATAGCATGCTAGAATTTTAGGCATACAATGCTTTTGTGACAGGGATGGCACCAAACTGAGGCTGACACCATGGAAAATTGTTTTTAGAGTGGTTTGGCAAGGCACTGGGAACAACTCACATACAGTACAGAGCAGAAAACAAATGCATCAAAATAAAAAATACACTTTAATTGTTGCATGTTTTATAAGTATGTGAAGTATTTACATGCACGTTTTAATTTCTTATGGATTTAAAATGCAAAGATTAATTTGACCAGGCAAATATTATCAACGGTTAAACCCACAACAGGGTTAAACTCACATTTAGACATTCATCCATGCATGTATTTTGTACCTGTGAGCCCAAGCAGACACATACAATAAAGATAATTACATTTACAGTACCTAAAACATACTGCCTTTGCTCCTATCCAGGGAATGTGATTTATGGAAGGTGTGTTTGAGTGTGTGGGGCACCCAGGTGGCCCAGGACTGCACTGTGAGAATAAATGCATTCCTCCTCAGCTTCTTCTCCGTGCTGTTTGTCTGCTCTCTTGACTCTGCGCTCTAGTCTACTTCTACATTTGTTTGTTGCAATTGGTCACACACATTTATAAACTGAGATCACTTCTTAGAGTGGTTGCCCCTCAACCACAAGGTAGGCGGATCAATCCCAGGCTCCTCCGGCCACATGTCAAAGTGTCCCTGAGCAAGACACTGAACCCCAAGTTGCTCCCTGGATGCTGTATGTATAGCTGTCCACTGCTCCTAATACTAGGATAGGATGGGTTAAATGCAGTAATAGAATTTCACTATATTGTATGTGACCATTAAGAATAAAGTTTGCTTTTAAAACTGACAGTTCTCTTTACCGACAAAACACTTCATACACACATTTCAGGATCCACTCTTGCACCAGAACAATGGGCCTCATTCACCAACCGTTCTGACGAAGAAATGTGTTCTTAAACCCTTCTTACGAACTATTTACGAAGATTCTGGCATTCACTAATGTTTTCTTAACTTGGATTTGTTCCTAGCTAAGAACAAAATCTACGAACACTGAAAAGCACTCTTACGCACATTTGAGTGATGACATTTTGCTCCAAATGATTGCTTACTGCATTTTATTTAATTCTACAGTCGTTTACAATGATAGTATTGTATTGTAATGTATTTCTGATCATTTGTTGAAAAAAATATCATAGTATGCAAAAAAAACACTAACACTGCAATTTACATCAGCAATTAAACTGATTAAATCTTGCTTTATTTGGTGATAGATCGATATTTATAGGGCCAAAATGCAGTGGTAGAATGTAACAAAGTACAAATTCGTCCTAAATGTACTTAAGTAAATTTTTCACGTATCTGTACTTTACTTAAGACTCAATAGTGCATAGCCTACCTTTGACTTTTACTTTGTTACATTTTGCAGCAATTATCTATACTTTCTACTCCACTACATTTCTACAATGTTCCGTTACATTTTCTGATCAGTTTCCCCCCTGCCAAAACGTCTTCCTGACCGTCACACGTTTGTCTCACCAGCGAAGTTTGGTTGCCGTAGATACTGTATATATGGGGCACCGCTGATCCAAGCCTGCTCCGGTGCTCCAGAGCCCGGGCGCAGCGCCGCTGACCCTCGGTAATACAGCCCCCGGTAAAAGTGAAAATGAAAACGTTTGTTTTTATTATTCCCGTTTTAAAATCAAAGTTGCTATATCTATTTCTCTCCACAGCGTCGTTTACTCCTCTGCCAGGCTGCGTAAGACGCGTTCATATCTTATTTATTTGGCTGGACCTCTTCACATCTCCCCATTTGCGCTGCTTCACACACTTTATTTGCTTACTTGCATGGTTAAAGAAAATAAAATACATCCATGAATAAAACCAACCGCATTCCGATTCTAACAACACATTTCCGTTTTATGCTGGTTAGGATAGGAACTTTTTTTAAAAGCCAGGCCTTGTTTGTGGTAGTGGACACCTTCTACTTTTACTAAAGTAAATATGTCTCTGGTTATTTGTACTTTTATTTAAGTACTGAGATTCAGTACTTCCTCCACCGCGGCTCCGACAATCTCCGAAAACCTGTCTCCCAGGAGGTGCACAGGAAGTGTCATGTCCTTATATGGGAATTTGCGGGGCGTTTTCTTATGCTAATTAGGAACAACTGGCACGTGCTTTCAGTTATGAAGACGTGGGATTCATCAATCAGAACACAGATGCGAACAATTCTGCTGTTTAAGAACACGTCATGAATCCGGCGTAGACTTTTCTTAGGAACTTTCTTAAGAACATATTTAATAGAAAACTTAGGAAGATATTGGTGAATGAGGCCCAATGACATTTGTCTCCCAACCACAAACCTTTGTCACTCATTCATTACCTTAAAAAACACTAACAAAAAGGTAGCATTAAAATCACAGCATCTACTAGTTCTCATCAACAAGACCACATTGGCCGTTTGTTCGCACCCTCTAATACAACACACAAGAGCGTTTCCTAAATTAGGACTCCCACCTGTGGCACAGGATCAACATTTCCTCAAACCTAAACGTAACGGTCACAGATTAAAACATGTGGTTAATGTTGTTAAACAGTCACAGTTTGGTTAGATTTAGACAACACATCTACTTGGGTTAGGGTTAACTGGGTTTAGCTGAATATCTTGGTCTGGTTTAAAATTGTATGTACATGATGTAACTATGCATATGACGTAGAACGCGACAATTACGTTTGATATGTAAAGTTAAAATAACTCCACGTTGACTTGTAGTTTAAACCGGGACATGAACAGCGGTCTCCTGGGTCATAGTCCTGTGTTTGTTTAACCCATCCACCATCCCTCCCGCACACACCCTAAACAGACTTCCTGGGCTTAATACTACTTACATGCTGCTTACTATTGCCACTAGAGGTCACAGCCTAACAATAAACGTAAATATGGGTCGTAATAAGCTACTTGTACAAGACCGTTTGGAGTCATTTTTCGGTGGAGGACAGTCTTCTTCAGTCCACATCAAACCTTATGCCCTTTCTTGCAATACACCTGGAAAGAAAGTGTCATGGTGGTGTTTGGTGGTTTGTTCTCTTGTTTGTTTTTCCCCTCTTCCCTTGTTGTTCCTCTCCCTGGCAGTGTTGGTGCAGCTGAGGGCGTAACTGGCCGAGCTGGTCTCTCAACGAGCTGCACCTGGAATTCATTTCATTTATCACTCCACACATAAAAGCCTGGTCAAGCCTCCACTCTGGTGACAGATTATCCCATTGTAAGTGGTAGAGTAAAGTGGCTCCTTATTTCTAGTGATCTAGTTTTCCTACAGTGTTTGACCTAGATTTTTTTCCTTGTTCTCCAGCTCCAGTAATTATTTGGTACAGGCAATTTTATCCATCTGCCACGCCAGCCAGCCCTCATCTGCCACCACCTTTTGCTTCCATCTCAGTCTATGTCTCTGCACTTTGGGGTTCAAACGCAAAAACACAACCTTAACACCATTACACAACAAAAATATATTTGACGTGACAATATATTTCTATATGTGTCTTTATATATTGTGAAATTTGCATAGTAATATATTATATATATGTGAGTTATATATTGCAATATATGGGAAAATACTGCAATTATTGCCGTTTTCATGTATTGAATTAAGAAGAGGCATTGTACATATGTAAATATATATGATAAAATTATATGAGATAATATACTTCAATGTAGAAGATAATATAATCAGATTTATATGGGAACATATATGTCTTAAATATATTGATTTATATTAAATAATATATATAATTATCATTTTATATATTGTATAGGCGTGCATGTTAAATATGAAATAATATAATCTACAATGTCTGGTATATAAATATATATATCAAAATGTAATAGATTGAATAAGATATCAATATAGTTCACATTAACTGAATGACGTTTATTTCAAAAGCAGCAGCTGAAGGGACATTGACCTGAGAACAAACAGAATGAAAGGCATGTCACCATGGTTCCATCTGAAGCTTATGTACACATAATGTGCTCGGCAAATGGCAAATGGCAAACTGGTTTGCTGGTAGGGATGTGCCTTATATGCAATATCAATTTTTTTATTTATTTTTTTACATTTTATATTTTTATGTGATCCAATAGATGGCAACAACAACAACTATAAACGGACAAAAATACTTTAAAACATAAATAAAACATTTCCAAAAGGAAAACCGTCCTTCATTGTAATAAAATAAAAAAGTCTTCAGTGCAACAAAAACAGACCAATCCATAAATGGAAAAAACAGGACAACAATCCTTTAGTGCAGAGTTATGGATCCCGCATGCTAACTTATCAAGACCCACTCTGATTGGCCAGCCTTGGTCAGTCCTACAGTTCCATGGACTTTTTCTTCTCCTGGTGTCTTAACTCATAGATCCTTTTGTTCATGGCCGTTCATATGTCTGGAATCTTTGCCTCTGGGTGTTGCTGAAAAACTGCATCTGTAAAAGATAATAAAATAAGAAAGACATCCATGTTAGCCTCTGATTGTTGCAAAAGGCAAGATGAGGTGGATCAATACTGGTAATATTTTTCTCGTATGAGACAGTGATTTATTCAGTCTAAAAGAATCCCTATTTTAATCTACAGTATATGAGATAGTTGCCTTTAACTGCCATTTTGCGCAGCCTGGAGTTCTCCATATGTAAAGCCTTGACTTGGGTCTCAAGATCTTTACTGGCTGCAGAAGATCCTACACTCTGCTGGTCCTGCAGTCTTTGATTCTCTTCCCTGAGGGCCCTGATCTCCTCCTCAAGTGCCTCTAAAGCAGTCCCCACTGGGCTGAGGTTAGGTTCTTCTTGTGAAAGAACCTCTAATTCAGACTCTCTTGCAGCTATGAGTCTGTAGTTTTTCTGTTGGATAAACATGATCAAATCAATTATGAACAATACACACAAGAGTTAGGAAAATGAAAACAAAAATTGATTACAATGAATCATTGAATAGGTTCCATGGCTAGACTGTTTAAATTCACAGCTGTAGTACTATAGTTCCTTTTTTTTTAAGTTGCCAGGAACGTTGTTGTACAACCCAGCAGCTAACATATGCAGCCACACAAGCACCTATGGGCAATTTAGAGACATCAATTAAACTAACATGCAACCCAACTACAAAACTGACAGAAATGTAAAAATATATTATCAAAATAGCTGTCATGAAAAGAACACTATTACCTTTATTGCAACTTGTTCTACAGTTTCCTCCTGTGTGTCAAGGACAAGTTTGTTGGGTACCCTCTTTCTCTTCTTGCTTTTTGGTAGGTCCTCTTGCAAGAGTTTCTGCTAAGCAGTCTTAAGTGTAGACTCCTTTTCTGTTAGTAAGAAATAGTAGCAAGACAGAATTTAATGCCTAGAAACAAAACTACGTGGCTTATGTTACATCAAATACTGTATTTCAATGTCCAAGTTTGTGCTGTTTTTACAGTTTTTTGTATTGTTTTCCCCCTGCTTTTTTATAATAAGTTTACTCTGTTCACTTTAAAACGTTAAATTTTGCTGCCATGTACAGCTGCTGAACTGAGCGGATTTTCACTGTACAATGTTGGCTGACAGTGTTGACTGTGACAGTTAAGTATTCTTATTAACCCAAATCTTAACTGATTCTTCAATTTAGGACTTAAAATAAGTGTTTGTTTCACTGCTAAATAAAAATTCATATGAAGCAAGACTAAGTGACTAAAGGCCGTTAGCTAGCTCGTCACTGTCCCGAAGCTAATAGCCTACGGCCAACGTTACTTGGCCAATAGTGCAAATCCTCAACAGGATAATTGCTATCATGATTAATGTTGCATAAAAAAAAAATAAGCACTGTACTTGCCTGCCAACTGCAAAATGTGTGCTGGTTCAACCAGCCACCCATTAGTATGCCTCTTGCCACTGATGCTGCGGCACTCTCTCTCAGGATCGAAGTCTACGATCCAATTTACGGGGACTATACTGAGAGCATCTTTATCCTTCCCCTTTGACCAGCTCACTAGCGCAAACTATATTTTTTACGCACAGACAGTGGCTTGTGTCATAGAAAGGCTTGTGTGTGCTGCTGGCACAAACCGTTATGCGCAAGATGTTCGCGCGGTGCAAAGGTGGACTTAAAGAAAAAAGTGTAATTTTTGCTGCTGTTAATGATAATTTAATTTATAATACTCTGTCATCTACATTTTACAATATACTGTATGAATCAATACACAGCCATATCAATATGGCTATATAATGTAAAATATAATGAATGTCATGCAAAAATGTGATTTGGACTATTGTTGATCAAGCTCTGTATACCTATGCATGAGCTTAATTGCTTAACTCGTAAAAAAAATACTTTTTTTTTAATAAACATACATGCAATAATGTAATACAGTTTTGTTTGCACATCAATGTATTTTAAAATATATTAATCAATATATAGCAATAGGTTGTCCATCCATATATTGCTATATATTTTCAAATATATGAGGTAGTTTCTCATATATTGAAATATATTTTCTAATGTATTGCAATATAAATTCTAGTATATTGCAATATACGTTTGTTTCGTAAGGGCAGAAAGGATATTTTTGCATGCCTGACCATCCCTGGCAGATACGTCCAGACATCCAGCATTCATTGTGTCCAAGAGTAACATCTGATCATGTGGCAAAGTTTCATAAACGTAAATTGAGAGAACAGTTAATGGATTTTGAAAGATGTGGTCATTGAATACATTTTGTGTCAAAGCAATGTAAAGTTATCCACAGTTTCATCCACATTGACATTTGTTGTGCTGTGTGAAGATTTTTTTACAAAGGGAACTCAGTGTAGAGATATGTGTGTTAGCAATTGTAAAAAACTGTAATGGATTTCAAACGTATTTTCTCTGTCTCCTTTTTTCTCATCATATCTTTGTACTTTCCTATGTGTTTTTTCTTTTAAGAGATTGTTTTTCTCTATCTCAGTGTTTTTTTTTTTTTACCAACTCTGATTTTGTTTCCCTCCTAATACGATCCTCTCTCTCTACTCTCCCTCATATCAGTCATTATTGGGACATTGTCATGTTATGCATGTCTTGTGTGAGAGGATGCTCTTGTAGGGGAGAACCAATCAACAGAAATCTGTTTTCTGTATGTGACTTATCAAACCCTGTCTCCCACAAAACAATATCTATACTACAAATTTGCTTTGCTAAATGCTTTTGAGGAAAAATGAATGCTGACTGGATTAGGGCTGGAACGATTCGTCAACGTAGTCGACTATGTAAACGCGTTGACACGTCACATGTAGAAATCTAAAAACCACATGGCTGCCTCCAGCAACAGCACAAGTATGTATTCCTCGCAAGTTCAACAACACGTTGCGAAACCATCATCATGAGTGACCCAATCGATTATATTAGACACTCTGCAACTTGCCTTATGTTGGATTTATTGATACATCTGATTCCGTATGTTGCTAAAATTGTCCTTTTTTTACTGTAAGATTAAAGGGAGAAGAGCTTGGATGTTAAACAAGAGCTTATTCATTATTTTACCTACTACTGTTAAAAAAAAAGCAAATACAGGCTACTGTTTTTACACTTGCTCTTGTTTACTTTAAAGGGGTGATAGAATGATTATATAGGGTATTTCACACTGTTCCTTATGGTCTCCTAATGGGGTATGTAACATTGGTTGGGCTGAAAATGGCCTGGTTGATATTTTACTGGCCCTTATGCATCCCTGTGTTTTGGCCCTATTTGTAACAAGAGCTTTTCTTCCAAATATGGTATGGTCATGAATATTTAGATGAGCTGCGCGCTGATTGGTTGAGCGACTTGCCATACGCAGACATTAGAGACGCGCGCTGATTGGTTGAGCGAATCCCCAATACACATACATTAGAGAAGCGACAGAATCTCATATTCCAGATACTGCAATGTTTCATTACCAAATTCACTTCTGAGACTTTTTTAAGCGAGAAATCAACTATATAAAGCTGAAATATGGGCCGTTTTACAAAAATTGATGGCTAATTGCAAATTTGGTAAGACGTGTCGGACTTTAGGAGCTCCACACAGTCTGACGAGAAAGCGGCAGCCTGCTGGGCTCCATACCCAGCGCAAAGTCACCCTTTGTGGATAATGCACTACGGGGCTCCGCGGCCAGCTGCCGACATAACTAATATATTTACGGTTTGAATTTCGTCACGCCACTTATATAACATCATTCCCCAATGTCTTATAAAGCTAACCGTTGTGTCCGATTTGATTTTAAGGCATTTTTATGAACGCGAGGCGTCTTTGTAGGAAAGCAGCTGCTTGCTATATGTCCCATTCATTACAATGGGGAAATACCGCAGCTAGCTAGCTACACTTTTGCCGTAACTAAATTATATTTAGTTTGAATTTCGTCACGCCACTTATACAACATCATTCCCCAATGTCTTATAAAGCTAACCGTTGTGTCCGATTTGATTTTAAGGCATTTTTATGAACGCAAGGCGTCTTTGTAGGTGGAGCCGCTGCTTGCTATATGTCCCATTCATTACAATGGGGAAATATCGCAGCTTGCTCACTTTCGCATAACTAAAGTATACTTACAGTTTGAATTTCGTCACGGCATGAATATTACAGGTTCCTCAAGGTCTTACAAAGCTTAGCTAACACTTGTCCGATTTCGGATTTCAATTGAATGTATTTTTGTGAATGTCAGAGTTAGGAGGAGGCTAGCTAGCTCTCATTGATGGACTCCATCTCACCGCAGCTCTATCAATGAGACTCTGACAAGAGGTGTTTATTTCCCTGATTGTTTGTTTAAATAACTCAACACACATACCCATTATAAGATTAACTGGAACCTGCAGGCTGCGGTAAAAGATTGCGGGCGTAACAAGCTCGCTGACATTGCGGTCAGGGCGGCGATGTAGCAACCCAGGCAGCACCAACACCGGCACTAAACTCCGACACACAGTCGGAGAAAATTTGCAATTAGCCATCCATTTTCGTAAAGCGGCCCATATTTGAGCTTTATATGGTTGATTTCTCGCATAAAAAAGTTTCAGAAGTGAATTTTGTAATGGAATAGCAGAGATCTGCGTGACCTAGCTAGATTCAGAAGACTACCTGATCTCAGGTCAGTTGTGTAGCCTATGTAAATGTTGGGGCGTGACCGTTCTCTTAATACACCCATGGGCTGACAAAGGTTCCGGTTTTTGGGAGGTTGATGTCAACTTCCAGCTTTGAAAAATGTATCGTTAGATTAATCAAAAAATGTGTCGTTGATTAGTCGACCTAGTCTGGATTATGTTCTCTTGGAATGTCTTTTTGTTGCTGGTAGAACAATGACTATAGCAGAGCATGTCATGACTGAGCTACAGTATATCCAGTTGAAATGTGTTTTCCAGTGGAAAAGTAAATGGTGGATTTAAAAAAAACTATTAGTTGTGTCATGGTTTCAAATGGTTGCGATCTTGTAAAAGAAAAGATGCAGTATTCAAAACACACAATCCAAGGCTTTTATTTCTTTTTGTTGGAGGATTCCACTGACAATATCTTAACAGCAAATATATATTCATAGAACACACTTGTGCGCATGCACTAGCTGATAGATTATCTGAATGAAGTCACACATTTTGCATCTCATTATTTCACAGTTGAAATCAAACTGCATTCAGACACAGATCCTGCATCAACCTATTGAGCTCCTTTCCGTTGTAGAGGTGAACACCTCAGCAGATAAACAGCTGCTGATGGAAGTATTACACAAGCAGAAACCGAACTCAAGCAGCAATACATTATACTGACAGAGGTACCTCCACAGATAAACAGCTGCAGAGACACACAAGCAGGCTATGGAATGCTGCAGGTATTTAGATTGACAACATGATGGATGCACTCAATTGTAGGTATAGCAGTAGCAGCAACAGTGCCCAGCAGCTTCATTGAAAGATGACATTCTTGACATAGCGTGTGCAAAAAGCCTCAGGCTACATTCACGTTGCTACGTTTTGGTTTAGAAACCAATATCTTTTCTTACGTTTACATATCGCATTCAAACTGCTCTGGCTTTTCAGAGCCCCTAAACCAGAGAAATTGTTGCAGTCTCAACGGCCGCAAACGGAGACCTGTGCCAACACCGACACTGACGCCAATGTTTTGCTGCCTGATTGGGTCATGACTAGCGTTACCATGGCAACTACCAGCAACAGTCGGAGTGTACAGCTCCCTCCTTTTTACCCCGGCACGTGCATGCCCAGTATTCGAGAATATTATGATATGTGATTTGGGCGTGTTAGTTTAAACGGAGATTAGTTGTTCTACTGGAGCTAAAAAGACTTGTGTGAATGGAGTCCGCTTTTGGCTTAAAACGGCGTTAAAAAAAAATAAAAAAACGTAGCAATGTAAATGTAGCCTCAGTCTAGTCTTCAGTGTTGGCGGCAACACTCTGTTCTGATATAACTGTTGTGCTTGAAGCTGCACCAGACAATATTTCTATATTAACAATAGGTAAATCGGCTATGTATAATGAGAGAGATTTTGCTCGTAGTGATGTACCAATGGAGAACATTTCCATTCCCCTCAGTTTTAGCATTTTAGTGTCTTTTAGCTCATTGTTTTGGTTTTTACTGCCCACAACTTTTCTTTCTTGATTCAGTCTCACCACCCTCATCAACCATTTTTCCAAGCAAAGCTCTGTTAAATGTGTGTATTGCCTCTAAACCTATGACTTATGGGCTAGTAGCAGTTAAATATATTTTGTGCTGGTGCCATTCTGTGTTGCTCTATTGTCCTTGTCAGATCAGTTTTTTTGTTAGAAAGCCTTTTAAAAGCTAGCAAAATATAGCCTTGGTCACGTGTCGGGTTCAGGTCTCAAATTCGGCAGTAGCGGGCAGGTTTAGCTAAGTTGGGTCTTAAAAGGCAACACATTCTCACTTCCAACTCGACACATACGGATGCTTGATCAGGACCCCTTGGCATCACTGTTTTTAACACTCTGGGTTCCCCTTTGTTGTCAGTCTTTTACGTGCAGGGTATGGTTAGGCTTAGGTTAGTGTTGTGTTTTTTGACCAACCCATTCACCCTGACCTCCTCCCTACGCTGACTTTGTCGTTCAGTCGCTTAGTTGCTCTGAGTGTCTAATATTGCTGAAGAAGGGTTTATATTGGAGTGTATCAGTGCGTCTTCATACAGACGCTAAAGGGTGCCTGTGGGTCGGTATACGCCGCCGAGGGCCACTGACTAAGTTACAGAATTTGAAGTTTGGAGTGAGAACAGTTCTGAAAGGAGCAGATTTGGGCTGGATTAGGTCTTAATTATAGGTCCATTCCGAACTCTATGTGGAGG
This sequence comes from Perca fluviatilis, assembly GCF_010015445.1. Lineage (NCBI taxonomy): Eukaryota > Metazoa > Chordata > Actinopteri > Perciformes > Percidae > Perca > Perca fluviatilis. Next base: position 13,184,972 of record NC_053128.1, read on the forward strand.
GACTTGGGCTGCAAGTGTACACTTTACTCTCAGTGTGCACATGCTCATGCCTGACTTACTTGTTGTATGAAGTTCCTTTGCTTTGTGTGTCTACATCAATGTCCCTAGCCTGGTGTGTGTGTGTGTGTGTGTGTGTGTGTGTGTGTGTGTGTGTGTGTGTGTGTGTGTGCGTGTCGTGTGTCAGTGTCAGTATGTCCACAGTTGGCTTCCTCCTCTCTCCGCAAAGTGTCGTTAAAAGGAGCCATTCTGCAGAAAGTGATTCATGTTCAATTTCACCATGAGTCCAACCATGATCCCTGGCTCCCCTTTCATCCTCACCAGTATAAAGTAAAACAAGGAAAGATTATGATGAACTGTTCTTTGAATATTATTTCAGCAGCAGACAAAAAGAGTTTATCAGCTGCTAAATTATCCATTTATATGGGAGAACAGCTTCTGAGGTCAGTGTAAAGTTGAAGGAAAATGGGAAACCAATTTGTGTGACCGTTCAGGGATGGTGTTACAGTAGGTGTCCGTATGGTGTTTTTTATGTTTCTATTTCCCATTTTATTACATTTGGGTTCATTGCTGTTGTGATGCGTTGACTATAAATAGGAAAAGGTAAGAATGAGAGGAGCGGAGAGAAAAACGGAGGGGAGGGAGCTGAAAAGAGAAGACCGGGACAATCAGAGAGCAGCACTTGGCCACATCATTGGTCTGTTAACCAGCCTGTCAACCAATCCCCTAGCCATTTTCCTGAGTGTCGGAAAGCCATTCAATCAAGAAAATCAACCAATGGCTCATTTGCTCCATCAGTGAGTTAGCTTGGTCTAGACAGGCAACTAGTTAAAACACGACAACATCTGGTCAAAGAAGCTTGTGTTATTCAGCTGCCAGCCAGCAAATCAGCCCATCATCCTGTCACTCAGCCAATACAGTAAGTTAGTCAACCAGTCAGTTATTCAGTCCATTAAGTCAGACTGGAGCCATCTAGTTAAATAGCTCTCTTCACACCTCATTTCTCCCCTCCCTCACATTTCTCTCATTTAGATGCAATGGGGAGACAGAATAAGTGGAATTGGGTCACACATTGAAAAAAAGGTGGAGAAAAATTAGATGTATATTTTAACGTTTCAGAATTATTATTTTTTTTTTTAAAGGTAATGTGATCATTCTTCTATAACTTCTAAAACTCATTCTGACTCATTTCTCCTTTCTCCCTCTCCCTCATTAGTTATTGTGCTTTTTTTTTTCTTTGTTCTGTAGTATTCTCACACCTTTATTCTCTGGTCACAAATATATTTGTTCTGCTGTCTAGACATCACTGTTGGACTCCTTACCAGACAGCCAATTTGCATTTATTGGCAAATCTGAGTTGGTTTTAAGGAAAAAGCAGTGTAATAAATGGAAAAAATCTTGGTGCATCTAAAAATCATCTTTCATTTGCACAGAACGTAGTTTATTTGTTGTTCCTGCAGTCCTCCGCCTCAGACAGCAGACCTTTCAATGTGTCATATGCAATATGACTGTTAAATGAGTTAGATACCGCATGAACAGACAAAATAATGAATATCATTTTTTTTGTCGATTTAGATTTTCAAAAGCATTTTGAAAAGCTTTTGCTGATAACAAAACTTATTTGGCATCTCCCATCGGGGGAATTCTTGCCTCTCCAGCTTCATTGTCTGTATGTTTATAACCTTAATCAGTTAACAAATACACCTCTCTCAATAAAGTCAGACAATACAATGTAAACAGCACCCCAGAGATCCTGCACAGGACTGAATAACTGTCAGCCACTGTGTAATATGGTCCAGTTCACAGTGATTTCACCAAACTACTTCCAGCACACATTATTCAACGCTGATGAGGTTAGGTTAGGTTATTTGTGCAAGCTCTCTATCCTTGAGCAATCCACTGAATCCTTACCAGCTCCAGATGTGTGCTCCTCTGTAGCTGACCCTTAACTCCTGTCCCCTCTGTGGTGAGGCTAAAAGACCTCACATTCAATCAGCCTGTCCTGATGTTTTCCAAGGTGCTGTTGGCATCAACTACACTGAAAGGTGCTATCATGAGCTGTAGTTTCAACATATACAAGCAGCTCCCAAACCACTACAAAGTATATATTATATAAACTTAGCAGAAAAAGTAAGGAAATTTGTGTTTAGTAGATTATTTCTCTGTGGTAACAATGCTTTTTGGCAATAAATCTTATACCGATGGAAAGCCTGTTTAGTTCCCTTTCAAATGGTGTCCCACTTGTAAGGAACATGCATTTGTGGGATGAGCAGCAGCACTGAGTATTTGGGTTGCGCCCATGAAAAATTTGCCAAATCTTCTCTGCCAATGCCAAACAGCTTATTCTGCCATTGACTCGTTTGGTGTTTGGTGGATTGGATGATTGAAGTTTGAAGAAACAAGACATATTGGCAATTTAACAATTTATTAATTTCACAAACAGGAGCCTTAGTAGCGTGTGGAAGAACCATACTCATGCTGGTCACACACTGCTGTGGGATGGCATCCCATTCAACCAGCATTTGTCGCAAGTCAGCAAACATGGTTGTGTTGGTCACTCTGGCACGAACAGCACGCCCAAGCTGATCCCACAAGTGTTCAATGGGGTTGAGGTCAGGACTGCTGGCAGGCCATTCCATCCATTCCACTCCCAAATTCTGGAGGTAGTCTCTGATAAACCACACCCTGTGGGGGCGATCGTTGTCATCTTGAAGGATAGAGTTCGGTCCCAGACTGTGGAGATATGGGACTGCCACTGGTTACAGAATCTCATCTCTAAATCAGGCACCTGATTGGCAGCACCTGGGGGTACCAGAAGCTCAAAACAAGTGTCAATAGCAACCGCAAAATAACCTGTTTGGCAATGGCAGAGAAGATTTGGCAAATTTTTCATGTGCGCAACCCACATACTCAGCGCTGCTGCTCATCCCACAAATGCATGTTCCTTACAAATGGGGCACCATCTGAAAGGGAACTAAACAGGCTTTCCAACATTATATAAGATTTATTGCCAAAAAGCATTGTTACCACAGAGAAATAATCTACCAAACACAAATTTCCTTACTTTTTGTGCTAAATTTATATTATATATTGTGTGCACTTAAATGTGCATTGTTGTAATTGAGGCATAATATATGCTGTAATTACACAAGCTTGCAAAATCTCAAGTTGCTGAGTACAATAAAGGCTTTATTGAAAAGCTTTTGTTGAAAACACAAGTTTTGCTATTATATCCCTGAAAAGGAAGGCACATCTCTTCTCTCTGCTACATGCAGCTAGCCATATCAGTTCTTATTTTACAGGCTTGGTTCGTATGTTGACTCACTCCTTGCACTTAGGCAGTGGCGGAGTCAGGCAGTCAGAGGGGCAGGGGCGGGGCACCAGCTGCATGCGGTGGGGCACCAACACACAGGAAGTTTTCTAGCATTGCATCTTCTTGATTTTAAGGGCACCCTAGAGGGCATTTCCTCATGTTTTCTCCACTGGTAGGAGACCCCAAAGGGCAATTTATCATGTTTTCTCATTTTAAGGGCACCCTAGAAGGCAGTTTATCATGGTTTATCCACTGGAAGGGCGCTCTAGAGACCACGTCATCATGTTTTACCTGTAGGGGCATCCAAGAAAGCACTTTTGAAAATGGTGAATAGTAAGATTCTGCATTAGCTCTCCGCAGAATATGCTAACAAAATGATTGATGTTTTACACAGGAGCCACTTAGTAATTGTGCCATCTCTCCTCTCCTCTTCTCTTCTTTGTTATTTATCCTCTCCTCCTCTTTCCTCCTTGTTTCCTTTCTCCTCTCCTCTCCGTATGGTTTGTTGGTTTTCCATAGAGGACACACCAGTACGCACTAATGCCTTCTTGTCAAAACAAGAAGTGTGTGTACATTCATGTGTGTGTTTCTGTGTGTACCTGCATCCTGGCAGTACATCTTTAGTGTCTAAAATGTAAATCTTAATCACTATTCCCTCTGCAGCTGTAGTACACACACACACACACACACACACACACGCACACACACACACACACACACACACACACACACACACATGCTTATACGTGCATGCAATAAAGTCTCCACTCACATATGCAGCACACATTCACAACCATGGGGCATTTTACCCCTCTTCTCAGTATAACTACGATTATCCCTCCATCAATCGACTGCATCTCAACCTCTCCTGTCTCCTTCAAATTGGCTCTCAGACTTAATGATCTTTTAAAAAACATTGCATACTCCACAAAAATCCCATGATGCCTCTGTCAGTCTACTTTTTTTATCCTATCTGTAATCCTCATTTTCTCTGTCTCGTTTCTGTTCACATTCCTCAGCGGGAAATCTGCAGAGAATATGGCACATGCAAATGCCTTCACCTTGTCACAGTGTAGTATGTATGATTGTCTCCTTGAGCATATAGAGAGAGAGAGAGTGTGTGTGTGTGTGTGTGTGTGTGTGTGGTTTAGAGAGTCATGTGTGCTCTAATTTCTTTATATGTTTCCCCTCTTGACAGTCTCTCCAGACTTCCATTCTTCCTTTGTCCTCAAGTCACTCCTAAACTCCTTGTTTTATATCCTTCAAATGAGTCTTCCTGCTCCTATACAATAGCATTTTGGCAAATTATAACCAAGGTTGAAAATAACCAGAAATATCATTTAAACTTTACCAGCCACCTCTGCACCTTTCCAGCTCTAAAACACAGCAAAGATGTTTGGTTTAGTTTAGAAATGAGTCAGTCCTAGTAGAGCTTTTGCGTGAAGTCCTACCTTGGTGATGCAAATTTGCAGCCTTAACCAATGAAAAGCTGTCTTGACACCACTGACCTTTTGAAAAGAGAGAGAGGTCCTAGTCATAAACTTGCAATTAGTCTTGAGAAAGCAGTAGATGAAACAAACATGTTCCCAATGTATTGTCTGGTTAGCAGCCCAGCTTGCTCACTGCTAGTTTGCCCTGCAAGTAATTAAAGGGATACTTCACCGATTAGCATTAAGCTTTATCTGTAGAAACACGGTAGTATTTTCAAATGACCTTGCTTCCCTCCCTCATTTCTCTGTATTGTGGGTCTGGAAAAAAGCCTCTGATGATGCAAAAATCTTCATTTAGCGTCACTGGAGGCATTTTTGCCCAGAGTCTATGGACTACAGCAAGCTACTTCTGCAAGCTAAGTCTCTTATTCAGTGTAGCTCTTAAACATGTATTCTAGAGAAGGAATGCCTTTTTTTTGTTGATCCTTTTGTTTTGACCGCTCTTTTCTCTTTCCATTAGCTGTCTGTCCTTTTTTTTTAGAATCTCTTTGACATTTCTCTACAACCATATCAATTTATCATGTGCCCTTCTGCTTTTTTTTGCCATCTAGTCCCACTATACTTCTTTTCAATTCTTCCCCACAGACGTCCCTCTGTAACTATAACAATGTATCTAACTGTCCCTTCCCTCACTATAGCATGTCCCTGCTGGCCCTTCTCTAACACCTCACTACCTTTCTGTCCCTCCCTCTATCCAGTCTCTCTTTATCTCACTTTAATATCCTTCATTTCAAAGGGCCCCATCCATTTCCGATGGAAGAGAGAAGAAAGAGGGGGATTGCACTCTCATCAACATAGTTTGCAGTCACAGCAGGTAGCTGTTTTCAACTACAAAAAAAAAGGTTCTGATAAACATTAATGTCGTCAGTTAGCAGGTAACAAGTGAACATACAGTAGTGGAGCATCTGCGGCCTAACATTGGAACTGCCATGACGGTCATTTTGACTGTTTTGGATTTTTATAAGTGCAATAACTTAATCTTAACTTAACTTAATCCTGCTGGTACCTGACTTTTCCTAAAAGGTTTTTTTTTTAAATAAATTACACAAAAGGCAAAGAAAACATGTATAAATTGAACCTATTTTTGGCCATACACGGTCATATTGACTGCAAGGGTTTTTGCGGCATTCTTTATATAATTTTTCGCATGGTTGAAGATACATCTTGGTTGCTTAGTAACTATCATTGTCTCTGTTAGAGAAACGTCACTAGCATCACCTATTTGTATTTACTAGCCTACACTGCTTTTTAGAAACGAGTTTGTAGGAAAAATGTCCAGAATGAATGACTGAATGAAGAGGAATATGAATGTTGAAATGGCCTTGGAGATGCTTCAGAACATGGGAAGTGATGATTCTGATGCTGGGGCTTTATTGAAGTCAGAGGAGGCAAGTGACAGCAATCATTTCTGGGTGAATGATAGGTCCAACACTTCATCCTCATCAGAGAGAGAGTCCGTAGGCAAACAGCGGAAAAAGAGACGACGACTTTTACGTAAGTCTTTGGATCCAAACTTTCCGGTTACAGTTGACGGCGTTGAGCCGGTCACGGCTGATGTTCCCATTGAGCAGGTCATGGCTAATGTTCCCGGTGAGCAGGTCATGGCTGATGTTCCCGGTGAGTTCCGCTGCATAGCTATTCTGGTCATATTTGCAATTGTAGGCTATCATTATTATTATCATTAGTCTATTCTAGTTATTGTTGTTTTTGGCCTTCCCGAACCATTACCCCTCAAGTCAACTGAATACAGCCCACCTGAGTCACCACAGCTAGAGGTGGCTGTAGTGCTTCAGCCGACTGAACGTCCAGGGAGAAAGCAGAGCCAAAACGTCCTAACGGAAGCTGCTGGCCCCACAGCGCACGCAAAGCGCAACATTGAAGATGTGCTCACGGCCTCCGTGTGTCTATTTGATAATGGCATGCTGAAGCACATCATGGACTGTACTGTGGCTGAGGCCCATCGGCACGGTGGTGACAGCTCCTGGGACCTGACAGTGGCTGAACTAAAAAGCATTTATAGCACTGCTGTATGTCCGCGGGACACAGGGTGCAAAACACATCGATTTGGACAGTCTGTGGTTGGGAAAAATGGGGCCTCCCCTTTTTTACAGAAACAATGGCCAGCAACAGATTTAGAGAGGTCACGAAATGCCTGTGGTTCGATAAGAAAGGAAGAAAGAAACTAGACGCATTAATCTGCAGGATGACAAGTTTGCCCTGGTGTCGGCAACTTGGAACAAGTTTGTGCAGAACAGCATAGCTTGTTACAAGCCTGGTGCTGACATTACAATTGATGAGCAGCTGTTCTCCACCAAGGCCCGGTGCAAATTTATTCAGCACATGGGGAACAAGTCTGATGAATTTGGCATCAAATTATGGCTGGCTGCGGATGTGCAGTCCAAATATATGCTGAATGGGGCTCCATATCTAGGTGAAGAGGAGACACGGAGCAGAGGTCAGCTCGTGGGAGAGAGTGTGGTGCTGAAACTGGCGGAACCATTTCTAGGGAAGGGAAGAAACTATTACGACTGATAATTTCTTCACCTCCCTAAAACTGGCCACTGCCTTACAGGCCAAAAAAGACCAGCCTGGTTGGCACCCTGGGCAAAGCCAAACGTGAATTGCCTCCCTCTGTAAAAGAGCAGGCAGAGTTGTTCAGCACAACGGTGCTGAAATGTGCTTATGCGACACTGACCATTTACCAGGGAAAGCCAAGAAAAAATGTGTGCATTCTGAGCTCAGTGCACACAAGTGTGGGGATAACAGATGGGCCGAAGGCAACGCCTGAGTCGGTGACTTATTATAATAACACCAAATATGGCGTAGATGTGTTGGATCAGATGGCAAAGGCGTACTCTGTGAAAGGCGGTACACAAAGATGGCCAGTGGCTGTATTTTATAACCTCCTCGACCTGGCTGGAATAAACGGACATGTCCTATACAAGGAGTGCACCAGCAGCAAAATATCAAGAAGGAAGTTTTTGCTGCAGTTGGCAGAGGAGCTGAGAGACGAGTTTATGGAGGGGAAAAGAGCAGCAGCGCCTGGTCCCGGTCAACAGCGGCAGCTACCACCGCAGCACGCACAAAAATGCAGGCAGTGCCAGGTGAGGAGGAGCTGCAATCAGAACAAGACAAAAGATACTTGTGTCCAATTGTGTCAAAAGAAGAGATGTCACCTGTGTTGACTGCGTTTAAAAAGCCAAAAGTACACACAGGAGGAACTGAGAGCAGAGTTTATGGAGGAAAAAAGGGCAGCGGTGCACGGTCCGAGCAGCAGAGGCAGTGTTATGAGTTATGTTGAATGAATTGAAACGCATGGCGTATAAAGCCTACTACTCAAATGTATAATTAAATTAATTAATTTAATTAATTTAATTAATTAAAATTTACATGTTGGTGTTATTTTATTTTTCTAAAGCTATCCTAACACAATACATGCATTATTATCACAATTAAGTATTTATCATGAGAGATTATAGAGTTTGGAATCTGCCGCTCACGGCAATTCTAGTAGTAGCCTAGTAGTGTAGTAGCCCGACGTTACGGCCAGAAGTTCAGCATGGTGAACTACGGGCGGTAGAGCAATATCTGTGTGTGTGTTCATGTGGGTGGCAAACGCTTCTTACCCCTAATGCCGTGATCGAAACCACTTCCCCTCTCTTGCCTACCTCATTGAAATAACTGGAGGCGGCGAGTAATCCAGTGGCGTTGTAAAAGCCCCATAAGGCAGAACACTATATCTGGTGTTGGTTTTTGAAAAATGTTAAATAAGGATTGAAAAAGGTGGAGAACAAAACATGGGGAGGGCTCCGTGACTGTGTTCGCCTTAGGCCCCCAGAATGCTAAATCCGCCACTGCCTTTTAGCTGTTAGGAGTACAGCATTGTAGGTCATGACTTGCATGTAATTTAAAGTTTAATCCTTGAACAATGTACTATGCCCACCTCAGCTGCTGCTTGCACAAATAAAATACCCAGCTCCCTTCAGAGTTTCTCCAGGCTGGAGACCGTGGAGTGTGTTGGGAGCTCTCTGACTTCTCCGTCTTTAATAGCACAGCAACACGGTCAGAGGGAGAGACACTTGAACTGCTGCTGTAGAGATGCTGACCTGCAAGCCACTGAATCCCTACCGGCTGCTCTTCTGTAGCTGAACCTGACTGTTGTGGGGGCCAGAGAAGAATAACATTTCCCTCTGAAAGACAGCAACAGCTTAACATCAAAATTTTAACAATTGCAAAACAAATTGTTACCACCTCACTGCTTCTTTTCCCATTGTTTCCTCTTTCTCTATCTCAGGCCTGTTTCTTATCTTTTATTACTCCCTGTGCATATCATATTCAGCTATAATGTTCAATAAAGCAGAAATGCAATAAAAATAATATTAAAAAATGGTCATGCAAGAGGAGGTGGAGAGAGCCAGAGAAGGAGAAATAATGTATTTTGTCTTTGTGCTCTGGGGAGAAACAGTCTCTCCCACACACACACACACACACACACACACACACACACACACACAGTCTATGCACTCTACATTTGCACCGGAAGCACTCAAGTCATTATGCAAACAAAAATATTTTTTCAACATGGGAAATGAGACGATGTGTCTTTGTCTCCTTCTTCGTCATCTTCTTTCTGTGCTCATCTGCTTCTCTCTCTTCCTGCCCCAGAAACACACTAGAGGGCTGTATCATAATTGTGTTTTTTCCTCTTCCCTCCCTATTCTATTATTTATCAGCTGTTTCTTTCCCACTTTACTTTTTATTTCTGTATTTTCCTGTTTTAATTGTCTCCCTTTGATTATTTATTTGATTTGCCTCTCAGCCTCGCTCTCTGTCATATTAGTTTGTCCCTGGTTCACTGGGGTCAGAACACACACACACACACACACACATAACACACACACACACACACACACACACACAGGCCTCCCAGCTCTCCAGGGATGATCCCTAGATCTGACTAAGAATGTTGGACCCCCCCCATCGAACCATGAGACAGATGACCCCACAGCAAAACACGCACAAAAGCAATAACAAAGACATTTGAGGTCACTTAATATATGTGTGTGCAGTTTTAACGTCATAGGAACATTGTTTGATTTTATGCCCCATTTGACCTTTAATAGCACTGAAATAATGGACATCATAAAACTATAGCACCTTAAAATAGGCCTTAAGGCTAACCATGAGATATGCTGTCTATTACATATTTAATGACATACATTAGTGTGTTGATCCCTGATGGCAGGAACAGCTTCAGGATTCTTCAGGGATAGTAAAAACCCAAATACAGGAAAAACTAAATGAAATTAAAATGAATTATTATACATTATGTCTATATGTCTAATATGTTAACTGCTGTTTTTTTTCATTATCTTGATTAAAAAAAAGCAATCTGCAATCTATGTTTCCTACAAAATGTGTTTGCTAATAGAAATTACTTGTGTAATTACAGTATGCAATTTACAGTAGAAAGATATTATGGTATTGATTTCGGCTTTGGGCAATAGGCAATGATTGAGTGAATGAATAAAAGGAGAAATTCTAGCATGAAAAGCAATGTGGAAAAGAGATGAAAGAGAGCGAAGGATGAAATAAATCACACTTATTGATTGTTAATCTAGTTTTTTATGCTTTTGCCAATATTCTTTCCCTGTGTTTTTGAACAGATTAAGACAGATTCACAGCACAAATGTGAGAGCTTGTACATGTACAGTAAAACATTTTAATTTATTGCCCCTTATTATTAAGTCCCAAATGTCACATTGTTACCTTTCAGTTTAGCCTTTCCCACTACTTTGATTTGTGGTAAAAATAAAGAGGAAAATGCCCAAGGAGCAATTGTCAATCTTCTGCCGGAGGCATGAATAGGTTCCAGTGGAAATAGAAAAGGGCATAAAGGGGATTTATGCGGAGAGTACTGTTGAAGGAGAGAAAGAGCAAAAGAGAGATCGGTAATAAAATACTTATCTATTACATAGCTGAATCAGCTTTTTGATTTTATGTTTTTCACCCTGGCCGTTATGTGAAGTGGATTGTATTTGCGTGATCACGGTGTTAATTGAGACCTGGCTATTGATATGTTCATTAGCAATTAACTCATTCCATGCTCAGTTATTTCAGACCCAGGGGGATCCATATCACAATAAAAAACACACAGAGTATAACATAAAATACAAAAATACAAAACCTTCCACAATGTTCAGTGTCTGACATACAGACATGTTCGCCAATGGTTCCACAGTCTGGATGAAAATCTGACAGTACTGTGTACAGGGTTAGCCAAAACAGTGATCAAGTCATTTTCTGACTCAGATACCCTACAAATAAATCTATATCAGGTTATGTAAAACAGCAGAGCAGGTAGGTACCCCGACACTGACAAACATATGGCTTGCACTGGAACTTCTTAGAGCTCTCAGCAGCAGCCTCATGCTGTCATTATAAGCCACTATGAGTTTTCTAATGCTGCCTTGCTTATAACGACACCACAGGTAGGCAGTACACAAAGGTGTACAATACGCTCTGAAGAGTGAGATCTTCACAGATACAGAGCACATGCTGAACTTACGACACAGCATGTTCGCTTGAGCATACAGCTTCCGACGCTGCCTATGGATATCCTTATCATCAGACAGGTCATTTGCAATAATATGGCCCAAATATGTAATCTCACTGCACACCCTAAGTGCAGTGCCAGACAGCTAGAAGTCAGGGAAGGTTGACTGTCTGTCTTCTCTACTTCTAATAATCATGATCTTACTCTTTTTGGCATTGCATTTTATATCAAAATCAGCACCATACTGTGTGCATATTCTCAGAAGCTGTTGGAGACCAGCACTATATGGGCTAAAAATGACCAAATCATCTGCGTACATAAGGTGATTAATTAGTGAGTCACCAACCCTACAACCTGTACCACATGCATTTAAATTCAAAGACAAATCATTCATATACATATTAAAAAGAAAAGGAGACAGAATTCCGCCCTGGCGGACACCATTGGTCACTTGGAAGGGGACAGATGTAACATTCCCTAATCTCACTCTCATTGTCTGATGATATTGGATGAGTACCAATAAAACAAGATTCTTATAAAAAAAACCAGGGACCCCACTTTTAGACAATTTTTAAAATAATTTCTCATGATTAACACGATCGAATGCTTTAGAAGCATCAATGAAGCACATGAACATTGTGGAATTATACTATTATATTTATCTAAAATTTCAGTTTGACCTCACAGCTCTATTTTTGCTGTTCCACAAAATAACAGACATACATGTTGTTTATATGTTCAACTATAACTCTCCCTCAAGGAAATAGACTTAATATTACTGCTTTTTAAAACACATATGTACAAAGTACAATTACAATAACATAAAATGGCATAACATAAAGAAAAAGTAAAAAGAAGAGAATGAAAAACACATTATAGCACATGTTTATATATAATATAAACTAGATCAAAATAAAATGACAATCATTGACTTCCAGTGTCCTTTCTTTACCTCTACCATGTTAATTGTAGTTGTCTAGTCTATATAGAAGACGATTCATTTAGGGGATTGCTCCAGTGCTGCCGGAAGATCCGCCGGATTTCCCTTATTTTCGGCCGTATGGCCGTCACCTTCCTCGTTCTTTGGGTTGGCATTTTAAACTCCGGTCGATTTCTGAGGACTATGATTAACAGCTCCTCAGATCTCTGCAGGGTAAATCCAGACAGCTAGCTAGACTATCTGTCCAATCTGAGTTTTCTGTTGTACGACTAAAACAACCTTTGAACGTACACACTTTCCACCAAAACAAGTTCCTTCCAGAGGCTGTGGATGAAGGTCTGGCAATGCGAGAGTAGTAGCTGTCCATTAATTTTAATATGCCATATATTCTGTTAAAATGACAATACAAATGTTACATAATGGGAAATGTGCATTCAAACATTTATCCATCACTGCAAAATGCATATTATGTTACAGGGTTTAGAGTTCTGTGTAACAACCTTCATCTCCAACGCTTAATCACAGCATCTCAGAAACATGACCTAAATGAACACTTTCCCACAGCACTTTCACCATAATTTGCAGGACCGATGTAGCTGCTGAACATCTGAGTTCTACAAACACTAAGTACTACAAAAGTGGCATCTATTTTCTTTGGTGCAAATTGCTGCTCTGTACCAGACAGTAACTCAACAAACCTTTGCCCCTGACTTAAGATTCACATGTTGTATTTTAACCTTTTGCACAGGAGACATATATCATCCCCTTCATGGACATACACAGAAACATCTCTACCAGTGTGCACAGCTGTTTTATTTGGTCTGTAATACAAATATCTCTCTGTGTTATATGAAAACCTTCACTTCTGATATACAGTGCCTTGCGAAAGTATTCGGCCCCCTTGAACTTTTCGACCTTTTGCCACATTTCAGGCCTCAAACATAAAGATATAAAACTGTAATTTTTTGTGAAGAATCAACAACAAGTGGGACACAATCATGAAGTGGAACGAAATTTATTGGATATTTCAAACCTTTTAAACAAATAAAAAACTGAAATATTGGGCGTGCAAAATTATTCAGCCCCCTTAAGTTAATACTTTGTAGCGCCACCTTTTGCTGCGATTACAGCTGTAAGTCGCTTGGGGTATGTCTCTATCAGTTTTGCACATCGAGAGACTGACATTTTTGCCCATTCCTCCTTGCAAAACAGCTCGAGCTCAGTGAGGTTGGATGGAGAGCGTTTGTGAACAGCAGTTTTCAGTTCTTTCCACAGATTCTCGATTGTTCCAGGTCTGGACTTTGACTTGGCCATTCTAACACCTGGATATGTTTATTTGTGAACCATTCCATTGTAGATTTTGCTTTATGTTTTGGATCATTGTCTTGTTGGAAGACAAATCTCCGTCCCCAGTCTCAGGTCTTTTGCAGACTCCATCAGGTTTTCTTCCAGAATGGTCCTGTATTTGGCTCCATCCATCTTCCCATCAATTTTAACCATCTTCCCTGTCCCTGCTGAAGAAAAGCAGGCCCAAACCATGATGCTGCCACCACCATGTTTGACAGTGGGGATGGTGTGTTCAGGGTGATGAGCTGTGTTGCTTTTACGCCAAACATAACGTTTTGCATTGTTGCCAAAAGTTCGATTTTGGTTTCATCTGACCAGAGCACCTTCTTCCACATGTTTGGTGTGTCTCCCAGGTGGCTTTTGGCAAACTTTAAACAACACTTTTATGGATATCTTTAAGAAATGGCTTTCTTCTTGCCACTCTTCCATAAAGGCCAGATTTGTGCGAGTATACGCCGATTGTTGTCCTATGGACAGAGTCTCCCACCTCAGCTGTAGATCTCTGCAGTTCATCCAGAGTGATCATGGGCCTCTTGGCTGCATCTCTGATCAGTCTTCTCATTGTATGAGCTGAAAGTTTAGAGGGACGGCCGGGTCTTCGTAGATTTGTAGTGGTCTGATACTCCTTCCATTTCAATATTATCGCTTGCACAGAGCTCCTTGGGATGTTTAAAGCTTGGGAAATCTTTTTGTATCCAAATCCGGCTTTAAACTTCTCCACAACAGTATCTCGGACCTGCCTGGTGTGTTCCTTGTTCTTCATGATGCTCTCTGCGCTTTACACGGACCTCTGAGACTATCACAGAGCAGGTGCATTTATACGGAGACTTGATTACACACAGCTAGATTCTATTTATCATCATTAGTCATTTAGGTCAACATTGGATCATTCAAAGATCCTCACTGAACTTCTGGAGAGAGTTTGCTGCACTGAAAGTAAAGGGGCTGAATAATTTTGCACGCCCACTTTTTCAGTTTTTTATTTGTTAAAAAAGTTTGAAATAGCCAATGAATTTCGTTCCACTTCATAATTGGGACCCACTTGTTGTTGATTCTTCACAAAAAATTACAGTTTTATATCTTTATGTTTGAGGCCTGAAATGTGGCAAAAGGTCGAAACGTTCAAGGGGGCCGAATACTTTCGCAAGGCACTGTATATCCCTAATGTCAGATTTCATTTTGTATGTGTGTGGGCTGCAAATGATAAACCAGGTGGCACACACTTTCACTCTGTGTTTTGGTTTTGAAACACACACACACACATACACACACACACACACACACATATAAAGCATAAGGAGCTGCACAGTACCAACTAGGGAGTCACTACGTAATATGCCATATATCAAAGTCTCTCCTTGAGCGACTTCGGGCATAATTGATACAACAAAGGATCACACTGCATGAGCCATGGGAATCACTGGGAGTGACTCCTAAAACACAAGAAGCCAACATGACCTTAAGACTCACTTTGGATAGCCGTTTGCCATTTTAATTCATTTCGAAGACAGTCTGAATTACCAAGTTTGTCAGAAAAGTGTCATCTTTGAAAACAGTGTATTCACAAACAGAAGGTATTCTTTCTACCAGAAATACTTGAGCATGCATGTGTTACACCATAACGTGATGTATCACCACATATTATGCCAGCGTTTAGCTTGTTTAGAGTCACATTAACAACAGAGTGATTTTAAAGTAGGCAGCACTACAGTACACAATATATCTTGTATGGACGAAAAGCACTGATGCATGGACCTGAAACGTTCAAATCTTTGCAAAAGGTTCTCAACAGCAACTTTACAGCTGAACGTTGCCAGTGATTACAAGTTTGGAAACCAACTACCAGCATAACAAGAATGACAAGTCTTTTGATAACTCTATAAATCGGAAGATTTACAACAATAAATATTTGATCACTCGCACAATGGTCAAAGATTTATCAAAAAACAGTGTCTATTGGTTAAAAAACTGTATGCTGGCATCAGCTTTAACTAGCACAGTGTTAGGCCAATATTTGAAAATCTTGACACTCATCACATCTTTTCTTGAATAAAGTGAATTTTCTTGGAAAAAGAGAGAATTTAGATTGTGTATCATTTCATAACAGTGTGCATGAATAACGTGTTCCCAATTACTGGAATGTGTTTTGATAACATCTTAAGTTTTTTATACATTCTAAAATTCTTATTACAAGTTGTATAGTGTTACTCTATGTTGTTTGCATATTCTTTCCAATAAATTACTGGATGGATTGCCAATTATTTTGTGTTGACATTCATGGTCCACGGAGGATGGATCCTTATTACTACGATGATCCCTTGACTTTTCTGCCAGTACCACCATTATGTTGCCTTTTATTTTTAATTTTTTGTGTGAATTGTCTCGACAACTATTAGATGCATAGCCATGACATTTGGTAGAGAAATGTGTGATTTGATTGTGATAACATTTGTTGATCCCCTAATGTGCAATCTAGCGCCATCATCAGGTGAAAATGTGTATTGCTCCTCATTTTCTTTTTCCTAAGAGAAGGCAGGCTTCAGCACACAACAACGGTTGAGTAAACTGAAGCTATATGTTTAAACCTAAATTGATTGATAGAAGCATGAAGAGACAGGCAGGAAGTCAACCGACTGACCATAATGAACAACTATTTGAAGTCTTTTTATCCTTAACTGAGACAGAGGGCAAGAGTTGATCTGATAAGACTAGAAAAGAAGCTTTGGGTTTCAGAAATTTTCTGGAATTATTTTGACAACCATCTTTACCGCATGTCTGGCTTTATAGAAAAAAACTGATGGATGGATGAGAGGGCGAGAGAGTGAAGGAGAAAGACTTTAGTGAGGAGAGGTCAGAAAGGGTCAGAATGCTTCACTACAGATGTCTGACAGGACTCAGCAATATAGGACAAGAAAAAAAATATTTGGCTTTGAAATATATATATATTTTTTTTTGAAGAATCCCTTTGGGTTATCATTTCATTTAAGATCTAGTCTTGCTTTGCCAGACCTTCCTCCACAGTGCTGCAAAGGAGGGTCTGGCTAGCATTCTCGGGATGGGAGAAAAACATGCTCTGGTTCATTGGCATTTCTTTAAACCAATCACAATCATCATTAAGCGCCCAACAGAGCCACAGTGCTGCTGCAAAATAGCCTCGGAAAGGAACTTGTTTTGTTGGAACATGTAAACGTTCAAAGGTTGTTTTAGTTGTGCGACAGAAACCACAGATGGCACAGACAGTCTAGCTAGTTGTCTTAATTTACCTTGCAGAGATCTGAGGAGCAGTTAACCATAGGCCTCATAAATACACCACAATTCCAACACAAAGAAAGCAGAAGGTAACGGATATGTGGCCGAAAAGAGCGTGATCCGGCGGAATTTCCAGCAGCACCTGAGCAATCCCTGAAGTGGAACGTCGTGGATATAGACTATTTAAGCTCAGCAGTAGTGGGTCAAAAGACTGAAGTTCTGTTGTTAGAACCAATGCTTACATGCACTTTACTTATAAACTGCACCATATAACAAATTAAACATATTTCAGTGTGTGGGTTTCGTTTTTGTCTCTCTCTCTCACACACACACACACAGGTCATTGGGTCATACATACAATTTGTGATGCATTATTATGGTGTGGTCATGATTAGAATTGATTTTATTGGAAATGTTGGGGCAGCCTAACAAGCTCTAAAACCACATTAACATATTATCACCAAGTTGTTAAGGTATGGTGAAATTGTTAGCAAACAGGTATATGTACACATCCAGTAGACACGGAGCAGCGTTCATTTAGAGTTGTGTACTGATTATGGATTTAAGTCCAATAAGTGGCTCTCCTTTCAGCTCTATTTTGGTAGCATTATATATATGTATATATATATATATATATATATATATATATATATATATATATATATAGTCACGGTCATTATGTTATACTGATAGCATCGGCAAAAAATATTAACTTATATTTTTCTCTGATATCTGTATAACGGTATAATGACTGTCACTCTCTGCATCCTGTTCAGAGTCTCTCCAGGTAATGGGGAATATATTTGCCTACCAGTCACAGGTTCTGCTGCAGAACCAGCAGATTATTCATAAAACACCTACAGTAAATCAGGATCACCACACGCATCCCGGCTGTCACTGGTCTTTTCTATTTAACCACAGTGAAACTAGAGGCCATGTGAGGCAACTATCCACACAAGAATTTGCCAAACATCAGCAACATCATATAGATTTTACTCTGCGGTAAAATCAGCAATATTGCCGGCTAATCCTTTGAACTAAGATTAGCGCAACGGTTTTGCAGCCACAAATAAACCACCAAACTAAACTAGTTTCTCTCTTCTTTGTCGCTCTCACAAACACAGAGAAACGCACACGCACACTTCCCCAGCTCTGTTTCTCAAAGATGCCTGGTTCAACACTGAGACAATAAATGATTCACTCCAAACAACAAACTAAATACAAGTAAATGTCCACATGTCCATCCCACTCTGTTTCATACTGACAAACCTGCCAATAACTCAAACGACAAGATTTACAAAATAAGCTCTTCAGCCTTAAGTGTCTTGTGCACCAGCTTTTTGTTTTTATTCCATTTTTGCAGTAGCTTAGCTTTTGTACACTGTAGCTCAGTGGAACCAACTATCCCTGAAAAAAAATTATCCTTTATTAGTCCCACAGTGGTGAAATTGCAGCGTTACATTAGCAAAGGAGATCATTCAATAAAGGCATCAGTGAAAAAGACAGCAAGATATAATAAATACGTTAACAGTAAAAAAGCAGTAAACCATAAAAAGCTAAATGTAATAAGTAATAGGCCTATCTGAATCATATCTGAATAGAGAGGTACAGCATTTCTTTTATTTTTCAGCCTAACAGATTACAGTAATGAGTGTTTTAAATCATTACAAAAACTGTAAAATTAAATTAAAGGTTTCAAAAAAGTAGGCTGCGATCTTATAGGCTGCTTAATTGGGCCCCTCGGTGAGTGTAGGCCCTGGGTTGGCCAATTACATTGTCTCCAAAATCGATTTGACCAATTCAAATCAGTTCTGTTGGAGACAGGGGGTAACTGCACTGGCTAACAGGGTGATAAGTAGAGATGCACTTATTGACCAGCTGGTGACCGGAATTGGCCAATTTTCACGTGATCGGCCATGACCGGCGACCGGACGGTCAGCAAATAATAACAATAAACCCATTATTAATAACATTATCTTAGTGCAGTGTAACTACTGTAGCATGTAAATAATGCACATAAAATACAAAGTGAGCAAGGGCGTTCAACAATTGCCATTATATCTAATCAACAGCCACGTGCAACCTAGCTAGCAGGTGAAGAACACAAACAACGAAATCACCAGCTAACAATGAACTGACAACATAAGTTATAGGACTTACAGTTCTCAAGGACGCACAGTTATCTAGTTAGTTATCTAGTTAGCTAGTTATCCACAGCGACAGCGAGTCTCTTTTTTTCCTTTCTCTACCTTTTCCGCCGGGTGGCGCGTGTGCCTGCTTGCGGAGTGCGTGTCTGTGCTATTCTCCGACATGCACTCTA